>NC_073746.1:233008243-233343548 GCF_029784135.1 Toxorhynchites rutilus septentrionalis
CAAAGTAATTAAGTGATGTTTGACGGTTTTATAAAAGTAACAGTAAAATGGTTTACCTACTCTTTTCAAATTGCTTAATAGTTGTTGATCAACAATTTGTCACATCAGATGTTGGTTATTAGATCTTGATGAACCAAAAATAAATTATTTCAAATGTCAATGAATTGGTATTTTTCCGATTCTAAAAAAGATTAGAAAAAAAAAATTGAAATAGTTTATCTCGCTACCCTTGATATACATTCAAACCTGTTTTGTGTGATTTGATGAAGTTATTGGCAATGTAGTTTTTTCTCGATCTTTGATATGCAGTTCATCGCACTACATAAATACATTTGTTTTGTTTGTTTTAACGTTTAAGTAGGACCTTATTGAAGGGAACAATAAGTTAATTTTCAGCTCATTTTGCGTGAGTAGGCCGCTCATTCAAGTGAAAAATAAAAATCAAATAAGAATATAACGTGTGTTTTCATTTTTAAATCTCATAATGACGTCCGTTGACGTCCGTTGGCTCGTTTCACGACACTGGATCAATACGATAATATTCATATTTTAAATTATAGCTTGTTCGCAACTGACAGTGCGAAACGAACAAGTTTGCGTCTAAATTTTCAACTCTCATCCTTCCGTTAAGTGTGATATGTTTTGCATGACATGATTTGTAATAGTCAATAGTTCCGACATGTAGTTATAAGCACATCACAGCCACGCGCAAACGAAAAGGCAACATGCAACGTATAGCAAGAAAATAGAAGAAAATCTAACGGCGATCTAAATCGGAATCATCAGGACTAGAGTTATTTGCTTGGGGGAATTTTTTTATGCGATCCATATCAAACGCATATTTTTTTCCAAATTGTGTAGCGAAAACTATTTTTTAAAACAACTGTTGAAAATCTGTACGATTTTCTAATGCGATTTTTTGTGCGAGGCCTATCCCCTCACAAATAAGTTTACCTGTAGGGAAAGACGGGGCAAGACCGCCCCACTAAGAAAACCAATTTTCAGTTAAACGTCCTTTAGGATTTCCCCTATCTGTTGTACTACATATCATTGAGTATATAATAATCTATTACTAAAAAATGTGTTACTGTTGATTGTATAACTTTTATGGCGTTTTCTCATTAAGTTTCGGAATGATAAAAAAATACTCTTTATCTTGCTGGCGGGGTGAGAAGGACCATCCGCGGGGTAGACAGAGTGATACTATTTTCAAACAGTTTAGTCTAGTAAAAATAACAGAAACAGTGTTGTCTATGATCCTGAATATTTAGGGTTATTCATAAACCACACACAAACTTCCGAAAAGGTCTATATTCCATGTGCAGAGTTTTCAAAAAAAAAACGCTACAAATTTACCAAATTATCGGACGATTATCTACGTGTGTCTAAAATCTCTCAAAATCTGTTCACGTGAAGTATTAATGACCCCGAAGTAGGTATTTCTAGTTCCGATTCGATATTGTTGATATTACAACGCGTGGCGCTTTTACCCCGTCAAAAAAAGTCCGTTTTCCCCCCAGAGCACATTTTGCATTATTTTGCACATTACACGCATTTTATATTATATTTCACATACCTTTTCACACAGGCCGAACCGGAACGATCTACTGAAGGACTGGGATGCTGGCAACTAACGGAATATACAGTTTTTGCTGGAGAAATCCTTATTTCGGTTACCTTGTTACCGATCTACTTACAACCGTAATAAACTTTGTTTTGTGAACAATTTTGATATTTCGTGCGCTCAAGTGTTGCAACCTGTTCCGAAATGACAAAAATATACTATTAATGTTTCTTGCGTAGCATATTTGCCAAAATACTGAGGAATTCTTATAAAACTAGAAGCGGTCCGTCTTACCCCGCCGGGCGATCTTACCCCGTCTTCCCCTATTAGGTCGCGAAAAAAGAAATTAAATATACCTCGCGTATGTATGAGAGCTATTGAGTTAGACTAGGTTGACTAGGGTTAGACTAGGGTTGAATTTTTCGCCACTCTTGATTTAATGCAAAAATAACCTCAATATCGTTTGAGTAACAACAATATTTTGTTCTCCGATGAAGCACATTTTTATGCGAATTGGTAGACCAACGAAAAAATTGTAGATATTGAAGAAGTAGGAGCATCAAAAATCTAGATCTCACAGCAGATTTTCTATAATGGGAATATTCAAAATATGGAAATGTAAAAAAATATATAGAATGTGGGAATGTGGAAATTCAGAAAATGCTGGGAATAAAAAGTACGGCAAATATTCGAGGACAATATAAACAAAAAAACTCTAGTAAAAAAAAAGATCCTTCTCATTCTAAAAACGTATTCCAAAACCTGAATGCTAAGATGTAATACTCGTAACACTCGATACTCGTCAAAATAGCATTTGTATCTTATGTAGAAATTGATGTTTAACGTTACACCTAATCAATGATTCGTGTTCGAATAACTTAAACTAAGACCCACTCAAGTATTGAAACTTTTTGTTGTGAATGTTTTTGAATTATAATATTAAAATTGTATTTTATTTTTACACTTTTTACTGTTCCAGGATATTGTGAATGAAGATCACATATTCTCATATTGTCACCATATCCAGGGCTTATGATAATAGGTAACCGTTATACCCGCTCCGACACCAACGTAAAGGGTGTGTCACATCAAATTGCATCACGGAAAAAACGCTGTAGAAATTTAATTTTTAGGAATTATATCTTCAGCTTTCGCTTATAATCAGTTAAGAGTGTATAGATCACGTTGGCCATGCTTCACTGTCAATTTTTCGTAAATTTGGAAAAATGTCGTCGAACGAAAAAGAGCGTCGTGAATTAATCCTGTGCACTCATTTCGAGAATCCGGAGTTGTCACATCGGGACATCGGTAAGATGCTGGGAATCGTCCAATCCACAGTCAGCAGAGTACTAAAACGATACTTCGAGAACCTAACCATCGACCGGAAGGTGAAGAACGGCAAAAATGGATGCTCCGTCAGTGAAAAAGATCACAAGCGCGTAGTTAAGCAGTTTAGACGTGATCCGAGAAGTTCGGTCCGGGATGTCGCCAATAAGCTGAATTTGTCAAGTTCATTCGTCCAGCGGACCAAGCAGCAGGAGGGCCTGCGTACATACAAGGTTCAGAAGGCTCCTAACCGCGACGAAAGGCAAAACATGGTGGGGAAGACGCGAGCCCGGAAGCTGTACACCGAAATGCTGACGAAGCCGCATTGCCTGGTAATGGACGACGAAACCTACGTCAAAACGGACTTTCGTCAGCTGCCGGGCCTGTTGTTTTTCTCCGCTGAGGACAAATTCAGCGTTCCGGAGGAGATTCGCAAGCAGAAACTATCCAAGTTTGCCAAAAAGTACATGGTGTGGCAAGCGATCTGCTCTTGCGGAGAGCGGAGCGCCCCCTTCGTGATGACCGGCACGGTAAACGGGCAGGTTTACCTTAAGGAGTGCCTACAGAAGCGCTTACTACCACTATTGAAGCAGCACGAGGGCCCGACCATCTTCTGGCTGGATCTCGCTTCGTGCCACTATTCAAAGGACGTTGGAGTGGTACGAAGCCAACGGGGTCACCTTCGTGCCAAAGGAAATGAACCCGCCCAACGCGCCGGAGCTTCGCCCAATAGAGGGCGATTATAAAGCAGGCCCTCCGGAAGAACCCAAAAGTTGTCAAATCGGAGGCGGACTTCAAGAGAAAATGGATTTCTGTTCAAAAAAAACTACAACCTGATGTTGTACAGAACCTTATGGACGGGGTAGAGAGGAAGGTGCGAGCATACGGGCTTGAGCTCGAAGTATGAATAAAAGGAAAATGCCAAAAGTTGTTTAATAGTTTTTATTTTACTGTCTAAAATTTTCAAAAGGATCGGTCTACTGGGCGAATTTCTACAGCGTTTTTTCCGTGATGCAATTTGATGTGACACACCCTTTAATAACTATTTTCCATCTATAGCATGCACTCTAAAGGGAAAGGTATGAGAACAAAGAACCATTAAGATTACAAACAGTATCACGTAGCAGGACAGCTCACGTACACCAAATGCCAACTATCGGCCAGATAATAATGTTCGACTGTCGAGCCCAACCCAGCGGAAGTCATCTGAAGTCATGAAGAGAACTCTTGAGCCACACTACATATCCCTTTCCAACAATCACCACTTTACGAGTCAACAAAGTAGTGCATTACAAAGTAATAATTTATAGTGGGCAAACGCTCGTTTTGTTCAACACGGGTCGGACCCGGCCGCGTCAGCTCCACAGCCCGAATTGCAATGCACTTTCCAAAGTTTAATCGAAGCTTAATCACTATGATGACTGAGTACACAGCAGTAGTGTACACTACCAGCTAACACCCACATTTGACCGCCTGAGCAGATATTCGTCCACGCCCCCAACCCCGCCGTACAAACTGAAACAGAAAGTCGCATCCGTTGCAATTGCTACTTTTGCATATTTCTGAATTTATCAAGCAAATATTTAAACTATGACTATGAGCAACTGCTGAACGGCTTCAAACCATTCTGGTCTGCTGCTGGCTCACATCGGTAGGCACGTGTACGGTCTTGCTCGCCGGCAACTGCACCACCACCAAGTTGATAGCCAGATTGCTCGAATGATTATCAAGAACAGAACTCATGCAGTGCCTTTTCCGTTTGCGAAAAACACGACGGAAATGTGACACCGGAAATGTGCTTACAGAACTACATCAAACGTACGAAATGGCCCCACGACATGCTACCTGGCCATTCCTGGAAAATGATGCTGTTTGAAAGCATGTCATCGCAGTTTCGAAAGACAAAACATTCCAAGCTAGCTAAACTTTTAGCGCTGAAATCAACGCAATCCTATGTGAGAATTGAGTTACGAGCAAATATTGGCACTGCGAGGGCAGTCTGATAAGTACTTAGCCTACAAAAAAAAACAAAAAATTTGGAAAAGTGGCGATTTATTTCTCAACATAGTCTTCTTTTAGCTCGATACACTTGACCTAGCGATGCTCTTTCTTTAATCCATCGACTCAGATTTCTGTCCGGCGAGTGACTCTTGACGTGGGACTACGTCTTTGATTTCTATATAGAGGGGTCCCTCTACGAAAAATGTAACGTTTATTAGGAGTTTGCAAATGTTTAACGATATGTTTTAACGATCTACAAAATTATTCGAATATGATCGTTAAATAGAACGAATGAAATGATTTCAACAGAAGTTGATATGATGTTTCATGATGCAATGTATTAAATTAATGTAACTGATTGTTTGATCTCCCAAAAGTTAAATGTAAAAAAAGTAATGGATTTTTTGTCGTAAAGTTGAAAAATGAAATGAAGAAAATCAATATTCATATCGTTCAAATGATGTTTCGTTGGAGAAAAATACGCGCTTCTCTTTTTCAATATACATGGCTAAATTTAGAACTGCTGGGTCTCGTTCATGAATTGGAAAATCAACGATACGCCAGACAACAATGGAGCTGATGGATCGTTTTTTTTTGGAACCGCATTACTTCGTTGTCATTCAATCGAGGAATATTCACAGTGGTATTTAGAATAATTTAGAATCACAGAATTGCCACTTCGTTTATCCACGGACTTATAAATGTATTGATTTTTCTTTGCTCAGATGAGGCGAATATCGTACTACTTCATGATTTGTAATTTCAATGTCTGCGTTGTTGATATTTGTGAATGACATTATCAGTCTTTATTCGTTGATATATTAGATATTCGCCTACGTTTGCGATCAAGCCGTTGGTGGGATCTCTAGGAAAACACTTTGTACATATTCCATCTATCATGCAAGGCAATAAAGGTTTCGAATCACCGCATGGATCATACACCATTATTGTGGTAACAGTATCGAACAGTTATTTATATTCCGGAATCCGATTGGTTTGAAACACGATCGAGTTTCACGATCACTCGATGTCGTTTAAATACATAGAAGACATAGTCCTAACCCTAACTTAACTTTTTGTCTATAAATTTCCTTGCATTTCCACCAAAACTTGACACATAACATAAAATTATCGTCAGACACAATTTTCGTTTATTTATCGTTTATTTAAGATTCATCCCCCAATCGCAGAGAATATGTTGCTTTTTCATATCGAACACATTTTTGATATGTAGAATTAACTTTCATAAAAAAAATTGGTTTAAAAGCGTTTATTCCTCCCGTATATCCATTTTGCATTTTTGCTTCACATAAATGGAACACGGAGCTCAATATGATGATTGTCCCACCTCATTCCCCTACAAAGGTTTGAGCGGAACGGGTTATCTAATTGATAATAATTATATTACGGTATTTACATTATTCATCAACAAACCAGTAAGCAAATTAAATTGAAATGAAAACGGACTGGTTATTTCGCAGACATAGATTACTAATCGAAAGAACAATATAAGCCATTATCTGATCGTATTTATTCCATGGCATGTCGAGAGAATTTCCACCCCGGGAAAACCCTAGACCGATCGGGAATTGAACCCAATACCTATGTCAGTATTAGCCAAGAATTTACAAGGGAATTCCCCCTTTATCTGATACCCGGCCACGATGCTATCGTTTCCGAGTTCAAGCAGCTGAGCAAACCCAAGCCTAATTCTATACTTCAGGCCCATTACTTATCCCAAGGCATGTCAAGAAAGTTTCCAACCCGAAAAAATCCTTGAATGATCAGGAATTGAACCCAATACCTATGTCAGTATTAGCCTTGAATTTACAAAGTAATTCCCGCTTCACTGGATACCCGAAAACGGTCTGTTAATCGTTTTCGAGACCAGACAGCTGAACAAACCTAAGCCTAATTCCAGCCGATACTTCAGGCCCTACATCCAACCTGGAGTATAAACGAATCAACCTGAAATCTGCAATGAGATCCGCCATAACACAGAAAAATCTCGTTATTATTATCTGTTGAAAAGATAAATTTACGATTATTCCGGTTGAGCTATCCCTAGCTTCATTCCGTTTTCCTCATTGAACTCCTTGGAATACTTTTATTTTATTCGCGAAAAACTACTTTTGCTTATGCTCGATCTCAAGTCTTTCTATGTGTGTCAACGCGCGCGTTGTCTAATGTTTGTGCAATGTTCATCTTGTTCTTCCAGAACGATCGGGCATTTTTCGTCAAAGATATTTCTTCTGAATTGCATTGTGGTCACACACATTCTAGAGCTTGCCACTCAGAATACATTCAGGGCGTATTGTTTGGTATAGAAAACTCAACTAAGTACTACTAAAAATTATGCAAGTAATACTACGATGAGAAGGCGAACGTTGGGAACGTTAATGCTATTGAAGAAGAACATGGAGAGAGTCGTATGAACGATGTGCGTTAACGATGAATTCCAGATTATTGTTTTTTCTTCGAATCACAATTTCTCACGTCATTGTGCAGACACATTCTATAATTTTAGTAACGCTTGCGCACTGAATCTAGACACGTGCTCTCCAGCAGATGTTTTATCAGAATTAATGACAATAACGTAATTGTGACCGTGATTTTGACCATCAAACGCTGATCAGTGAGGTTACTTGCGAATGTGTGGATGAAAGTTCGATCTAGCTCCATTTGTTTCAACAACATAAATAAATTCGTTCTATTTGAAAAAACAACCGACGGTTAAATTATTTGAATATTGTTTGAAAAAACTACTAAAATCTCTAGTATGGAGTATGGGGGACGATCTGACATTGATTTCTCGATCAGACAGACGAAAATTGAACTTCTCTGTAATGTTGACATTGTGTATTTTTCAGGCTTTTTTTGGCATTTATTTGAAGAAGAGGGTATATTTAATTGAATGAAAAAACTCAAGAAAATACGCTTTCTTCGTCTTTATTATTTTTTAATAGTCATCTAGTTCAGCCTCCTTAAAATAGAGTAATATTTGATACTCCAACACAAATAACGAAATTCGATTTTTTCACTGTTATTAATTAAAAGTAAGCAACTGAATATAATTCATGGAAGTATGAAGAGCTATAAAATAACATAAAAACGTATTAATCCATTGTGGTTTCATTGGAGTAAGAATCAGAACATAGCATAACTGCATGCTCGAAACAAACATTTTTTTACATTTTGACGTAGGACTACGTCTAACCGGAAGATATAGGGGGTGAAATGAAAATCTAGGCACTGAACAAGTAGGAAAAAATGCAAGATTTGGAACGCTTATAACTCGAGCATTTCTCAATAGATCGCAAAGGTTTTTGCATCAATTGATAGGAAATATATCTACGCATCTATCATAACGAATAACAATTCATTTTTCTTGAGATAAATAATTGAATAATTGTGAAATATCAAGCCTTGTCCAAATGCACTATGTGCCCATTTTTGATTGGTTCATTTTGTGCTCCTCAAATCGTACCGACCAAAACGGGCAACCAGAGCAGCAGCGAAATACAATGAAGCATGATTGGAAACGAAAAAGAAAAAATATGAACGAAACATTGGCAGTCTCACACATGCGTAATTCTCGAGCCAGGCAGTCAGCTTAAAAATCCCCGCTCCGCTGCCGTAACGATCATTCTTATCGAAACCGTACACCACATCGTTTCGCATCACATCAAATCAACAAAGCAACACAAGCAGCCATGTCTGGACATGACAAAGGAGGAAAAGTGAAGGGAAAGGCAAAATCCCGCTCGAACCGTTTTGGTCTGCAATTCACCGTAGGTGTATCCGCCAATTGCTCCGCAAGGGTAGCTAGGCCGAGCGCGTTAGTACCAGTGCACCAGTCCACCTAGCCGGCGATATATAGTTTCGGCCGCCGAAGTTATCGAGTTAGCTGGCAAAGCTGCTCGCAACGATAAGAAAACCCGCATTCAGAACAGACCACAATCGGTTCCGTGGACACCAAGACAACAACAGGCAGTTGCAGCGAGTGGCGAGTGGCAAACGCAATCGCAAACGGCAGCAGGTAGCAGAAGAAAAAGTTTGTTCTTTATACAAACTGCTTTGGTGGCAAATCCAGAACAAGGTGGCATCGAGGGCGTTCGAAATGGTTTTTTTCAAAACCACGAGTACTAAGTTTTCTAAATTGGAACCATTCCATAAAACACGGTGCTTATCAGTGCCATTAAACCTTTCAAAAAAGAGTTTACGAAATACAGTTCAATGCATTCTAAAATATTATCCAAAATAATAATAAAACACAAATTGATTTTTTCATAATTTGTTTGCCAAGATATGATGAGTATGAGAATTTGGGACTGGGACTTTCTCGATTATTCAATTTTCAAGAATTCTTAAATTGCTTCCAGATTGAAAGTACAGTAATTTACATTTAGCTCGACATATAGCTAATTTGACGGACCTGTATTGCGACATATTTAGTTGGACATTTTTGTAAACATAGAGTTCGGGGTCCAAATTATGACCCCACATTGAAAGTCGACACTGTACCACTGTCATCGCAAATGTTCAATAACAGGTTAAAATCACCTCCAATGCGACACTGAGCGGTGCTTCGGCACGTCGCGTTAAATGTAATTTACTGTACAACATGTCACAAGCAGGATGGGAAGAAATTTTCCAACTGTGAAAGCTGTGGCGAGTGGCAAACGCAATCGCTAAACAGAAAGGTTTAGCCGAACAAGATGGGGATATCGAGTGATATCAAAACAATAAGCTCTTTAGATTAAAGATAATTTTGTGATCTTGAAAAGGACCCTTTTTAGCCTGCATGTGAATCCAACGAGCGAACAAATCGTAATGAATGTATTTTTTTGCCATCGCTGCCTTATAACGCTCAATCGTTCGTCTCGTTGGACTCGCCCCTTTGGCTGAGTCTGCCGATTTTTCTCTATCCTGTGAGCGTGTACCGCTAAAGTACAAAACGCGCGGATCCGCTGAAAAATATATCATTCTCTTTCAAACCGTAAATCAGTGTGGTTGGTTCCGGAGCACCAGTATACCTAATAGCGGTTATAGAATTTCGGCCGGCGGAGTGCTCGAGTTGGCTTGCAATGCTGCTCACGACAATAAGAAAACCCGCCTACAGAACAGAGCACATTTGGTTCGGTGGCAACAACTAGTTTCAGCGAGTGGCAAACGCAATCGCAAAACGGCAGCAGGTAGAAAAAGGAAAAAGTTTGTTTATACAGACTGCTTTGGTGGCAAAACCAGCCACCGTAAAACACGGCGCTTTTCAGGGCCATTAAACCTTTTAAAGAAGAGTTATTAAAAGTTATTCACAATACCAATGCATTCTGAAGTGACATAATATGATATATAATATGAACTGATTTATTTTGTTTATGCTTGTTTTTGAACTTCTTGGTGGTTGGGGTCTTATAAGTTGATCATTCAGTTCTCACAAACCCATGTATGGTTCCCGAATTGAAAGTGGCTTCATGAAGGATGGCATTCACGATTTTCTCGGTAGCAAGAACTGCTTTCTTTGGTTGATAACTGATGTTGAAAATTGACTGAGGTTACATCTGCATTGTATAGAAACATAACTAAGGAGCAACATGATGAGCTATGTATTTCCTGCTGCTCTGTTCTTATTTTAAAGGACTTTAATCCGAAGGTCATCCATCCCTGTATTCACTGTTGGTTTTTCAGAACGCTTATAGCTCATCTATTTCTCGACAGATCGTAAAGTTCGTTTCCATTTCATTTTTATTTACATTGTTTGCGGAGACTACAAATCTTACAATTCATTCGTTTACGAAACCACAGTTCAAGGTACGGTAATGTGCTCAATAGTGAAATATATGATAGTGAATGAGCTGAGGACCACTATGCATTTCCTATCATAGCCATCATTTTGATTGTACGATATGTGCATACGCCAAAAGATGCCCGGCGTTGAACATTGAATAAGTACAAAGCCTTCAGAAAAATATCAAGAAGCAACTATAAGATAGTGAGAAGAAATTGAGAATGTTTGTAAAAAAAACGCAAAAACACAACATCAAAGGTTCTGTTCAGAACCTTCAACATATTCATAAAGAGTAAACAGTAAACTTATCCATTTTTCAGTTAGATAGGTAGGTATTCACGTAGGAGAAGAAAATAAAACAATATATTGAAAATATATATTTAGCAAAAGCTGTCCCCTTTGTAAAGTCCTACGTCACTCCGGTTATGTCCCCGACATTACCCACTCGTCTTTCATGCAGTTGTTGCGTGTTTTTCGGGTCTTTTATCGAAGAGAAGAATGTATGCCAAACTTTTAGATAATTACCAGATGATAAAGGTTCTGGAATATAAAGTTTGCATATTCCTAATATTCTTTGTCTCTGTTTTCTTGGTAAACTAAGAATTGTTCCCTTTTTTTGGATGAGGCATAAAAAGATGATATAAAAGGATTTCTAGGAACTTCCTTATCTTTTTCTTGTTTTCTTGTCGATATTGTCTATTATAAAAACAATATCCTCGAAACTGTAACTGTTAAAAACTACCATAAGCTTTTTACAATGTTTACAATTCTTCCACAAGTGAAATTCTTTCACAAGTGTGTATATGTATGACCATTATATTTAGCGAATAACTACACGAAAGTCAAACATTTATATTTTGCTTTTAAACGTATGAATCTAACGACGAATGTATCGACGAATAGTTAATATATGGATCCGTTCAATCCAGTTACAAAAGGGACTGAAATCAAATAAGAATAGTCCGGTAATAATCTTATGCATTATATTCAATAAATATTCCTTGGCACTAACATTAATTTATACATTTCATTCAACAATATTCTAGAATATGAAAAAAGCCTTTTGTCCAAAAAAGCTACTACTATACTCGCATCGGTGTGTCAGACCGAAAGTGTTAAAAAAGTGGCACACGTCCCCTTTGTACCAACACATGCGATACGCTAAACGATGACGGACGACGAATAAAGAAGCTAGAGAGAATCACAAAGTCGTAGTGTTGATATCTTCTGAGAAATGAACGAATTATTGATTTCTCGATCTGACAGACCAATGCGCGAGTATAGGAGTTTTAACAAATAAAAGAGGTTTGTTTTGCGAACGGATGCGAAGGTAAATCACGTGTTATGCATTCTTTCAACTTCGATCCCATGAATGTTGTATGCAACACAAAATTGTATGCAATAATTCGTTCTATCAAACAAATTAGCAAGACCAAGACATGTTGAAGAAATCAGATGCAAGATTTCATGCAAGATTACATCAAAGTGTCACCCTAACAGTGATCGTTCGTTAATTGGGCCAAAAAATCGATAAAGTTACCGAATTTTACTCGCTAGCTAGACTGCAAAACAGCAAAAGCAATACTTCAAATTGACGATGACATCTACTATTGACACATAACTGTTTTGCAGCCCAGGTAACGTACACCCTGTTATAGATAAGTAGATAAGTAAGTGAAGATAGTCCAGTTAGCAAATGACTTCTGTATATGATGGGGTGACGAACATCTTAAGCGAGTGTCTTCCGGGCTGCGGTAACATGGGCAATTTTACAGCGAAAAATGATATCAATACTAGGAGGATTGCAGCGATTACCATGCGAGGATTTATTGAGATTAGCATTACATCGCATCACAAAAATGAAACTAAATGAAATAATCATAATCTTCATGACTCATATTCATAATTCTCAATGACTCAATTTCTGTTATGAAAGATTGAGCAGTACAACCAAGACGACTTGATTGTGATAGTCTGCAAACGAACATTATTTCATCGAAAAAGCTACTGCTCCCGATGCCTTAGAATAAGACTGATAATAGAAATAAGACAATGGAAAGAAATCACAATTCCTGTCCATTATCCATTAAAAATAAAGCAACTTCATGATTTTAAGTGTATTTCACCTCAAAATATCACGAAATCGTAAGTATTTTCAACTTGTTTTTTTTGTTTCTTCCCCATAAACTTCGTATTCAATGTAATCAATGACGATATTTTTTGGTTACCTATCCACATATACTTCATCTACAATTCCACCCTGTTATGTTTTACACTGATATTAATTAATCGTTTTCAGTTAGACAGTTGAACTTCCTGCCAGAAGCTAATTTTCTTTTTCTATTTTTGTTCGTTACGAACCGTTTGACGGTTATGAGTATATATAACAAACGGCCCCTCTTCAGGGCTACTATTTGAAGTTTCAGAAGAGTTAAACTAACAGATTTCAAAACAATCAAAAGAATTGCATTAAATAACAACTGTCCTACGTCAAACTTCCGTCCGTGTCCCTAGGCTCAGAATCTTCTACTTTTTCAAGTTTGGAAACAAAACAAAAGTCGTGCTGCGTGAATGAACTACACGATATGTAATCTCTCTTGCGATACTGACACCATCGGGCGATGAGGCTGAGTAATTATCGGGCCGCCCTCGATCTTGAACCGTTATGAGGAGTCCCACTTTTCAGTCCAAAAACCTCGCAGATAACGTTCGAGAAAGATGTTTCCCGTCTACGAAATGGCACCCAATTTTCCAATTAATCCTCCTCACCACGCCCAATTGCTGCAATGCTGCGTTCATTCCAACTCACACTTCCCCAACAACATGCTGACAACCGCCCACAAAAGAAAGGCAATAAAAGATACGCGCCATCATCGGGGCTTATCGCCATGATTCAATTAAATTGAAAATATTAAATAAACGAATGTAAACATTCAATTAAAATCGAGCGTGTAAACAAGTTAAAAACAATTCCCCGGCAATACAATTAATATAAATATATTTCATTTCTCCGTCAGTCTGACTGCTAGCTGAACTTTTTTGTTGTTGTTTTTTTTTGTCTTCTGCGCCGCGGTTACCGAAGCGGCCTATAGCCTATTACTTGCGTATAATTTAATATTCATGTCGCATACAAAGCTGGCCAAATTATGATCTTGGAAAATGCGCTTGAAAGGACAGCCTGGAAAATGTACATGACGAACAAGCGAACGCTTCTTCCAGTAATTTCATTAATTTTATTTGGTTCGTTTCTCTGACGCCGTGCTGTGTTATTAGTTTCCACTTTTAGGCCTTACTTGACATGCCAGAAAATTTGAGAAAATATTCGCATAAACCATAGTAATTGTCATTTTTAACAGATACAGATAATATTCAAATGAGTGATGTTTTTTTGTACATAACCAACTTTAACATGTATTAGGGTGGCAGCCAAAATGGTCATGTCAAATTTCAAAAACCGACCATGCACATTTTGTTTATTGGCACAAAAAAATGACCTGTGCAAAGTTTCTGCTCAATCGGACATAATTTAGGGGTGCCTCAGAGCGCTCAAAGTTTTGATTTTTTTTATTCTCTTCCGAAGGAAATTTGGAAAATCGAAAAAAAATCGATTTCAAACGACTTGAAAACGTTGAGATCGGGTGTCATCTCGAAAAAAATTTTTGGCCGAAAATTAACCTTCTGGGACTTGGCAATGAGTGGCAATGAAAACCAAAACTCATTTCCAATTGAATATGAGGGCGAATTTCTTCATAGCCCGCTGACTATCCTCAATAGGATATGACTTTGCCGAGCCCAGGTTAGAATAATTTGTAGTATCGAAGATCAAAATTGGGTTTGGGAAAAATTAGACCTTTCTGAGGATTTTATAACACATATGACATTTTCATCCTTATCTGGACAGCAAATACATTACAACTTTACATTTAACATAAGTTTTATTTCTATTTCGTTAATCGTGTGAAACCTCAATCAAATGTTTTTTTTTTATTCCGGATTACATTGTGTTGCAACAATCTTCGACAAATTATATAAATAATAGTAATTTATAATTTTCCCGCTGAACATTTTATTTTTTTTTTATTTTCTTCAAGTTGGTGCTACTTTTAGTGGTCACCATGCCAACTTTGAGCGCAATCTGTCATTTAATTTGTTTACAGTGTCATCAAGAACAAGTTAACTTTTTTTGCTAGGCGATTTTTGATGTTGTCATTCGTAATTCCTTCCGGAGGGCCAAAAAGTGAACGAAGAGCAGGGCAACATATTTAACTGAGGATCGTCTAAGGAGCCATCGGCCTTCGCATTCAATTGGAAATGAATTTTTGCTTCTTCCAGCAATTTCTGTCAACATAAATCAAAAGTTATTCGAGCCCTTACGTCGCTATCTGGTCATCGTAGGTCCGTGCTCATTTAATTTTTCACCGTCAAATGGATTTCACGGTATATTGAAAATAGCATTAGTCCTGCACTCGAAGCGAAGCCACTAAGAGGAGATTCGATTTTCATGTTTCGTCTTCAAAAATGTTGGACCCTGACAAAAAGTGATTACCTACGGCCACATTTGTAAAAGAATAACACTTGGATTTTGCACCACGATAATGCACGTGATCTATCGATCATTGTGAACGAATTTTTGACCAAAAATGGCTCGAATGTAATTGAACAAGCATCGTACTCTCCAGATATGGCGTGTGACTTTTTCCTATTTCCGAAACTCAATTTATCGCTTCGTAGGACCCGTTTTGACTGCATTGAAGATATAAAAACAAATGCGCTACGTGAACTGAGGACTGGATTGTTCGTTGGAAAAAGTGTATTGCTTCAGGAGGACCCTATTTTGAAGGCAATAATAGAAATTTTGATATAAATAAAGCATTTTGTTCAAAAACACAAATTCCTCGCATATATTTGACATAATGTATATATACATGTACATGAGAGACAATTTTGCCTATTTGCTCTCACTCTACATCATCTCCTAGTGGCAAATATTCATTTTCATGTCTATTGTGTTTTCTTTTCTTCCTTTTCTATGCCTAGGTCCGCATGCTGAATTCCAATTATCGCCCATCCTATCGATAGGGATATTTATTGGCATTTTAACGGTGATAATCTGCATAATAATCGCCGTTACTGCCGCACTGAAGCTACGGACGAATCAAACTGCCAAGACGCACCACACCGGCACCGGAGGAGGTGGCGTCCTCGGCAAACGTCCCGGTAATCTACCAATTAAGGAGAAAATCTCGTTACCGCTCAGCCAGTCGGAGGACATGTACGATGAGAAAAATCCAGACGTGGTCCCGGCAAACGAAGGTAAGTTTGGCACTGCCATCGCTGGAAGCCAACAGTTGCATATTGATCAGTTCCCAGCATCCTTCCCTCGGTATCGGCAGGGATTGAACATTTTTTGTTGTTTCGCTTCTTTTCGTGCTCCAAGCTCCTAGCCTTTTTTCTGCATGTTCTTAATATTATGCCTGCCGCCCTGTAATCTCGTTTATTAAGTCGTTAAGAATCGCTAGCCGGTTGCAGCCGTAACCTGTTTTAGGATTCCGGGAAGGATCATCGAATAGATAAAGCGATGAAAATGAGTCCTTTTAGCGGGGTATGTAACATTGAATGGAATGAGTTTTCGAAGCTAATAGTAGTGTATTTTTTCTATCGAGCGAAGCTAGTATAATGAATATGGAATACCTTTTCTGAAATAGTAGGAAATAATCATTCAGGTTCTACCGATTTGAATATATTATAAAAGACTCCTTGGAAAACTTAAAGCTTTCATGAATTGATAGTATCAATCGAGTAGCGCTTCCCATTCTAAACAGTATGCGGAAACTGAAAGTGTTAGTTTGAAAACTGCTTTCAAACTACAGTTATTCGATATTGCTTTGTTTCCAATATTCTTGTTGAAGTACTGTTAACAATGTGACCCACCGACAGACAGCCTTTTATAATCGTTCGAACAATCAATTACATATATTTTTACACTGTTTGTACCAGTAGTCCCATCTTTAACCCTCCTATACTCGCCCATAGGTCTGACAGACCGAGAGTACATGAGGTGGCTTGAACGATTTCGACGTGCGAGTAGTTTGGATGTGTTGGACCTCTTGTTTGGGCGCTCTTTTGATAACTGAAAAGAAAATGTCAATATCAAAATAGATGTATAAGTCTGCACAAAATGAGTGGTGTTCAGTTTTTTTTTAAATGCACAAGCCAAAGGACCACGTCAAATCAACCAAATTTTAATCGTACAGGGTTTTCCAACTTTAAATTCCGAAAGTAAATCGAAATAAAACACACTTAGAATTCGAATTTCGATGAAACTTTTATTTCAAATTAAAGTTTGGTTAAAGTTTATGCCGTTATGTGTGAAATACAACATCATTCAAATGTCCACCTAGGGCTTCCTCGCACACCTTGATCCGGAACAGGTAGTTTTCGATGACTTTTCGGCACATATGGGGCGGTATCTCGGTCATAAGTTCACGAATGTTGTCTTTCAAATGTTCAAGAGTTTGCGGAGAGTTGGCATAGACACGGTCTTTCGCATAACCCCACAAAAAAAGTCTAGCGGGTTCAAATCGCATGATCTGGACCGCCAATTGGCATCACCAAAACGCGAAATTATGCGTCCCTCAAATTTCGTTCGCAATATGGCCATGTTCGGTCGTGTTGTGTGACACGTGGCGCCGTCCTGCTGAAACCACATGTCTTCCGTATCCATATCTTCAATTTGTGGCAAAAAAAATCGGTTGACATGCGGCCATAGCGCTCACCATTCACAGTTACCGTCTCGCCGTCCTCAATTTCAAAGAAATACGACTCGATGACTCCACCAGACCATAATGCGCACCAAACAGTGACTTTTGGCGGATGCAATGGCCTCTCAACAATCACGTGTGGATTTTCTGAGCCCCATATACGGAAATTTTGGGTGTTCACATAGCCACCGGGCTCGAAATTGGGTGTTCACATAGCCACCACGCTCTAATTTTTGTACCAGCTGGACTTTATATGGATGGAGGTGCAAGTCCAAATGCAAAATTCGCCAAAATGATGTGTTTGACAAGCCCAATTGCTGAGCACGCCGTGGAATCGAAACATTCAGGTCATCCTCCACACTGGCAGCAACAGCAGCAATATTTTCGGCCGAACGCACATTACGATGATGCACAGGTTTCACAATATTCGCTACGGATCCAGTTTGTTCGAATTTACGCACTACATTAGCGATTGTGTGCTCTGTAGGCCGTCCATGACGACCAAAATCCGTCCGTAATTCTCGAAAAACATTTGCCGATTTTAATTTAATTATTATAATTTAACAAAAATTAACACGTTGTGCGATGCTAAAACGATCCATATTGTAAAATGGCAGACATTCAACTAACGATATGACGCTTTGGTTGACAGCTATGTCAAACGGTTGTCAGCGCAGGGCTGTATACTTTCGGAAGCCCGAAATGAAAAACCCTGTATTATCAAATGCAGAAACTATTTGTTTCTTGAATTCAGAATCTTACCGTTCGAAACATTTGTTCACGGCGAGGGTAAGGTATGTGATTGTATTTCCAAAATAAAAGCAATAGATCATCAATTCAATTCACAAACAGACAAAATTTTGTCACACAAAGTTAAACTATATCCATGACATAAAATTCAAGGGTTAGACGGGACAACCCTTTAACTTGATCGTATCTAATGAGCTAACATGCTTTCAAGTTTCATCAAAGTTGATGTTGGTGTATGTTCCAGCTAGACGAAATCTAGTACCATACATCTGAAAAAATGAGATGTGGCTGTGAAGAATCACCAACCTTTGCATTTCTGCATGTGTTCAGATTAGGGCTTGTGACATATATACCAAAATATGTATTTTGGATAGAAACAATAGAACTCATGAAGGCCAGAAAATAGGAAGTTCTGAAGCAAACATCCAATCTAATGTTATCAGATTCAAGGGCTTCAAGATTATCGGATTCAATATATCCATTATTACGGATTTCATCAAATAGCACTTCGCCACCATATTCTCTGTGTGGATTGTGTGGTAGTCACTATTGAATTTATTATACCCAGTATAAATATCGTTCATGTCATATGTTTCTGTATCAATGAAAAAGTGGGTGGTCATCGTTACAGGTAATAATCAAGTGGAGGGTAAAGCGAATAACTGCTTACATCTCGTTTTTCTCTTCCAATCAATCGCTCTTTCTATTTCTGTCAAATTTACAAAAGAAAAATACTTAAAATCTTGACCATGGCAAGATTTCTCATTTTTGTACATAAACACACCACGCATCTCCATCGAAACCGAAAATTGTATGAACAAAGAGAGTACAGTACCTCGCGTCTCCATTAATACGCTGAACCCCGTGTCGGTCCGTAGTGATCTTTTCGTTAGGAAACGTTAATCACTGGGACTGGCATTTGTAAAGTAAGGAAAATAATGATGTCCACGATACATGACTACTTTTTAGTCGAATTTCTGACTATTCTTTTTATATAACCTGACCTGGCAAACGTTGTTCTACTATAGAAATTATTTCTATTGAATATGTTGGTTGTTGAATAACAAATAACTAATATATTGTAAGTGTATTTAAATGGTTTAACGATCTACACATACGTGAAACGTTCGTGACTCTTGTTTTCATACTTGTGTTTGACATACCGAGGAATAGAGCGCCAAGTCGATGACCACCGACAAAATCGCAAATAAACACAAACCATTCCATTTCCGATATATTTCATTCATGAATCTGACATGTGTGTTCTCTTGAACGTTAAAAGAGTAATATATTTTTGTCGTAGAGTAGATAAATTTATATAAAAGATAAAGTAGATTAATTTATCTTTATCTGAAAGAAAATCAATATAAATTTCGTTGTTGCAAATGTGTTGTTCTCCATCGAACCACAAAACTTAACACTAATATGAGCATTGAATGTTTGCTCAGCTGAGGCGAATATGGCACTACCGAACTATTTTCCATGTCAATGGCTGCGTTGTTAATTTTTATGAATGATTTCCGTCATTCTCAGTATTTTTTCGTTGATTTATTGAACATCCACCTAGGATTACGGTCGTGTCACTGGTGAAATCTTTTAGAGAATGCAGTGTACATTTTCCACCTGTTATATTGTTATGCTGTTATATTGAATCATTCGAAAGCTGAATGAACGAACTTCAAGGTAAAGGTAAATAATGATCCATCTGCATAAAAGCGAAAACATTCGATTAACCCTTTGCGGTCCTTTGTCTGCTCTCCGCCACCACAGCAAAAAAGTATACTTGTATCTTATGCAACAGTATATCGATTCACACTTTTTCTATAAGTTCACGAATCTAAACGGTACTACTATGAATAATACATAACAGTACTCAATATAAACAAAAGATCACCCATTCTTTAGTCTTAATGGAAAACTCCATGTATTGCGGCAAAGAGCATTGTTCTGTAGGTTCAAAAAAAAGAATAAAGGCGGAAGAGCCAAACTAATTATGTTGGTGATACATGCGAACACCTGAACACACTAAATCACATTTTTTAGTGTATACTTACATGAAATTTACATAAAAATAAATAAATCTTGTTCATCTTTCATCATCTCACAAGTTTTACATATCCCGCACATAATCTTACAAAGTTATACATCACTGCTTTTTCAAGTAAAAATAATTCCGACCGCAAAGAGTTAAAGCTCAGGACACCTTGATTTCGGAATCATACAATCGACTTTATTTTTGGATCACTAAAGCTGGATTTAGAGCAATGTGGTGAGACGGATATCTGATCGGATTTTTTGTTACGTTATGTGATAATGAATGAAATTTAGGCCCGCAATCACAAACCTGAACAAAAAGAACGCCGGCTTAATAACATTTTGTTACACGGAGAAGTGGTTGTCGAATTTTTCGGGCTGAGATTTCAGGAATAATGATCTGCTTACCAAAAATCTTATTCCATGTTCTAAAATCATATCACTTTGATTATAGAAAACCACATGACCCGCTAAAAGTAGTTAAAAAGTAGTATTTTTTGGTAAATAATGGGTTTCTTAATAGAGGTATCAAACTTTTAGATGACAACACTTTCTGATGTAGGGATCATTTCGACATATGTTAAAAAAATTATGTCAGACAGAACGTAACAGATACCGGCTTTTTCTAGCATCATTATCATCGTCAATGTGAAGAAGCTGTGGTTCAACAACACGTTGTATATTAACACATACTGTAAAGCATAAATGTTGTAGAATTTCATGCAAACTAAATGTATTTGCGAAAAATCCATCAAACGTTCCACAATTGTAGATAATGGTTGAGACACAAGACACAGACACAAGTCACAGTCTCGCTATAGCTAACAGACAGCAGTCTTCCTCAGTACCGATGTCAGACACACCTGCTCGATACAAAGGAAGAATGGATATCGCACACAGTGGTGCAATTTTGTTCGGTGCATGTACCGCGTGAATTTTCCTCCGTCTGGTGATGAAGGCTTCTGTATTTTTGCACCACATCATGTACTGGAGTGTAAGTTTAGAATTTCGAAAACGAGAGCGTTACGTTTGAGGAGCAAGGAAAAATACGTTTATACCTCTGTGTCGGCTAAACGAAGTGACATGTCCATCACTTTCGACTGATTAAAGTTGTATGAGTGATGTTTGTTACTTATTGATCCAAAACTTTCTTCCATAACTCAAAAACTGCTTTGGAACCGAATTAATGAAATCACAAAAATCTATAAATGTGCTTAAAAGTCCATCGAAGTCGATATTGACCAGCGATTGGTGCACGTCGTCAGATGGCCGTGAAGTACTACACATATTGTGCTCGCGCTGGGCAGCCTCAGTTTATTTTTTGCTACCGTGTTGAATGCCCGTTCGACATTTGTCACCACAAAACGCACAAATTTCGTGTATTGTTCTCGCGAGAACAGGAATGAATCGTGAATCACCCATCTTCAACCACTTCTTCAAAACCACACAAGCTCGTCGGACCTTTTGACCTACAGTTATTTTAAAATTTTAGATAAATTCTGAAATAATATCCAAAGTAATCAAAGGCGAATTGATTTTTATAATTTTTTGCTGGAGCTTCTGTTACGCTTTCTCAGACTCTCAGACTTTCTCAGTTCATTTACCTCTATCCTTAAAAAAGGCCAATTTGGAAAACAAATTCTGTCTGGAGAAAGGCCATCTGAAAAGCCTTGCTGCTGTCGCTAGAGCATGACAGAACAATCGCGAATACCTTATTGGTGACTTTTCCGATCCGATCAACTGATTTCTGTGAATTCGAGTATTGTTTCCGAGTTAGAGATGGCGTCAAAATGCTGCGCATTTCAAACTGGTTGTGAAGAAGGTAGTTTTCAGCGGCGAGAACTGCGTTCTTCGGTGGAAAACTGAAGATGAAAATTTGTTGCGCATCGGTTACTGTCGACCCAGCCACCTTACCATAAATCCTATTCGGTTCGGATTTCGTAGTCCTACGTGAACGATGCGATCATATCTTGAACACCACCCTTCTTTATAATTTAGTTTGCGACCCGGAGCACCATAAAATACACGTGTTTTTGGCCCCTCTGCAAAAAAGGTTTAGTACCGCTGATCTAGAAGATACAAAATAGAATACTGCAGACAACTATAAAGGAGGTGGATAGATGGTCTAAAAGCGCTGGATCTACTAACTCACGAACTACCTAAAATGCAAATAATCTTGAGATATCTATTTTGTTCAAAGGAGCGCAAACGGGATCATTACAATAACCACAGACGCAGAGAATATTGTTCCGATTAAACTTGATGCTCAAGATTCTTACTTGGTAAACTCAACTCACTATAACATTTTATAAGATTTACAAACCAACTGAAAAAAAATCATGTAATTTACTGCCGTTCTACGCATAGTTGTCCCATGTTCCAAAATCAACAACTGAGAAAAAACGCAAAATTTTTCAAAACTTTATAGCATACTTGCGGACCCGGCGAACTTCGTCCCACCTAAAAAAGATTTTTGATATGAAAACATTCGAATATTTACATTTTCTTATTAAGCAGGATAAGAGAATTAAGCATTCGAATATTTACATTTTCTTATTAAGCAGGGCTCAATCCTAGAACTATTAATTAATAGATCTTTTTATTTGCCGTTTTAGAATGTTCTCTTTCTCTAACAATCCATCATCATCTTTCCTTGACAATCCATCACCATTTACGCTTCACACCAACGCAACATGAAAAACAATTCCGTCAACTCAAATTGCAATGGGCCGAACAAGGCCTTCAACGATGTTACTTCAGGACATATGAAAATTCAATCTTCTGAATTTTGCCATTTTAGCGAATTTTCCCATTTTTCTTCAAAGTTTTACGAAAAAAAACAAAGATTTATTCGATTTAACATTGATCTACAACAAAATTTTCAGCACCTCCCATAGTCTTCAGTTTCCTTGCTCAGTGTATATTGCTGAATTGGCAGCGATACACTGGGCGCTGGACAGCGTCGCCTCACGACCTGTTGAACACTATTACATAGTAACGGATAGTCTTAGCTCCGTCGAAGCTATCCGTTCAGTGAGGCCGGAAAAGCACTCGCCGTACTTCCTTGAGAGAATACGAGAAAATTTGAGTGCTCTATCCAGACGCTGTTATGTTATTACCTTTGTGTGGGTCCCTTCTCATTGCTCAATTCCGGGTAATGAGAGGGCTGACTCATTAGCAAAGGTAGGTGCGATTGAAGGCGATATTTATCAGCGTCAAATCGCCTTCAATGAATTTTACTCTTTAGTCCGTAAAAATACCATCGCTAACTGGCAACGCAAATGGAACGAAGATGAATTGGGCCGGTGGTTTCACTCGATTATCCCTAAGGTTAGCCTCAAACCATGGTTCAAAAGTCTGGACTTGAGTCGGGACTTTATTCGCACCTTCTCCCGACTCATGTCCAATCACTGTTCGTTAGACGCGCTACTCTTTCGTTTCAATCTGGCCGGCAGCAATATCTGCGTTTGTGGCCGAGGTTACCACGACATCGAACACGTTGTTTGGTCGTGTGAGGTGTATCTTGTTGCCAGATCGAATTTAGAGAACTCCCTTCGGGCTAGAGGAAGGCAGCGCAATGTGCCGGTGAGAGATGTGTTGGCTCGGTTAGACCTTGATTACATGTCCCCAATATATGTTTTCCTTAAATCTATCGATGTTCGTGTGTGATTATCCTTATATCCTTATACCCTCCATTTCTTCCTTTATGAGTAATTGGTCCGCTTGCTATAAACAGGAGAATGAAATGTAAATTCACAATAGATGTACGAATAGATTTAAGAATTGAGTGTGTGTGATTATCAACATTGTAATAATTTCCTTATACCCCATCCTTTTCCTGGGAAAAATATGTCACCCTTCTAATCTCGAGTTCTCCGCGAGTAATCGGTTTCCCACATTACTAACCATAGATTTAAGAAAATTGTTCATATATATAGTTTTAAAAATATATTTAAGATTTCGGCTCCTTTAAACTTATGTAACTGAGCCTGTAAAAAAAAACGAATTTATAAAAAAAAAAACATTGATCTATGAGCAGAGACAAATACAAAAAAAATTAAGAAGTCTCAAATCGGACGATTCCTTCCTCGGGTTTTGCGCTTAGCATCACATTTGTTGAATCCTTTTTAAAGGGTGTGTCACATCAAATTGCATCACGGAAAAAACGCTGTAGAAATTCGCTCAGTAGACCGATCCTTTTGAAAATTTTAGACAGTAAAATAAAAACTATTGAACAACTTTTGGCATTTTCCTTTTATTCATACTTCGAGCCCAAGCCCGTATGCTCGCACCTTCCTCTTTACCCCGTCCATAAGGTTCTGTACAACGTCAGGTTGTAGTTTTTTTTTAACAGAAATTCATTTTCTCTTGAAGTCCGCCTCCGATTTGACAACTTTTGGGTTCTTCCGGAGGGCCTGCTTCATAATCGCCCAATATTTCTCTATTGGGCGAAGCTCCGGCGCGTTGGGCAGGTTCATTTCCTTTGGCACGAAGGTGACCCCGTTGGCTTCGTACCACTCCAACACGTCCTTTGAATAGTGGCACGAAGCGAGATCCGGCCAGAAGATGGCCGGCCCTCGTGCTGCTTCAATAGTGGTAGTAAGCGCTTCTGTAGGCACTCCTTAAGGTAAACCTGCCCGTTTACCGTGCCGGTCATCACGAAGGGGGCGCTCCGCTTTCCGCAAGAGCAGATCGCTTGCCACACCATGTACTTTTTGGCAAATTTGGATAGTTTCTGCTTGCGAATCTCCTCCGGAACGTTGAATTTGTCCTCTGCGGAGAAGAACAACAGGCCCGGCAGCTGACGAAAGTCCGCTTTGACGTAGGTTTCGTCGTCCATTACCAGGCAATGCGGCTTCGTCAGCATTTCGGTGTACAGCTTCCGGGCTCGCGTCTTCCCCACCATGTTTTGCCTTTCGTCGCGGTTAGGAGCCTTCTGAACCTTGTATGTACGCAGGCCCTCCCGCTGCTTGGTCCGCTGGACGAATGAACTTGACAAATTCAGCTTATTGGCGACATCCCGGACCGAACTTCTCGGATCACGTCTAAACAGCTTAACTACGCGCTTGTGATCTTTTTCACTGACGGAGCAACCATTTTTGCCGTTCTTCACCTTCCGGTCGATGGTTAGGTTCTCGAAGTATCGTTTTAATACTCTGCTGACCGTGGATTGGACGATTCCCAGCATCTTACCGATGTCCCGATGTGACAACTCCGGATTCTCGAAATGAGTGCGCAGGATTAATTCACGACGCTCTTTTTCGTTCGACGACATTTTTCCAAATTTACGAAAAATTGACAGTGAAGCATGGCCAACGTGATCTATACACTCTTATCTGATTATAAGCGAAAGCTGAAGATATAATTCCTAAAAATTAAATTTCTACAGCGTTTTTTCCGTGATGCAATTTGATGTGACACACCCTTTATTTATATGGAAATGAAATCATTATCAGGCACGATTTTTGTTCAAGATTTTACCCGACCTGCAGAGAATGTAAAAGAGTGAACATTTTACATAGAACACATATTTGGTACGTTAGAGTTAATTTTAATACATGATTTTTGTTTCAAAAGCGTGCTTATTCCACCTGAAAATTCATTACTATTTTCACGAATACATGCTGTAATATCATGAAAATTAATTGTATTTTGACATGACAATAGCAAAGGCTGTGTAGGCGTTGCTCACGATAGTGTCTCGCAAGAGAACGTATTCCTTCTTACACCGCTTCTGTTGATCGTGTCGTAAGAATCGCAGTCGTTCGCTCTCTTCTTCGCGTAAATTTCGACCATAAATTGTTGAAACAGTTCTTGACAACGTAGAATGACGTTTTCCTGACCGCGTTAAATCATCGTATGATACATATAGAAATCCATCGAGCGCATTTTTTTGTTTGTTTCGTCTCCTTTGTTCATAATGTTTTTTTTAGTTGTTCATAATGTTCGTAAACATTAACTCAAAAAGAGTGATGATGATTATAGCGAATGAAGTTCCTATGGCAGGATTTTGTTGCTTACTTTTGTAATACACGTATTGTTCTTTCAGAACAGTTGGGGGATTCTTCGTCAAAGAAATTTCTTCTGATTTGCACATTTGTCACACATATTGTAGAGCTTGTCACTCAGAATACATTCAAGGCGTGTTGCGTGGCATAAGAATGTCAACAAAAATGACGCAAGTAATACTACGTTGAGACGGCGAACGTTAGTGCCATTGAGGAAGACTATGGAGAGTGTCTTGTTAACGGTGTGAGTCTCATCGCCGACTCCAGATTATTATTTCATTTTAGAATTCCACATAATCCACAGTTTCTCGCATTACAGTGCAGTCGCTTTTCATGATTCCAGCAACGGTTTCAATAACATGTGCGTTGGATCTACTCACATGATCTCCAGTTGGTGTTGGTGTGTAATCCGAGCAAGTGTGATTTAATAAATTTCAATAACCCATTGTGCTCATTCAATAAGGCTTCCTACTCGCCAGTGATGTGTCAAGCTTTAGGCTAATTGAGGTTACTTGGGCATATGTGGATGGAAGTACTATGGAGCAGACGTAGCGATATTTTTCATTTAACAACGTAAATAAATTCGTTTTGTTTGAGAAACGAACGGCGGATAAATGTATTATTTATATATTTTTTATAAAAATATTTAAATCTCGATGGAAAAATAAGGAATGAGAATAGTTAGAGAGTGATAATTGGTGGTTTTATGCATGTTTTGAAGTCAAATTTAAAAAATATATATATACAAAAAAATATATTCAGAATAAAAAAACATGTTTTTCTACATAGGGCTACACTAATCGGTACTAAATATACGCTAATCGGTATCCTAGCGGTATCATTCTAATGCCTAACGACCTATTCTAATACCTAAAATTTTTTTTGCGCATAATTTCATTGAAAATGGTCGAGCCGTTTCGGAGGAGTTCAACCACGAACATCGTGACACGAGATTTATATATATATATATATATATATATATATATATATATATATATATATATATATATATATATATATATATATATATATATATATATATATATATATATATATATATATATATATATATATATATATATATATATATATATATATATATATATATATATATATATATATATATATATATAGATTTACACTAGGTTTTTTATAAGCAGAAATCTATTTTTGATTGTAATGTGAAATGATCCGCTGACTTGAATGAATCAATATTGGTTACGGGCTTAAACATTCATGGTGGGACAGTTATGCCTAGAATTTCAACATGGGAACTTGATGTTGAACTTGATGTTATTTTTTGAAATACTGAGAACAAACAATAAGTTTTTTTGTGTTTTTCCGAAAGATTATGCATAAAAACATCGTTTTATGAAGAAAGGGAATGCAATTCTGCAATACTTTGCAGAATTTAGATCTCATTGTTATTAGGCATTCGCTAACAAGGTGTACACGTGCTCTGTTGAACTTTTTTTTATTTGTTTGAAAATTAGTTCGTTCTTCCAAACCAGAAATGAGAGCATTAGCCCTGCTGAAAGCGTGACATAAAATTCTTGAACTTGAAATCATAACTTTTTTTGTGTTTTGCCGGAAGATTAGGCATCAAAAAATCTTTTTATGAAGAAAAGTGAAAATTGGCAAAAAGTAACATGGGATAACTATGCGTAGAACGGCAGTTTACCAGTGTGAGGCAGAGCGTTATCGAGAAGGGAAATTACTTTGCGCCTGCTGATCGCTATTGCTGATCTTTTTCATTACAAATTATCATTCAATTTATTAAATTGGCGTTTGTAGATATAAAAAAATCAGATGCGTCAGTAAAAATCTCTAGGACTGTTTACATCACCATTTCATATTTGCGGATGATGAAAACTTGGTTTAGATCCTAATATTTTCACAAACAAAATGTAGCGTTTTGAAGAAACCAGAGATTTATTTCAATCAATTCATAAAAAAACCAAAGTGCAAATTTCAAAGTGTACCCCATCTAAGCAATTCAATAATTTAAATTAATCCCTTATAAACCCAAGCGGCACCTAACCAGCCTTTCACCATAATCTAATTAGCTGCGACATTTGTTTGTAATGGCACGCTACATGCGAAACAATCACCGCAATGCTACGATTCTTATCGAAATTCCCAATATCAAAGCACGCCCTTTAACCATATCATTGTCCATTCATTTTTAAACAACTATGACCACACTGGGTTCACTAGTACTGATTCCATACAGCAATATAAAAGTAACAAAAAAGATTTAGCTAACCAAAACATTTTCCGACATTTTCCAGATCCCGATTACAAATTAATATCAGCAAATCAGACCCCCACGGCGCTGCATAATTCATTATGCAACAGCAAACATGACATTATTGGTCGAACGATACTGGACGATAGCCGGAAAACGTATCTAAGCGGGGTAGGTTCATTTCATTAGCCTTGAGCACCATTAGCACAAGCGAGACGGCAGCAGGCACATTCGAGGCGCGTTCGATGGATGGAGAAAGCCTCTGGTACAGACTAACAGCAGAAACCACATCGAGAAAATTTTATTCAGCACACGAGGAAACTCAATGCGATACGTTCTCTGTCGGCAGGGTTGTCAGATGTTATGCCCTCTCTGTAAATAGACGCTCTCATTATATCGATCAAAGCGTCTGACAACGCTGCCCTCGGAAATTGCGACTCCCATTAAAATACGCACTATCTCTATTGATCATCGCCCTCCTGATAAAATACTTGCACACTTTCCAATTGAAATGCTAACCACATCGTAGATTCCTCCACCAACCCTCTTCGTGACACATTTTGCTTCGTAGCTTACATTGGAAATTATATGGGCAAAGCTCGAATGACAGAGCATTTTCCCTTTCCAAACAAGCCATTGAAATGGTTCTCTGCATTACCATATCGACAGTCCATTCATCATCATCATCAGCACCATCACACATCACACGTGTAACGCATCGAGTGTCATTTCAAACCGGAGACGAGGAAAGAACTGACTTCCGACTCAAACGAGGGAGGCAGTTTGTGAAAGAGCAACTTTGATTGAATAGGTTGATCAGCGGTGATTAGTTTCTGCTGTTCAAATACATCGCCTCTCCCACATCAACTCCTAACCCCAACGATGGCGTCTCCGTCTAGCAGATTCGCTGCCACGATGCTCATTTGCGAAATTACCTACCACTTCAGGAATATCATGAAGGTGGGGAAAAGTGCGTTTGAGGGCGATGAGTTTCCTTTAATCTACTCGTAGAAAGTAATTAGCTGCTCCATGCTGCTCCATGATGATGCAGATTGGAGGAACGCGCCATTAAAAGATGCCTGTAAGTGGTCTATAAACAGCACTGGTGTTTTTATTCCAGCAAATTCGCATAAAAGACAATTCTGCTAGAATGTTCTAAACAAATACAATGCAAAGAACTGTTACAAATTAAAATAGTCTCGAAACGGAATAGCAAAAAAAACAGACAACATTATCTTGGTGTACCCAACGGAAAAACTCATCTTCACGCAGAAACATCACAACTCTATCGCGTCGCGTAACAGAGTTGCAAAAGAATCTCTTGCTTCCAGAAACGTTTAATCCAACGTGGTTGTAAGAAAATAAGGCCATCAGCGATACGATTGCCAATGCTAAAGCACCTGAGTGTTTGCTCAGTGGGCCTGTTTGCAGCGGCAGCCGAGTTGATCACAATTCATCCCGCTAGTGGTCTGGAATTCCTATGCCGAGAAGAGCAAGCAATGAAGCGCCCTCTGGTACCTGGACGCCGCGTTATCGTGACTTCACATCACGATAGAAGCTAGTTGTGGGATCACGTGGGAAAAGAGCACATTGGATGCGAAATTTTTGTGACTTTAATTATCATGTTTTATGGTATATGTTACCTGAAACTCACTTTTCCAAAAACATCCCCCCGAATGTAACAGTTACTCGAATACAATATTTGTCAGAAAAAAAAGAAAAAATACAGTCAAATTATGATTTTTATCAAATTTTCTGATAATAATTCAGATCATTTCAATACATTGTTAAAGGAAACATACGAAGCAGAATTATATTCACGAAATTTTAAAAGAATTGTTTTTGTAGGCAACGCTAAGGAGGTATTTCCTACGTTTTATTTCGTGCTGCTTATTGAGACTATGAAGTAATGTATACACCACCCTAAATGTTTTATGGTCTCGTTGGTCTCGATATTTCAACAACCAAAAATAAAATTTCCCAATATTTCGCCTACAACAATACATTTAAATTGCAATTGAGTATTTTTCATGTAAAGTCTGAATACATATCCACCGCTGAACCTACTTTCAATCTTTTACTGGAAAATACCTTTCCCTTTCAACTAAAAGATTTCTGTAAAATTGCTAATGTGTATTCTTGGTTCTTGGTGTTTTTTTCAAAGAAAAAGAACGTTATATCGAATTGTACGAATCGTACGAAGCATAGAATAGAAATAAGAAATATAGCTCAGAATACTTTACATTGTTGTTGTTTGAGTATGGTTTGAAAATAATGATGATAAAATCCAACAAGGAGGTGAATCCAACCTTCCTCGTAATTTTTTTTCTTCCGACAGTTGTTTATTGTTTAGATAAATAACTAAATAATAAATAGAAAAAAAACATTGACACCAAAAATCAATTTCAATTATCAAATCCATGACAAGCAAAACATTTTTCTCTGACAATTTTTTACATCAATCAAACAAATTTGTAAAAATGATAAATAGGAACAAAAACCACCTAATGATGTTATCAGACCACTTCTCAAGTTTGTCCACATTTACTTTTTATATCCCATCTGTTTATTTTACCAGGTTCATTTAGCAATTCAGCTGTAACAGAACCGAATTTATTCGTGTACATTTTAATCTAACGATAATTTTATTACATATTACACAGTAGCAATTTTTTTGGCGTAAGAGTATTCCCAACTTATCCTTACACATTTTTATCTATTACCTTATCTATATCTATCTATATCTATTACACAGAAGATATTTAGGCGTAAGAGTATTCCTATTCTATCGACACACATGTCGCCTTTTTTGTTCGGCGTGAGCATATTCCTAATGTTCCAATGTTCATAGTTGGACCGTACACAGCGGGACTATGGACATGAGGCTTCCATTGTTGTGTTATAAATAGTACCAATTACCAATGCAGCAGGAGGACCATCCTGATACTGATATTTTACGCCCCAAGTACCACCACTTGTACACACGGAAACATGGTTGCGCCACGATATCAGTAACGCTGAGCTAGCTTCAACATACAGCACTTTTTGATGCGATCGGAATACTCAATGTGGCGGTGGGGTTTTTATTGCAGTTAAAGCCTCTATGAGTTGTAACTCGGTTGCTCTGGAAGCCTGCAGCAATCTCGAACAAGCCGTCGTTCACATAAAGCTTTTAAAGTCAACGATCTAAGTTTACGGAATTTACCTCCGACTTAACTCGCAACCGTCGTAGTATTCTGCAAACTTCACAGCAATTCAACAGCTTCACGAACATATTGCGGACTTTGCCAAGATCGTTGTAATCTAGTAATTGATTACTATCTTCCTAGTTCAATATGGGAAAAAGACAAGAGATTGTGCTGATCAAAATTATGATTGCTTCTGGTCTACACCAAATAAACAGCCTATTAATTTCAAATGGTCGGATACTCGATCTAGCATTCGTGAACGATACAAATGCTGTTGAGTTGATTGAACCGCCTTCAGTTTTCCTCTAACTCGACAACCGCCACATGCAGCGAACAATCTATGTGATTGTGGCGATGGCTACCACGACATCGAGCATATTGTCTGGTCATGTATCCGGTTCCATGTTGCCCGCTCTCAGCTGTCTAGAGCATTGAGGGCACAAGGCAGACAATCGGATATCCCCGTCCGGGATATCTTAGGTAACCGTGATCCTGATCTTCTGCTTCATCTATACCTGTTCCTCAAAGACGCCGATGTCAGCGTTTAATGATGTTTCCTCCGTTGTATCCCTGTATCATATCCCTCCTATCCGATCGATAAAGTTTTATTTAGCCGCAGCAATACATACACATACTCTTTACCGATACAAACGACACGAGCCGAAGATTGTGCATTCAACACTGGATTCCTCGAGTCGAGAGAGACGCACCACGCTAGATATGAGGTACAGACAGGACACTGCTGATTAATGGTCAGCTGCATCCCAATATGAAGTATCCCGTGTCGGGCACATGTACAAAACATTGGAGACTAGAACATCCCAATTGTGACAACAAATTGTAACACTAACCTCGAGCCAACCGCGAGTAATCTGTTACATATTACTAACATAGCTTTTAAGAAATATTGTCAAAACATTGTACCCCCGGCCCCGTCAGGCTAACGCCATATGAGCCTTTACAAAAAAATATATATTTTGGAAAAAAACCACCATATGCCGTTCGTTCTTCATATTGACGTTGATGACTTTTCTACAGGGTGGGCCATTTAAAGTGGAAGGATTTGTTTTTGCAATAGCAAAGTAAAGAAGTGGAATTTTAATTTTTTTTTTTGAAATTCATTTATTTTGGTCCAAGGAGATTTGTTCTAACTACTTTTTGATTATGATATCTCGTAAATGACCGCCTCTGGCCTTGACCGCAAAATGTGCCCTTTTTTCGGCATTTTCCATCACTTTGCCCAATGTTTCGGCCGATATGGCAGCAATTTCTTGTCGGATATTGTCTTTCAGCGCATCCCCATAAAAAAAAGTCAGGAGGCGTCAAATCAGGTGATCTCGGTGGCCAGTCATAATAGCCGTTTTTCGATATTAATCTTCCGGGGAACATTTCGCGCAATAATTTGGTCGTGGCAGCCGCATGTAGCGCCATCCTGTTGGAACCAGTAATTCACCAATTCATTTTCACGAACAAATGGCAATAAAAAATCGGTTATCATTGTCCGATAACGCTCCCCATTCAAGGTTACCGTTGCTCCATTTTCGTTTTCAAAGAAGTACGGGCCGATGACTTTATCGGCATAAATGCCACACCACACAGTAACTTTTTGGTCGTAAAGAGGGTGCGTTTCGATGAATTGAGGGTTTTCAGTAGCATAAAACCGACAATTTTGTTTATTCACTCCTCCATTCAAGTTGAAATGCGCCTCATCAGACATTATGATTTTTTGCCAAAAGCCACAATTGAGAAGTTATTTTGAATGTACAGCTGAACAATTTCAGCGCGTTGTTTAGGTGTGTATTGTTCCATGGTTAAAATTGTACTGAAATGACGCTTCCAACGCGGTATGACATTTGTTAATCTGACATCTCTGTCAAAAGTTATGGGGTTGCCAGATGCTTCCACTTTAAATGGCCCACCCTGTATGTACTTATTTATTTATTTATTTGCCAACAGATACAATAATTATCCCAATGACATGAAAATTACGACTTACATACATTACATATTAATTAAAAACTCTACGGAAACAACACTCATTTTTGTACAACGCGAAACATTAAAGTCAAACACATCGTAGTATCTGTTGAAGACACGGCACATCCTTCGCATGGGCTCGTTAAATCCGTAATTTGTTCGTGAGGGATGAACGCATAAGAAAATATGCGAGCGTAATTATGGCGGCGGATGTTTATGTTAAGACAGCTTAACAGCGAAGTACAGTCGATGTTACCTTGAAGCAGGTCCCCAATGAAGCATGCCATCGTTATGTTACGTCTCACCTCAAGTGATTTCAAGTGTATTAACATACAGCGACTTATGTAGCTGGGCAAGTTGTGGACGTCATTCCGAGGAAGATGTCTCAGAGCGAAACGGATAAACTTTCGTTGGATTGCTTCGATGCGGTTCACCTCATTTTGGTAGTATGGGCAGCACATTATAGCCGAATATTCCAGTATTGATCGAACCAAAGAATAGTACAAAGCCTTAAGGCAATATATGTTGCGACAACTGGAATCGAACACTGGAAACACGGGCAGTGTGCAAGTGTTCCATTGTTTTCTCGCTGGGCTCTTCGTGTGACAGCTCTCGACTATCACAACGATTGACGTCATCAACAGCAGCATCCGGAACCGCCATCATTAAGTGTTTTATTGTCGCTTGTAGAACACACGTTTTGTATTGTCCATGTAATAAATGTAGTTTTTATTTCGTTTACGTCCGCGATTTATATTAGTCGAATGACTACCACGTCACGGCCACCCCCACGCAACGTGATGTAACAATATATATCCTTGAATTCTTTGGCGAAGCGGAACATGAACTATGGAAGACAGCTTCAATCTGCCCAATACACAAAGCTGATTCGAGGAACATGAACCCGAGTTGAGATGAAGCTTTCGACACCACGTAGGCGACGTGGTCCTTGAATGTAAGCTTGGAATCAAGTAGTAATCCATGATCCTTGACCGTCGATTCCCGTTTCAAGCTTATCCTCGATAGAACATAGTTCTGTTGGATCAATGCACGTTGTCTGCCGAATGAAATTATAGAGCATTTCGATGCATTGAGCGACATGCGGTTTAGCTGGCACCACTCGGCGAAAGCTTCTAATTGCAGCTGTAGAAAAACAGCATCGCACGAGATATAACTTGAGGTCGTCCGCGTATGACAACTTGCAGCACCCTTGTGAGACCTTTGTGAGCCTTGACAAACGGAAGGAGATGTTTCTGCAGACCTTCCCTGTACATTTTCGAATCCATTGTCTTGTTTGTGACGAGAATCTCATGACTTTTATGACCACAGCTGCAAATCCCTAGCCAAATCAAGAACTTCCTGACAATGTTATCAGCGAAATCGAACTTGCTGGGGGGCATCTCCTCTGACCGTGGTCTTATAGAATTTCAGCCTTACGAGCTGTCCAAAACCCATCTGCACGTACGTTTCGTCATCCACCAGCATGCATTAAAACCTCGGTGCACAACCTTCGAGCGCGACTTTTGGCCACCAAATTTTGCGTCAGATCCTGTTGGGTTGCGTGGAGGCACGGAAATTATGCTAACCTTCTCGCATATGGATTCTCAAGATGGCACTTTGGTTAGAATTGTGCTTTTGAAGATGTCGTAGTCCAAGAGTCCCGGGTTTGTCTTAATTGTTCTCAATATCTTCAATCTGATCTTTCGATCATGAGTTCCACTAGGACACGACTTCTGATCTTCAATCTGATCTTTCGATCATGAGTTCCACTAGGACACGACTTCTGATTCACCCAAACAACAGTTGTACGTTCTCGGAATCGTTTTAGTACGTCATAAACGGTCGACTTAGCCACTTTAAGCCATTTTGCGATTTTTTTGCAATGTACCTGACCGGATTTTTTATGTTTTCGGCCAAATTGAATTTCTTGTCTCGGTTTCCATCCTGCACAAGTTTTTCAAAACAAACCAGGTCAACGTGGAATTTTTACCGTCGAAAGATGCACGGGCAATTCGCTGTAAAAAGGCTTCAGCCTACTACGACCGCTGCTATTAAAAGAACAGTGATTACGGTTTCTAACCTTATATGCTAAAAAATAAACTGTCATAGTATGAATAAATATTACATACGGTTTTATATGGTTTATATGTTATATTGGATACTAATATTGTACAACGCTACAGTGGGTTCGACAACCCTCGGTTGCATCAACGATACCCAAATTTCAACCGGAGGTATATGAAGGATCAAAGCTTCATCTCTACAAAGTTACTAGCAAAACGACCCTCAAGCTTTTCGCGATAGAAAATAATAGTGGATAGAGTCCAGGACAAGACCGCGTTCTTGACATTATTTCATTCATTTCGCTTGTTTGTCATCTCGGATATTATTTTAGAATGCATCAAAGCTTTCGAAATCACTACAATAGATCAAACTTATGGTCGTAGTGGTACAATGCTTCTACAGAAGAAGAAGCTTTCGGAATATCTCTTCAGTATATAGTTTTGGTAGCCCTGAAAGTGTCGATGGGATGCTTGATTATTTAGAAACACTTGAAGTATGATTCATGATTCATTCTTGTCATTATGAGAACAATGCAATGTATGCATCGTGAACATTCTTCTTCCAGTCACACAACAGACACACTGCAGGCACATTTCCCATATCCTGATCCCCAACCACTACTCGCAATCAAGGAAGTGGAAGACAGCCAAAACTATGGACTCAAAAGGACTTCGTTTTCTTTCTTGTGTCTTCAACAGCAAGGATTCACTGAGCCAACGGAATGCCGCAAAAAATTCAACCAAAACGAATGTTTGAAGAAAACTTTGACCCCTTTTCAACAAAAGCATCATGCAGATAGACAATACGTATTTTGATGAAGCGTTATCACATCACGCCAAAAAAATCACAATGGTTCCTAAATACCCATTCGATTCCGACATTAAACGGAAGCTTCGCCGAACAGCCTATTACGTCCAAAAATGTTAATTGCCATTCGTTAGATTGGGAGAAAAGAAAAACATTATATTGGAATAATAATCCGATACTTTTCGCAAGAGGATTCAAATCTTCCTGCGTCAAACCAATCCCAATATAAAAATGAACTTTTAGTTCCGGATTTTAACCGGATCGAATTTTGGAAGCCACCTGCTTGATATTTAATCTAACTATTATCTAAAAAATATAAACCTATTTGAAATTTTATTAATAAAATTTCTAAATCAGTAAATTCCCCTTTCATACCCTGTTCCGTTTTCTCAAATAATGTATTCATTGTTTGCTGATCATTTTCTTTTCTTTTTGTTTGCCTTCGAATCAAAGGAAAAAAATGTTGGTTCGTCGTTCGAAAAAACAGTTGGTTCGAAATTGGAAAAATAATCGACAATCGACCACGATTTTGACATAGAACAACTTCACACCTAATTATATGAAAAACCACCGATCCAAAGTACTCTTCGTTTGTTTAAAATGATTTACATACGTTGGCGTCTGAATTACAGTATCATTGTGACTAATTTTTATTAAGACGTATTTTAAATTATAACAGCATTGAATATTAAATTTCTAACACATTTTCAAATGATATGGAAAATGAACTGTACGAGGATCTTCTTTAATAAATCTGTATGATTATTTTTTTTTTCGTAGTGCAACCGTTTTATGAACATTTATATTTTCTGCATGAGGAGACCACTGTGAAAACTGGCGGCTGGCAGAATAAACCATCGGCAAATATACGAACAAAAAAGTCGACTATCGCTGTTCTACCTACGAGATCCCACAATTCAGAACTAAAAAGGATGAAGTCCGTTTCCCAAATCTTCTATCGAGTTGAAATACCAGCACCTCTTTGATGCGAGTTCTACTTTCATTCGTCTCGGACCGTGTTCTAGCAAGCGCCAAATCGTTACTGTTTGCCAAATTGAGCAGGAGAAAAATGGGTTCAGACCACGATAAGAATGCAATTCTGAAGTGTCAATTTCCGCGAATGCTTCGAGCTATATGAGCGGTGTTGTTATCCTATTTTTGGATCCAGTACGACAGGATTGAGTCTATCCCGCTTATAATTGGCAGCGTAAAATCGATATACATCTTGTACAAAACAAACAATGATCATACATTCGAATGAGTACACCTTGAATAAAATACCTCAACAAAGGAAAGGTGAACAAACCAATTAAACCAATGATTATGCAAATTGTTATCGAACTCATCATGTTTTAGCATCACCAATCAGTCTTAATACGTATACATTAGGAAGCCCCAGAGAAAAAGTGAGAAAAAGAATGAAAAAGCTTTACCGAATCAACACAACATAACCCATCGCAAATTTCTTCACCCCTTAATGGAAATTCCAAATCGCTGCCAATTCTCTCTTTGTGACCCTACTGGCGAATATCTCTTCCCGGCTATTATCATCACCCTAGCGATTGTACGAGGGATAACGGATGATTGAGCTAAATTAAAATTCCTTCAAATTGAGTAATTTGTTGCTTCACTGCCGACGAGTTCGCGATTCTCTGCATGCCGACCAAAAAAAAAGGAACTTTTCTCTGGTTCATGGGGAAAGTTCAATACCCATTAATAAACTATTACGCAGCAATTTCGGGCAGAAATAGAACGCACCGAAACGCCTGATGAACACGCAAGAAAAGCGCAAAAAACATACACTTTGTGAGAAAATATTTTACATCACCGCCCAATAATGGAAGCAGGAGTAAACGCCGTAACGATCTGACGTAATTCGTTTTTGGTTGATATTTTCTTGTTCGTCAACGGCACTAACGTTATTTGATAAACTTGGCCGTCTCAACAAAGAATTACTTGCGTCATTCTTAGTACTTAGTACCTAGTTTCTAGTACTTAGTAGAAATTTCTATTCCAAATAGCATTAGCATTTCACGAGTATCCCTGGTATGAAGTGCTCCTCTAACATACTAAAAACTTTGGGCATTTAGCTATGAAAAACAGCTGAACGTATTAAAATAAAATTTAACATGCATTCTGCGGATACATTAGGCTGAAAATTTACTTGCTTTGCTAATACTAGTACCGTCATCCGGGGGCAAATTTCAATTAAATTTAAAACTTTTTTAAATGACACGTTCAATAATCATCTGTAGGTTCTTTTCGTCAGTGGTTCTCACAGAATTGCTTATGATATTGCATATCGAAATAAGTAAAAAAACTTTTTAAGTTAAACGGTTTAATTGTGATTAAACATAATAATCTACTAAAAGCTACAAAATAATTAGGCAAGTAGCAGTTAGCAGTTATCACACCTCTTCTTATTAGTCTAGGGCATTGATAAGACTAGAATAAAATCGTGGGACATATGATGAAGTCGCTAATTGTGAATAATGGAAGTCCAACGTGCCCCACGATTTTATTTTGGTCTTATCAATGCCTTAGACTAATGAAGGAGAGGTGTGATAACTGCTGACTGCTACTTGCCTAATTATTTTCTAGCTTTTAGTACATTATTATATTTAATCACAATTAAACCGCTTAACTTAAAAAGTTTTGTTCCTTATTTTATTTTCTAGTTTTTAGTACATTATCTGTTTCAATAGAATAGTTCTCCACAATAAAACCATTGTACTGTATTCTATCAGTCAAAAAATTGCATTTGATACCGATATTGAGTGGATTGCAGAAAATACATAGTGTGTTCTCCAAGTCAAGTTCGTTAGTTTGATACACATATCTCAATCAACCTTTTTTTTTTGAGATGATATGGAATCAGCTATTTTGTAGCGGTGGCCAAATTGGATTTTTCAAGATAAGCAGTTTTAAAATGACAGCAGAGATATAGGTGTTTCATGAATTCGGTCAGTTCCTATTGGTCAAATTTCTATTAATATGGGACAACCATACAGACATACAAACATAAATACGAACAGTTCAAGCTAAATAAAACCGTTTAGTAAAGTAATTTGCTATTTTGTGATTGCGGCCATCTTGGATTTGGATTTTTCATGATCTACTGTGATCTACTATTCAAGCCCTTTTATTTGATACCCATATTAATCGAATTTTGAGAAAATATGCAGCCCGCCATTTGATAGTGGCAGCTATCATAGATTTGCATTTTTCATAGATAACTGTGTTCTACTAGTCAAGCCATTTTATTTGATACCCATATTAATGGGGTGTTGACATATGTATTTCGCCATTTGGTAGGATGTTAATGGATTTACATTTTTCATAAATAACCGTGTTCTACTAGTCACCTTTCATTTGATACCCATAATAATGGGGTTTTGAGAAAATATGTGATCCGCCATTTTGTAGTGGCAGCCATCTTGGATTTGCATTTTTCATGAATAACGGTGTTCTACTAGTCAAGCCCTTTCATTTGATACCCATATTAACGGGGTTTTCACATAATATGTAGTCTGCCATTGTGTAGTGGCAGCCATCTAGGATTTGCATTTTTCATAAATAACCGTGTTCTACTAGTCAAGCCCTTTCATTTGATACCCATATTAATGAGGTTTTGAGAAAATATGTAGTCCGCCATTTTGTAGTGGCAGCCATCTTGGATTTACATTTGTCATAAATAACCGTATTCTACTAGTCAAGCCCTTTCATTTGATACTCATATTGATGGGGTTTTGGAAAATCCATATTGATGAGATTTTGAGAAATATGTGATCCGCCATCTTGGATTTCAAGATCATGACATACGCAGTTTTATAATGACTACAGAGATAAAGGTGTGTTCCAAATTGCAGATCAATCGGTCAACAGGAAGGGGGTCAAATTTGTATTAATGAGAGTCAGCGCTACAGACAAACATGTGTAACATACAAACATACAAACTGATTACAGGGCAAGCTAAATAAAACCGTTTAAAAATTGATCTTTTCCTGAATCGCATTTTCGTTTCCATTTTTAGGCATGATCAAAAAATTCGAGACACGACCACGAGACACGATGTTTGCCCCAGAAAGAATGACAAACAATTGAAAAGAGCGTATTTTTTGGGAAGAAATATCAATAACTTTGGGTGAAGTTGAAATATTGACAAGTTCTGCATTGCAAAATGTTTGTATTAGTAAGCTCCAAAAGTCATTCGAAGACAGTTCGCATGTAGAATTTGAAATATAAAAGTTAAAGCAGAAAAACTGTTTTTTTTTCATAGTGACCATAACGTAACCTAGAAAAAAGGCACTATATCGATTATTTCAAGAGATAGAAAGAAAAAAGTTCTACAAAGATGCCTCAAATAACTGGGACTACAACATTGTCGAACTATGTTTACCTCTTTGTTTTAAAGTTATATTTTTATTTAGAATTTTGGTCACCCTATTTTTGATAACATGAAAATGAGCGCTCTATCAGATGTAACAATTTTGTCGAAAATAGTTTCTGTCTAGAGAATAACCGTCGAGTTCTAAATGCTAATTTCCACTTCAATGCATCTCCTGGACCATTGTGGAACGACAATTAAAAATATCGAAGGTGTGCTATTTACATGTACAGGAAATGGACAAGTTTTAAGTTTCGCGCAACGAAAACAAGCAACACACACAAAGCCATGGTAAGCTCGGATGGTTGTGTTAATTGCAATGCCAGATGCACTTCAAGTGAAATATTCGCTAGCGTTCACAGCTCGAGGGGAAACATAAAATACAAAGCGAGCAGAATAAACGACCTTTGTTTTTTCGGGCATAGAAAGATTCTGAGAATTTTCCTCAGATGAGATCCAATACTTATACGCTATCGACAGCTAACTTACTATGCAAGCGTAAAGTTTACTTCGCAAATATTCTTTTTTCGCTATCCCCCTTAGTTGTTTCTATTCTAGCGGTTGCATAAGTTGCCCGTTATTGACAGCTCTGTTCGGGAAAACACACAAATTTGTGTGTGAACAAATGTATGGGGAAATGGGAATTCTTCCAATTTTCATCAATTTAAACCATATTTAGACTATGGGATTGCATACCTAATAATAAAACAGGGAGTGGGTTATATCTATGGTATAACCACAATGGTGACGTAGGACTATCGTTGATTTAGTGTTGTTGAATCTGAATCCATTCTGAATGAATGAATAAATGAATATTTGGGGAACTTCGAAAACGAGAGCGTTACGTTGGAGGTACAAGGTCTTATACATCCAATATTGGGTACGAAAATATCCTACTGATGGGGAAGAATAATCTTCAGAAGCTTCCCTGCTAACTACACTTGATTGAACAATCACAGAACAAAATGTATTTGGTCGCAGTGTTATATGGTTAGAAAACATTAAAATAAACTCTTTCGCTTGCATGTTATTTTCAATGCCAAGGGGAACTGGCAAATTATTTTGCAGCAGCGGTATCTTACCGGATTCTCCACGAAGTCCACCACCAGTGGGTAATGCTAACTCGATAACCACCTGTTAATTGCACTCGATTGAAAAATCACAAAACCAAATGTATTTGGTCGCAGTATTATATGGACAGAAAACGTTAAAATAGACTCTTTCGTTTGAACGTAATTTTCAATTCCAAGGGGAACTGGCAGATTATTTTGCAGCAACGATCACTTCTTTCCGAATTCTTCTCGATAACCAGCAAACGTAAAGAGTGGCGCGCGTGTATGTGTGTGGCGGTTGCTCCGATATCTCATGCGGAACCAATTTTCCGATGCTGGTATACTCTCGGTCGTCTTCTCTTCTTCTGATGGATCGGCTTTTCTGCGCTCCGTCACAGTCCCAAACAAACTGAATGCGTTTCAGGTTAGGTCAGGCCAGATAATGAATCCCTTGATCCCTCACCATCCAGCTCGTCCAGCTCGTTCAACTCGTTCAGTAACGATGTTGTCTTGTCGATGTCCTCACGAAAAATGAATGCGTTTCACGGATAGAATGGTTTTGTATTATAGAGACTTTAGACTTTTCAGTTCATTCGTCTCTAGCCTTGAGAAAGGCCCTTGGAACTCTACTCTAACTCCTGCATTACACCTCCACCCTCATTGCCTTGAGAAAGGCACTCGATCCCTCGCCGTCCAGCTCGTCCAGCAACGATGTTGTCCAGTCGGTGTCCACACAAAGAATGGTGCGTTTCACCACCAGAATATCGCTTAAGTATGCTTTTTGTCCGTGACTGAATCGAAAGAAGGTGTGGTTTACGATGGCAATTTGGAAGGCAAAATAGAGGCGAATGAACTCTCTGAGTTTGAAACTTTCGGCGACTGAGCAATAATCGATTGAGAATTATGTTTTTCGCGATGTGAAACATTTTCCGTTGCGCGCGCATCCAATATTGGAAACGAACATATCCTACTGATGGGGAAGAATAATGTTCAGAAGCTTCCCTGCTGATTGCATTTGATTGAAAAATAACAAAACCAAAAGTATTTGGTCGCTGCGTTATATGTTAGAAAACATAAAAAAAACTCTTTCGCATGAATGTATTTTTCAATTCCCAGGGGAACTGGCAATTAAAGGGTGTTTCACATCAAAGTGCATCACGGAAAAAACGCTGTAGAAATTTAATTTTTTGGAATTATATCTTCAGCTTTCGCTTATAATCAGATAAGAGTTTATAGATTACGTTGGCCATGCTTCACTGTAAATTTTTCGTAAATTTGGAAAAATGTCGTCGAACGAAAAAGAGCGTCGTGAATTAATCCTGTGCACTCATTTCGAGAATCCGGAGTTGTCACATCGGGACATCGGTAAGATGCTGGGAATCGTCCAATCCACGGTCAGCAGAGTACTAAAACGATACTTCGAGAACCTAACCATCGACCGGAAGGTGAAGAACGGCAAAAATGGATGCTCCGTCAGTGAAAAAGATCACAAGCGCGTAGTTAAGCAGTTTAGACGTGATCCGAGAAGTTCGGTCCGGGATGTCGCCAATAAGCTGAATTTGTCAAGTTCATTCGTCCAGCGGACCAAGCAGCGGGAGGATCTGCGTACATACAAGGTTCAGAAGGCTCCTAACCGCGACGAAAGGCAAAACATGGTGGGGAAGACGCGAGCCCGGAAGCTGTACACCGAAATGCTGACGAAGCCGCATTGCCTGGTAATGGACGACGAAACCTACGTCAAAGCGGACTTTCGTCAGCTGCCGGGCCTGTTGTTCTTCTCCGCAGAGGACAAATTCAGCGTTCCGGAGGAGATTCGCAAGCAGAAACTATCCATGTTTGCCAAAAAGTACATGGTGTGGCAAGCGATCTGCTCTTGCGGAAAGCGGAGCGCCCCCTTCGTGATTACCGGCACGGTAAACGGACAGGTTTACCTTAAGGAGTGCCTACAGAAGCGCTTACTACCACTATTGATGCAGCACGAGGGCCCGACCATTTTCTGGCCGGATCTCGCTTCGTGCCACTATTCAAAGGACGTGTTGGAGTGGTACGAATCCAACGGGGTCACCTTCCTGCCAAAGGTAGTGAACCCGCCCAACGCGCCGGAGCTTCGCCCAATAGAGAAATATTGGGCGATTATAAAGCAGGCCCTCCGGAAGAACCCAAAAGTTGTCAAATCGGAGGCGGACTTCAAGAGAATATGGATTTCTGTTGAAAAAAAACTACAACCTGACGTTGTACAGAACCTTATGGACGGGGTAAAGAGGAAGGTGCAAACATACGGGCTTGGGCTCGAAGTATGAATAAAAAGAAAATGCCAAAAGTTGTTTAATAGTTTTTATTTTACTGTCTAAAATTTTCAAAAGGATCGGTCTACTGGGCGAATATCTACAGCGTTTTTTCCGTGATGCAATTTGATGTGACACACCCTTTATTTTTCAGCAACGATAATATCTTTGCTGATACTCTCTTGGTCACCTTCTCTTCTCCTTCTGATGTCTCGGCTTTTCTGCCCTCCCTCACAGTTTCAAACAAACTGCATGTCTTTCAGGTCAGATCAGGCTAGGTAACGAATCCCACGATCCCTCGCCGTCCAGCTCGTTCAGCTCGTTCACCTCGTTCAATTACGATGTTGTCTTGTCGATATCTTCACGAAAAATGAATGCGTTTCACCACCAAAATATCGCTTAAGTATGCTTTTTGTGCGTGATTGAATCAAGAGAAGGTGTGGTTTACGATGGCAATTTTAAAGGCAAACTAGAAGGGAATGAACTCTCTGAGTTTGAAACTTTCGGCAACTGAGCAATAATCGATTGTAAATTATATAATTTTCACGATGCGAAAAAATTTCCGTTGCGCGCGCATACAATATTGGATACGAAAATTTTCTACTGATGGGGAAGAATAATTTTCAGAAGGTTTCCTGTTAATTGCGATTGATTGTAAAATCACAAAACCAAATGTATTTGGTTGCAGTGTTGTATGGATAGAAAACATTAGAATAAACTTTTTCGCATCAATGTATTTTTCAATTCCCAGGGGAACTGGCAGAGTATTTTTCAGCAACGATTAGTTCTTTCCAGATTTTCCTCGATAGTCGAAGCCAACCAGTGGTTAATGCTAACTCGATAACCACCTGTTAATAGCACTTGATTGAAAAATCACAAAACCAATTGTATTTGGTCGCAGTATAACATGGATAGAAAACGTTAAAATAAACTCTTACGCTTGAATGTAATTTTCAATTCCAAGGGGAACTGGCATATTATTTTGCAGTAACGTCTTTCCGGATTCTTCTCGATGTTTCTCGAAGTCCACCACCAGTGGTTAATGCTAACTTGATAACCACTTGTTGATTGCACTTGATTGAAAAATCACAAAACCAAATGTATTTGGTCGCTGTGTTATATGATTAGAAAACATTAAAATAAACTTTTTCGCATGAATGTATTTTTCAGTTCCCAGGGGAACTGGCAGATTATTTTTCAACAACGATTGAATCTTTCCGGAATTTTCTCGATGCTGAATGGCACCCAAACGAAGAGTTCCGCGCGTGTATGTGTGTGTGTGGTGGCTGCTCCGAACTCTTCCCGGGGAACCGTTTGTGGCATCACTCTCCTCCTGATGGATTCTCTTCTGGCCTAAGGTGCACAAACAGGCTCTTGATGACACCGTTCATCCGCGCTTTTATGATAAACGAAGAGCTTCACCACAACAGCCACAACATGCTCCAATCGCTGTTCAATTATAACTGAGTAGGTTTACGAGCGGCGCTCGCTTATATACCGATTGGTGATTTCAATAGCCTGTTTTGAAAGCAATTTTAAGGCTATTGAAACAAGTTTTTGGATGAAAAAGAAACAAGTATATAACGCGTAGACATTTTATCTTTCGAATGAAATGTGTATCATACCATTTCGTTCAGTTGTTTAAGAGCTATTAACGCCCAAAATCTCGGTGTCCGGCGTAACGCTTTCGTTTTCGAAACTTTGATTTTACACCCCGGTATAGAAATGAAAGACGTAGTCCTACGTCAATAGAGCATATCAAACAAATCTTAGAAAAAATCCGATTCGATTGGTGCGCAAATCGTTAACATCCGTTCGCACCACAAATAGTTATCAACGTTAACTTTATTTCATAAAAACGTGCCCTGTTTTCTGATTTGGCCCCCCTAATGTAAGACGTAGTCCTACTTTAAAAACACATTTTCAACACATCAACGATATTAATAGACGTATTTACAAACATATCAATGAAGATTTTTAATTATTTTTCGAAACTAGCACATTTGTGATGAATTGAAACATATATGATCTCATTGACGTAACCCGGATATGTTCAGGATCAGGTTTCCTAGGAAAGTGACCACTCTATGACCTGAACCAAATCACATCATGCGAACTTCATGGTTTGTCAATACTAGCTCTTTGTTGACCATTTCAAAGGTTTTTGCCCACATTGGGCTAACCCGGACGATTCCCGGATGACCTGCAGCTCAAACTTCAGATCGAGATATGAGAAAGGCACGACTACATCTTTAGGTGGATTGAATAAGATTTGGTATTCTCAAACCCTTGAATGAATTTCTATACATTTTCGTGCATATTACACTAGAAAGTAATGAAAAAAATAATTGATCAATTCCACTATAAAGGTATGTTATGAAATTTTCACTTAAATTTGTTTCAAACTAAAGTTACTAGTTACTAGTACTGGTATTAAAAATAATTGAGTATAGATTAAACAAAACATTTCAAAAATATTTAATTTTTTCTGAAAATCGTGATCAATTTGCCCTCGGTTTATGGTACTTACTGCAATATTGTCAAAATTGCAGTAAAAAGTATATTAGCAATAAAAAAAACTTGTTTTGAACCTTTTAGTGTAGAAAATTCGAATATTTTTTTCCGTCAATTCAACAAATTAACCTTATACAGAACTTATTGATGTTTTCAAAACGATTTGCGGTGCGATAATTATGAATTGAAATATTCATCATCGTAGCCGACAGGGTCAGTTTTCATCCAATTAAAAATAACTCTGTAGTCAATTGTCCGTTAAGTAACGTTATAGGGATCAATTCAAAACTTATTTAGGAGGTGACTGAATTTGCTATTGACCTGGTTAGTAAAATATTGTTTCGGTTTACAAAAACTTTGAATAACATAAAGAAATCTAATTTGTTATTTCCTCCTGATATGTTTGTTCACTACATCCTCACACATCAAGATAAATATTCCGAAATAATAAACTCGAAGCTTTAAATTGATCTATATTCCGTTAGCGTGCGCTGTTTTTCCCCGAAGTTAAATAATTTCGAAAATCGCTTAAAAATTTCGACGTTGCACTCTGCGTCTCTTTTTTTTGTCGAGCGCACTTTTCAAATCATAAATCAAACAACCAGCATCGCGAACATGATTTTATCTAGACTCTGTTGGAGTTCTTTGGTGATTTTTTTTTTTTTTTTATTTAAATCGTTTATTTTTACAGGCTCAGTTACATAGGTTTAAAGGAGCCGAACTCCTTACTGTATTGTTACTAGTATATAAACATTTTTCCTTAATTCTAATGTTAATAATATAGGAAACCGATTACTCGCGGTCGACTCGAGTATAGAAGGGTGACATATTTTCTTCAGGAAAAGGAGGGGATATGAGGATATACTGACAATGATCACACTCACACTCTCAATCACACTCATCACACTCAATTCTTAAACCTATCTTATATCTAATATGTATTTACATTTCATCTTATTCTTAAGAAGGGATCCGATCTCTCACAAAGGAAAAGGAAAAGGAAAAACTAAGGGTGTAAGGACAATCACACACGAAGATCGATAGCTTTAAGGAATACATATATTTGGGACATGTAATCAAGGTCTAACCGAGCCAACACGTCTCTCACCGGCATCATGGGCTGCCTTCCTCGGGCCCGAAGGGTGACTACTAAATTCGATCTGGCGACAAGATACAGCTCGCACGACCAAACAACGTGCTCGATGTCGTGGTAACCTTGGCCTCAAACACAAAGATTGTTGTCGGCAAGATTAATACGAAAGAGTAGCGCATCTAACGAACAGTGATTGGACATGAGTCGGGAGAAGGTGCGAATAAAGTCCCGACTCAAGTCCAGACTTTTGAACCATGGTTTGAGGCTAACCTTAGGGATAATCGAGTGGAGCCACCGGCCCAATTCATCTTCGTTCCATTTGCGTTGCCAATTAACTATGGTATTTTTGCGGACTAAAGAATAAATTTCATTGAAGGCGATTTGACGCTGATAAATATCGCCTTCAATTGCACCTACCTTTGCTAATGAGTCAGCCCTCTCATTACCCGGAATTGAGCAATGTGAAGGGACCCAGACAAAGGTAATGACATAACAGCGTCTGGATAAAGCACTCAAAATTTCTCGTATTCTCTCAAGGAAATACGGCGAGTGCTTTTCCGGCCTCACTGAACGGATAGCTTAGACAGAGCTAAGACTATCCGTTACAATGTAATAGTGTTCAACAGGTCGTGAGGCGACGCTGTCCAGCGCCCAGTGTACCGCTGCCAATTCAGCAATATACACTGAGCAAGGATTCTGAAGACTGTGTGAGGTGCTAAAAAATTCGTTGAACACTCCAAATCCTGTGGACTCATTCATAGAGGACCCATCAGTAAAGTACGTATTATCACAATTGATATCCCCATACTTTGCATCGAAGATCGTTGGAACGATCCTCGATCGAAGATAGTCTGATGTTCCATGGATATCCTGCTTCATGGACAGATCAAAATGCACAGAGGAATTGATGTAGTCAGGAAAACAAACACGGTTGGGAATATACGAAGAAGGATTAACCTGCATGGAGACGAATTCATGATATGAGCTCATGAATCCAGAATGAAAATTTAGCTCGATCAGCTGCTCAAAATTTCCGATCACCAATGGGTTCATAACCTTACACCGGATGAGGAACCGAAGAGATAATAAATTGAAGCGATCTTTTAGTGGGAGTAGGCCTGCCAAAACCTCGAGACTCATGGTATGCGTTGAGGGCATACATCCCAACGCGATACGGAGACAAAGATACTGAATTCGCTCGAGTTTAATGAGGTGTGTTTTGGCAGCTGATTGAAAACAGAAACTGCCATACTCCATCACTGAGAGAATAGTTGTTCGATACAACATTATAAGATCTTCGGGATAGGCTCCCCACCAGGTGCCGGTAATTGTACGGAGAAAGTTTATTCTTTGTTGACATTTTTTACTCAGATACCTAATATGGGCCCCCCAAGTACATTGAGAGTCGAACCAGACCCCAAGATACTTGAATGACATAGCATGAGTGATCGGTTTACCCAAAAGTTGAAGCTTTGGTTTTGCTGGTTTATGCTTCCTAGAAAAAACCACCATCTCTGTTTTCTCCGTGGAGAATTCGATCCCTAGCCCAATGGCCCAGGTTGAAAAATTGTTCAAAGTATCTTGTAAGGATTCTTGCAGGTCGGATTCGTTTGATCCTACGACAGACACCACTCCATCATCTGCAAGTTGTCTTAGGCTGCAATTTTGTGTAAGGCAATTGTCAATGTCGCTTACGTAGAAGTTGTACAAAAGGGGGCTTAAACATGAGCCCTGGGGGAGTCCCATGTAAGAGACCCGACTTACTGCCGAATCTCCGTGAGAAAAGTTCAAATGTTTCTCACAAAGCAAGTTATATAACATATTATTCAATAGAGGCGGCAGACCCCGAGATTGTAATTTGTCTGACAAAACCTCTATTGAAACAGAATCAAAGGCCCCCTTTATGTCCAAGAATACTGAAGCCATTTGTTTTTTTTCGGCGTAAGCCATTTGAATTTCTGAAGAAAGTAACGCAAGACAATCATTCGTCCCCTTGCCCCTGCGGAACCCATATTGTGTATCTGAGAGTAGGTCATTCGTTTCAACCCATCGATCAAGGCGAAACAAGATAATTTTCTCCAACAATTTCCGTATACAAGACAGCATTGCTATTGGGCGGTACGAATTGAAGTCGGACGCGGGTTTTCCGGGTTTTTGAATAGCTATAACTCGTACTTGTCTCCAATCATCTGGAACAATATTATACTCCAGAAACCGATTGAATAAGTTCAACAAGCGATGTTTCGCCACATCAGGGAGATTTTTCAGCAAGTTGAACTTAATTCTATCCGATCCCGGAGCAGAATTGTTACATGAAAGGAGAGCAAGAGAGAATTTTACCATCGAAAACTCGGAATCAAGATCGCACCTATCTTGTGGTATATCTCGAATAATTCTTTGCACTGTAGCGGAATCGGGACAAAACTTTCGTGCAAAATTAAAAATCCATCGATGTGAATATTCCTCGCTTTCATTGGATGAAGAGCGATTTCTCATGTTTCGAGCCACTTTCCATAATTTTTTCATTGACGTTTCTCGTGACAAACCTCCCACGAAATCTCGCCAATAAGCAGGTTTTTTCCCTTTGATCAAGTTTTTAAATTGATTTTCAAGGTCCAAATACGTTTGAAAATTCTCAATGGTTCCACGTTTCCGATTTATCTCCATAAAGCTTGGAACACTGGCCATCCTACCATGGATTGGGAGGCCTTCGACGAATAGTGGAACCTGGGATGGGTTTCGTTTGAGCGCGAACCGCGCTGTCATAGATCAAAAGAGAAATGAAGTTATACTCCTCCAATGGAGGCAAACCATCTCTGGAATTGATGGCTAGAGCAATCGCGTCCGCATATTTTTTCCAGTCAATGTGCCTTGTGAGGTCGTATGCCATGTTTATTGATTCAGAAGAATTCAACCCATTGGTGATAGAAATTTTGATTGGCAAGTGATCACTACCGTTGGGATCCTGGATTACATTCCACTTGCAATCTAACGATAGTGAATTCGAGCAAAGCGAGAGGTCAAGAGCACTTGGTTTAGCAGGAGGTTTAGGTACACGTGTTGTTTCCCCAGTGTTCAAAACGGTCATATTGAAGCTGTTACAAAGGTCATATATCAACGATGAACGATTGTCGTCGTACTGTTCCCCCCAGGCAGTTCCGTGAGAGTTGAAGTCTCCCAAGATCAATCGTGGCTCAGGAAGGAGTGAACACATGTCAACAAGTTGCTTGCGGCTAACCGCAGCTCTCGGAGGCCAATACAAGCTGACTATACAGAGGTCTTTGCCTCTGATGTTTGCATGACAAGCAACAGCTTCGATCCCTCCAATAGGTGGAAGGTCAATTCTAAAAAATGAGTGACACTTATTGATCCCCAATAGTACCCCTCCGTATCTGTCATCGCGGTCCAAGCATATTATATTAAAATCGTGGAAAGAGAGATCATTTTGAGAAGAGAGCCAGGTTTCGGATAGAGCAAAAACATCACAATTGAGTTTATGAATTAGAAATTTGAATGTATCCAATTTAGGGATAAGACTACGACAATTCCACTGTAAAACAGTGATATCTCCGACCTCTCTATTTAAATTAGACATCAAGAGAGATAATCATTGCAAGGAGGGGCCATGTTTGCATCAATTGCTGCAAAATTGTCTTTAGTACTGGAAGCATTGCGGTGACAATGGTTCTGATGGAGTCGGAAACATTAAAACACGTGAAGATTTGATCCACAAGGTCAGACAACTTTATAAATTCCGATTGGGAAGTTGAACTTGACGGAAAAACAGGGACAGTTGGGGTTTTTGATGTCCCCTCGAGTGCTGGGTCGTTCGAAGGTGAACTATTACCACGGAGGCCAGGAGGGACCTGATTTTGCTTATCCGCTGCACTCGATTTTTTGGGCAAGCTAACAGGGGGTATCACCGGAGGGACTTGTCCTTGAACTTTGGGAGTGGTCACATTTTTGCGCCGGGGATTCCCTTGAGAAATAAACGGCGTGCCCCCGTTAGCTGTATCCGCTTCCATTTCGTCAACTGGCAACGTAGCGAAGCCATTGTGTGTTTTGATTGGTTGTTGTTCTTGAGCCAGTGGAGAAGCGCCCTTCAAAATTTCTGCGAACGTGCGTTTAGAGCGTTCCCTCAAAGAGCGCTTCTGTTTCTCCCAGCGAGCCTTGTATGTTTCACAAGCTGAGAGCACGTGTGGGGATCCCCCGCAATATGGACACTTATGCTCAGTCGCACTGCAGGATTTCCCCTCATGTTGTTCTCCGCAAGTGGCACATCGTTCTTTATTGGCACAATAAGCAGCCGTGTGACCAACTGACTTGCACTTTAGACAAGTCATTGGCTTTGGAATAAAAAGTCGCACGGCTAACCTCAATTTATCTACCATCACGTAGTCAGGGAGAGCTGAACCAGCGAAGGTGACTCGAAACGAGTTGGACGGCGTAAATTTCTTTTCTTCTCCTTCATGGGAGACTGTTCCGAGCTGGCGGCAACCCAAGATCTTAACAGTCGTCGAGGGCAGTTTTTTAAAACGGCCGATACCTTCACTCGTAATGTGTTCGCACGTCAAGCCCGTTTCGGTTATCACACCCTCAATTTCGACTATGTGAGAGGGAATGTAGACCCGATACTCAATTGTAAAATGCTGATCGATAACAATCTTGTTTGCGTCTTTTCGATCATTCACGACAACTTGCAATTTGTTAGGTCTTACCTTCGAAATTTCCGAAACGGAGGTATACCTTGCCAGATCTTTCGCGATCTGCATGACTCTCAACGCCTTTCCATTTGGCTTAGGCCTGAAGAAAACAACCCAGGGACCAGTTCCGGGCGCATCTTCTGGATAGACCTTTACACGGGGAGTGGGAATAACAGGGGGGGAAGGCGAGGACGGGGATTGAGAGTGGGAAGACGAAGGTTGAGAAGGAGCGGGAAGAACAGAGGGAGAAGACGAGGTTGAAGGTAGAGTGGGATCGTTAAGGGCAGATGGGAGATTTGCTAGTTTTTTGGAGGGAGGCTTGGTAGGGTTAGCTGACTCGTCCCCAGAAGAAGTATCTTCCGTATTTGGTACGCGTTTGAGTGACTTTTTTTTATCACTTAGGAGGGAACTAGAGTCAGAGACCTCCATATCCGAAGGTCCCTCACCCTCTGCCATTTTAAAATTGGCACTTATATTCTAAGTATTTTTTTTTTAAATAATATTTCACAATAATTCACAAAAACAAACAAAAAAAAACTTATTATTAATAAATATTTTCTCTCACTATATTCAATCTTATTCACCTATGAACGCACTCCAGTGCAGATGAACGGGAGCGTGCTGAAAGCTCGTTGGTGGTGGGAATGTGCCTACGACACCACTACACACAGTCGTCGGTGAAAGCTTACTCGCACTGTCACTGTTGGCACGATGACTCGGCGAAATCTCCAATGTCGGCGAAGCAGCGACAAAACAAAAACCAATGCTTGGCTTTTCGAGGATGAAAGCCTCTATCCACTTGCAGGCAGGGCACTTCACTCACTATCCAGATAGCGAAATGAACTCTTCAGCGGCAAAAAAAAAAACAACAATCACGCGGTAACCGATAACGGAACTTGGACGCGACTTTCCTTCGTCTGGTTACTTCGGGCAATCGGCGAAGAATGATTCTTTGGTGATGAAATGAGCATGTTTCCGTTCGTAGCAGATCTTGTTTTCCCTTTTGTCAACGAGAGTTGAAAATGTTTATTACATTACATCTTGTCGCCGTTGAACTTAACAGAAACACTAGTTTGTTCGGTACTTACGTATTAGCGTCACCGGAACCGAAATACAGTAGATAGCAATATTTTTGTTCGCACGGGCACTCTGTTGCGTTATTGTTTGCAGTGTTTTATTATTGTTCAATGCTACAAAAATGCATATTTGGGATTTGCGGTATTTACACATGAACGCCACCATAGCACAATTTTCATTATATATTTTTTTTTGTAATAAAATTTATTCTAAGGTGTAATATTGATGAAGACTCCATCTAACGAAGATAAGGAACCGAGGCGGCCACAAGCCGTCAAGGTGACGCAATCCGACGGCCGACGCGCCGTCTCTCGCAAGCAATCCTGTGTTCCACCGACTGCCCGGTTAGTTTGAGACATAGGAGACGATCCTTTGGTACGGACAGTTTCTACGGCATACGTTAGCATGGTCCGGAGGTGTTCATACGTAAATACCGCAAATCCCAAATACGCATTTTCGTAGCACTAAAAAATAACAAAACAGTGCAAACATGGAAAAAAAAGAAGAAGAAAAAAAAATCAAATGATATATTTTTAAATTGTCCATTTACCAACAATGCGGAATTACAATGCCTCGTCATTTTAAAATTCGTTGAGGCACTGCTGAAAAAAAGAAATGATATTTCTGGCAATTTTGGAAACATCAAAGCACTTCACCAAAATAGTTAGTTTGGCGTCTTTCGCGGAGACAAAGATACTGAATTCGCTCGAGTTTGATTAAGTGTGTTTTGGCAGCTGATTGAAAACAGAAACTGCCATACTCCATCACTGAGAGAATAGTTGTTCGATACAACATTATAAGATCTTCGGGATGGGCTCCCCACCAGGTGCCGGTAATTGTACGGAGAAAGTTTATTCTTTGTTGACATTTTTTACTCAGATACCTAATATGGGCCCCCCAAGTACATTTGGAGTCGAACCAGACCCCAAGATACTTGAATGACATAGCATGAGTGATCGGTTTACCCAAAAGTTGAAGCTTTGGTTTTGCTGGCTTATGCTTCCTAGAAAAAACCACCATCTCTGTTTTCTCCGTGGAGAATTCGATCCCTAGCCCAATGGCCCAGGTTGAAAAATTGTTCAACGTATCTTGTAAGGGGTCTTGCAGGTCGGATTCGTTGTCTTTATTTCAAATAATTGAAGCTCATAAATTATTGCATGTATAGGAAAACTCTCTACACACGAGTTGTAGGGAACTAATTAGGTATTTTTCTAATATTGATTTAGATATTTATTGTGAAATATTGAAAAATGTTGCGTAATCTATGAACAATGTTTTGCACAATCATCAATATCATCTTCCAACGATTCAATTTAATTGTACAAATCCGACTGCTATGCAATAATAGTGTACGTTTGTGGACAATCTTCAATAATATTGTGCATACATTTTCACATTAATATTGAGTGTGTACGAGTCGCTTTATTTGGGGTGTGAAAACTTAGTCATAGCCGAAATTTCAATTGCCTTTGCAGGATGGTTTTCAGGAGAAAGAAAACCTGCAAGGTAAACTTTTGGTAAGTTTTTCAAAATTCAAATAATTCAATAATAAACGTTTTCAGATGATGTAATATAATTCTAGTGGGCCTTCGAAATCACAAATCCTTATGGTAGTAAATTTTCTAAAGTAAATTTTTTGAAATTTAGGTCAAATCTTTATAAATAAAAATCTCGTGTCGCAATTTTTGTGGTCGAAATCCTCCAAAACGGATCGATCGATTTTTATGAAATTATACCCAAAAAATAAGGTTATTATGACAATAAGTCTCGATGTATATTTCATACATCCTAGCGGTATTAAATATTATTAATAAAAATATTCAACACCGATTCGAATGGCCTTATGCGGATAAAAATCAAAGAAGAAACTATGATCTGCAGTTCATCGTCGACACACACCGTTCATACGACACTCTCCATTTTATTCTGCAATGGCACTAACTTTCCTCACGTTCGCCTTCTCGTTCGTATTTTTATTAGTACTTAGTTGAGAATATGTGCGATCGCAGTGCAAGTCAGAAGCAAGTCTTAGACAAAAATCCCCCAGCCGTTTTGAAGGGACAGGATTTGCGTAAACAACGAGATTTCGCCAAAGGTACTTCATTCTTTATGATATCATTACTCATTTTGAATTAATATTTATGAGCATGTAGAGACAGAACAACACAGCAGTCTCTTGTTGGACGGGTGAATTTGTAGGTATATCGTACGATTATTCATTGTCCTGACGTCATTCTGCGATGTCGTTAGCTATACCAACAATTCAATGTACGCTGTACGCAATGTACGCAATGTAACAATGATTGACATGTATGTGACGATAGAGAGCGAACTACTGTGATTCCTACGACACAATCAACAGAAGCGAAGGAAGAATACATTCACATTCACTTCACTTCTCGAGACGCTATCATGAGCAACACCAACACAGCTTTAACTATTGCCAGGCCAAATCACAATTGTGATGACATTACAGCACGTGTGTTCAAACAAAAAATAAGGTCTTTAATGAGCTTCGTTACAACAACATTCCACATTCGTCTGCTGATCAACTACTCATCCGTATTCTGATAGTCGATCGAATCAGGAGGAGGAGTTTTTACATAGGAGTTTTTGGAAATTCGATAAATTGCCAAAATGGCGACCATTTTTGTAAAAAATGAGTTATTTTTTATGAAAAATCGCTCATAAAAAATGTAAAAATAGATATAAAAAACGGCTATGTGACGCTTAAGATAATTCATTCTTACATGCTGATAAAAAAATTCAGCCAGATCGGTCGAGTAGATCCTGAGATATCGATACCACCAGTTGAGAAAACATGGTTTCGAGAAAAACGCATTGAAAATTTGTACAGCAATACTATGTTCCTTGAGGTGGCCTCATACTTTTGGCTGTTACTTTCCAACGAGGTACAATATCGAAAAATCCTTTCAGGACAACATTTCTGAGGACATAAACTTCCCAAAAATACAAGAAAAAAGATTTATTTTTTTCAACTTTCCAGACCGCGATCCCCCCTTTAGTCTTTTTTCTACTTAACGACTAAAATATATTATTATTTTTCCCTTTAAATTTAACTTTTAAGAGATCATTTATTTATCGAATGTTTTCGACAGCATAAACATCAAACTCACTTTACTTCAAATAGTTTCATTCGTTCTATTATTATCGATATATTCGATAAATTTTATAGATCTTTAAAACATTCTAACACACTTGCAATACATTAGTCAGTTTTTATTTAACAACCGAAATATTAACTAGAAATAATTTGTATGGCATAATAAGGTTTTCCAGGTCGGTTATTAAGTCACTTATAATAATATCAGGTATCAGGTATTGAATTAAAGAGACTTTAAACTCTGAGAGTTCATTCGTCTCTGCAATAATAATAATATACAGGAATAAATCCGTTTTATAAGTTCTCCGTTGGAACATACAGAACAATGCTCTTTGACGCAATACATTGAGATTTTCATTGATCTTTTCCTTAAGCATGGGTGACAACTTTTGTTTATACTGAGGGTTATGTATTATTCATAGGAGCACCGGTTGGATGCGTAAACAGATTCACTAGGCATTTAAATTCTTTTAGAAAAAGTGTGAACTGATATATTGTTCATGCAACAATATTGCATTATTAGTATACTTCTTTGCTGTGGTGGCTGAGAGCAAACAAACGACCGCAAAGGATTAATCATCTAGCATGAACTGAAATTTGCGATTCGATCACCTGTTCGTTGCAGCCATGATTAAGATAATATTGACAATGTTGATTCACGCGTGAAACATTTCGCTCGACCGGGCACTCGCTTATTAACAAGCGAAAAACTCGTATCGTAAATACTTTTCCAACACAAAGTATACAGGCATACGCACACGGACAACCGGCAATTCGATGTAGCTACGAGATCGATAAGATGAGAACGACCAATCCATTGACATTGAGCCTATTTTAATTTCGAAGAATAATGTTATCGATTCTGGCTGACCAAACAAAATAATGTTTAATCCAATCCTAGAAATAATTTCCCGAACCAACAGCAGGTTCATCAGCAGCAGTAAAAGCGCAATTTTGGCCTACATCTGATGGTTGCCCACCGACAATGGCATTCCGATAGGATGTACCATTTTCAATCATTTAGTCCGTTGAAATCGAAGCGAGGAACACGTTAGGAAAAGTTGAACCAATCTCCTCCAAAGTAGAACATCGTAAACATAAGGGGTGCACATAGTTCTATCGGAGTCGGAACTTGATTGGCTGAAGTATCGTGTATTGTGTTATCGCTCGCAACTTCTCATGAGCACAACTGACGTGCGTCGTTGGAAAAATCTGGTGGAAAACCGTAACACAAGCGGACAGCCACCGTGCCCGTGTCAGCTCGAGGAGTCATCATTAGTAGTGATGATCAAATGTGGCACACGAAACGGAGGAACTTTATCCAACAATAGGGACACACAATACGTCAAAAAGGATTGCGCTTGTTCTGCTTCAAATAGAAACCCACTTGAGCTTAAGGGAGTAAAGGATGCTGTGCATACATATTACACATTTTCGAGTGGAAAGTCAACATGCTGGAAATGGATTTGATCGCCAGGACAAATGGAACTCTCTGGTTATCTACCGAGCTTGGGGAATGAGTTTGATGTGTGCCCGTGTATGTATGTGTGCACTCAAGACATGTTTGCTAACATTGATGCAACTGTCAATTGGTCGACGTTTTCCAATGGGATACGAATCTCGGACTCGGATGCAACTGTCCATTTATCATTTATGTGCACTGAAGCAATCTGGACATTTTCCGGATTTCATCGAAACGAAAACCAATCCCACTCTCAAATCCACTCCTAACGATGGCATTTTTTGACTAGTTTTTATTTATTTTTCCGCTGAAACGGTATGTATTCGATCGCTTCCGGTTCACTCCATCTATGACTATGCTTTGTTACATGTTAAAAGCAGTAATGAGACAAGCATGGATACCCCACTTTTCAAATTATTTGATTAATAAATATTAAAAAGCAATGCCAATCTAGAACCAACCTAAACTATCCTGGTTACCAGGTTAATCCTAAAAATCAGCATGTTATCAGCCTTATAGGCTACTTGAAACCCGCTTTGCAAAGAAAAATACTGCTACTACTGCAGATTTAATGCCGTTTGGATAGTTTCTTCAAAACTTACTCTGATATTCTAATCAGCCATATTTTAGTTCTTTCTAAAATAACGTTGTTTTTTGTTACAACGAAATATCGAGATAAACGGACGAAACATGTAAAACCAGTGAGAACAATTTTTTTAAGGACCCAAATAATGTAAAAGATAGCTAGAGTTTATTTGATGAATCTATATAAATAAAAATGGAAAGCCAAATGTGTTGGTAAGCGCAAAACCCGAGCAAGGAATGGTCCAATTTGAGCCGCCTTCATTTTGTTGTATTCGTCTCTTCTCAATATGGCGGACCCAGCAAACGTTGTTCTGCCATAAGGGTCGGACTCGATTATATGCAGACTCGATTATATATCATTCGATTATATGCAATTTTGAACTCGATTATATATACTTTGAAAAAAGAATATTTCAAATATAACTGTCGGCGATCGATACACGCCGACCTTACGACGCGAGTTGGGTTGCCGGTCAGTATTCGACGTTCTGCTGAACAGACCGTCCAAGACTTAACCAGAAGTTAGACAATGAAAATCCCGCGTAACGAGAACTCCAATGATAACTTCCTTGCAAGGGAGAGGTTTGGTTAGAACCGTCCTGCAGTACAGGCCAATTCTAATTCCAAGTTTGTTTGTAAGTTTCTATGTTCCACTTGCAGCACAAGTGAAACAGAGTAACTCAGGATTTGTAGCGAAGTGAAAGATGCAACTTAGTAAACTTCCTCACGCCGGAGGAAAACCTTTTTCGGATGTAGAGGACCCGAACGTACCACTTGAATATTCTTTGGATACTTTATTGATACTGATTATTTACATGATTTGTGGGTTCTTAAATACTAAGATAATGGATTGTCAGCAATTTTGATGCCCCTTGCTTCCCAGTGTGAAAGGAGTTACAATTTCATTCAATAATATTTTGCCACCCGGGAAGCAAAGGGCGTTCAAATTCGGTATCCCTTTCGAATCGGGAATATGTATCCATGCTATACTTTTTATACAGTATGTTCTCTTCCAGTCGCTGGTTAGGTTAAACCGCGACGAAATCTAATTGCTGATCCTAGCACAACTGACCTATATCCATACCCGTGAACGCGTGCGCGTAATGAATCAGCTCTTTGTAATCTGATCCCTCGCTCGGTCAGTGGCACGGCAGCGCGCTCATATTGTCGCTTTACAGCTGGTGGAAGGAAAATTGAACGAACGCTAACAGCTGATTTCAGCTAGCGGCGACAATAACTTATTTCACGATAAAATTTAATATTTCAACGTTAAGGGGGAATTTATTCGGCCATTATAAGTACAGTGGAGTAAAAATCGTCATTTTTGAAGATTTTGATTGAACTTTCACTAGGAATTGTTTATAACGATATTGCACAAAAATTAAGAAAAATAGAAGTTGGGTGTTGAAGAACTAATTGTAGAGCGGTTAAAGCTTTAATTTGGTTGATAGAGACAATCAAGTTCATTGATTTCTTGGGTTAAAGTTAATAATAACACCTTCAATACCAGTATCTATTAAGTTTTTCACTTCCAAAATGTTATTCAACCCCAATAATTCAGATATTTCACAACTATATCCTGTACTAAATTTCCTCATCTTTCGAATGGAAGCAACAGAATCGCCATTTGTAACGAATTTTTTGAAGCAGAGTCATTTTAAGACAAACAGATCCCAGAATAATGAAGAATAACTGTGTCATTGTTGAAATTCGTAGAACAATTTTATTCATCAAATATGATCCCCTATCATCTCCTGAGATACTCTGGATAAGCAGTGAGTACTGACGAGATTGAACAAAAAATATGCCCATTAGAATCGTGATGTTCCTTTGCAGGGACTTATTCCATAAGGGACACACGTTATATACCGATAGCTGGAATGGAACTGGAACAAGTTTGGAATTAGCAGAAAAAACTAATGACAAAAACTTCGCAGCTTGTGATTTCGAAAATTCGGAAATTCGCAGCTTGTGATTTCGAAAAAGTTAAAACAGGGAGAGGCAATTGCGAAAGAAAATAGAAAATCAAAGACCATTTTAAAAATAAAGACAAGCGGGATATATCAGGTTTGTCAACGAAACATCCATCGGAAATGGTGAATGTGCAGAGCCGATCAGTGAACAAGTTGGAACCAAAAATTATAGTGGACTATAATACAGGAAGGGCAGCTGTCGACTTATCTGATCAGACGAATGCTTATAATAGTCCACTAAGAAGATCTCTGAAGTGGTATAGGAATTTGGCCGTTGAACTTTTACTGAATACTGTAGTCCTAAATAGTTTTATTTTATACAAAAATATAACGAAGAAGGGAGCATTGCGGAATTCCGGAAGAAATTGGCGACCATTGCAACCAGTAAATAAAATAAGTAAAAAAAACTTTTTAAGTTAAACGGTTTCATTGCGATTATAATTAATAATAATACAGATAATGTACTCAAAGCTAAAAAATATTCAGAGAAATAGCAGTTAGTAATTATCACAACCCTTCCTTCATTAATCTAGGGCATTGATGAAATTAGAATAAAATCGTGGGGCACGTCGGGTTCCCATTACAGGTCGGACTCAATTATCTGGAATGTTGATTTTTTTTTTCATTCCGGATAATCGAATTTTCCGGATACTCGAATCATGAAAAAATAAAAACAAAATCTCTCGGTAATACGTAGAATAACTATGATTTGCACTGATTTATTTGTATATTGCCAGAAATTGACTAGCGCCCCAGGGGAAGGGGTATTGTTTTGAAATAAGAAAAATAATCGCCTTGTGTCAGCTCATGGAACAAAATATTATTCAAATGGTAAGCTTCGGTGTAAGCTTTACATCCAAGAGCCAAGGAGAATTCGATGACATGGTTAAGCGAATTAACATTAGGGATGCTATGTTTTGGGCAACTTCATGTACTGTCATCTCGGCAATTTTTTTCACTCAAATGAGCTAGAGAGTGACCTTCGAAAGATGTTCAGCAGCAGGTTTTCCTTTTCATTCTCTTTCCGAAGTTACGTCGTTTTGCTTTTTTTTATAAAGGTAAGCATCGAATATTGTGCTCTCTAATGAATATGAAGACTCGGGATTATCACTGAGAGATTCACCGACAGGTTCATCATCCTCCTTCGTCAACATCAAACCTTTTATCCGTTCCGATGTTCCACATAGTCTCCTCCACCAGCCATGTCTCTTGTTAAGTAAAATTCTGCTTATTGGATCGATGTAAATTGTTGCTAACATGCTATAATCGATATATATGAACTCCTTTACCGAGTAGCCTGATCTAAAATTGCTTCTTTCCCTGCTCTTTTTCTTCAAATCCATCCAAGCATCCTAATCCTAATCGATCCTTGTCTAATATTGAAAATATGAGGTTCTCCTGAATCTGGATACTCTGGAAACTTTGTAGTTTCCGCGGCAACTTTCTGTGCTTTAAAACTGTTTGAGTAGTTAAAGGGGGCGGAAGTGCTGGCGAAGTGATTCGCGAGATGTTCGGCTACGGTTCCGGGATCATCTGTAAAGATACCCTTGATCTCAATGGAATAACCGTGCCATGAGGTAATCGTTAAATCTATTGCGGAAGTGGAGCCAGAGTTTTCATCCATTGCGATTATAATTAATAATAATACAGATAATGTACTCAAAGCTAAAAAATATTCAGAGAAATAGCAGTTAGTAATTATCACAACCCTTCCTTCATTAATCTAGGGCATTGATGAGATTAGAATAAAATCGTGGGGCACGTCGGGTTCCCATTACAGGTCGGACTCAATTATCCGGAATGTTGATTTTTTTTTCATTCCGGATAATCGAATTTTCCGGATATTCGAATCATGAAAAAATAAGTGGAGCCAGAGTTTTCATCCATACGAGTGTGTTGGTGGTCGTTCAAAATGGTGAGGCTCAGTTTTTTAACGATTTTTAAAGTAGTTTTACCTCTTGAATCACATTGCTTGTCACCCCAAACAGTATGGGAGGCGTTAAAATCAACAAATTATTATGAAAGTATGTGGTAATTGTTGGATAGCGTTGGTAATCTTTATTTCCAAAACACTGCTACTTAGCATTGGGGATATGTAGATAGAAGCAAGGGTTAACCGTAACGGTCCTATTAGTTGAATCGCGCATTTTTGTAACTGTGATGAAATTTGGATAAAGGTTTGAGGGAGATGGCTCAAAACAGCGAGGCATGCTCCACTCTTGTGTAAGGATAATCCCTCACAGAAGTACCATTTGTATGTACTGTTTATGTGTGGAGTATTGAATTTTAAAAGATAGGGTAGTTGAAGGTTTTGATTTTTGATGTGGGTATGTTTTAGAAATAGTTAATAAAATTGAGGTGTATCGGGAATTAATTTGATTGTTTGCAAATTTTAAATAATTTAGGATTGTTTTATTTATAGCAGAAACAGATTTGTATGAAATAGTTGGTTGCGAGGTGGCCTGTTGTGTTGTGATTTCCTAGTCGTAGAGGGGTGGTTGTCACTGCAATTAACGTAGAAAGCTTGAGCGTTACAAATAAATTTTTTGACGGTTTGTTCGTTTCCTAGTTCTGGGTAGGCTTGACCGCAGTTTCGGTATAGTTTGACCTTGGTCATACATTTTTTGGAGGTATGTCCGAATTTGTAGCAGCCGAAGCACTGCATCGGATTCGGATAAAAGTTGCGGGTCAGGAATAACCGTTCGTCTTATGGTCAAAATTAGATTTAGAGTCGGAATTGATTCCTTCTTAATTGGGTCCCTACGTGAGATTCTTTTAATACCAATAACTTTTTGATCAGTAAGCTCGCTTATAAGTTCTGCTTCTGTCGTACCAAGTACATCCCGGCAAAAACCCACGCATTTGCGCTGGTACAGGGAAGGATGGAATGAAATCTCCACAGGGGTTTCGTCAGTTAATGACTTAATGCCCAGAAGTACATCAACATGTTCCTTGTTACGAACATGGATCACATATTGTAGCTTATTGTTCTCATCTCGCTGTGGTCTTGCGTCTTTAAACTCGCGATCGTCGCTTTGAACGATAAAATATAGAGCTCCCCACATGAAAGGTCAGCCCAAAAGAGAAAAGTGCGCGTGGTGGCCACGCCATTATAAAGGTTTGTCGACTTACCGGCACCGGAGCTACTGGAAGTCATGATTGTACCAGGGGGTACAGCCAGGGAGGGTGGTGAAATTTCAAAAACTAGCTGGAAAAAGCACTGGTACTGATAGAGCAAAACAACTCACTACCTTCGGAACTAGTTTTAGAAATACTTTAGTATTGCACTGAAATTAAATCGCTGTAACTTCGTGAGAAATCAACGCATGGAGATGGGATGTTTAACATGAAAACTTAAATATTCATGTTTTGGATTATTGTTAGCATCATCAACCGACTTCCAATTGATCCCTATAACGTTCCTGTAGGACCTTTCAATACATAGATACTTTTGCTTGAATGACAAATGAATAATTCAATAAATAATGATCGCACCGCAAATCCAAGGGCAGTTTTGAAAACTTCAATACATTCTGTACAACGATAATTTGTTACTTTGACGAAAATGAAATATATGGATTTTTTGCATCGATTTCACCAAAGGGCGGAAAACTGAATTTTTATTATTCGTAACATTCAATTTCGTGCATTTGTGGGTATGAGCAGTGTTGCCACACATACAGATTTATCTGGAATGGTAAAGATTTTTTAGTTATTTTTGGTACAGATTCTGTACGGTACATATTACAGATTTTCGTCAAAAAGTACAGATTGGTACAGATTTTTTTCATTTGTGAAATTTCTAACATTTGAACAAAGCAACATTGAGATACATGACGACTTTTACGTCGCAGTATCGCTGATCATAAAAGCATTTACAATGCAATGATTGATCAGTTTCATAAGGTCGAAATTTCTTACAAGAATCGTCTGTCGCGATAGTGATAAATGTAGTTCGACATTGTTGTAGTCCCAGTTATTTGAGGCATCTTTGTAGAACAAAGTTTTTTTCTATTTCTTGAAATAACCGATATAGCGCCTTTTTTCTAAGTTGCGTTAGGGTCACCATGAAAAAAACGGTTTTTATACTCTAACTTTTATATTTCAAATTCTACATACAAACCGTCTCCGAAAGATGATTAGAGTTTACTAATACAAACGTTTTGCGATACAGAACTTGTCAATATTTCAACTTCACTCAAAGTTATTGTCATTTCTTGTCAAAAAATACACTCTCTGCAATTGCTTGTCATTCTTTCTGGGGCAAACATAAACAAAGTTTATTGACGGCATTTGAAAGAACATAGTTCACTCTACATGATGTGTGATTTTGAAAACTATAATATTTTTCGTGTTTGAGTAAATTGAAATTGATGAGTTTTTGGGCAAAAAAAACATCAATAACTTTGAGTAGGATTAAGATATTATCAAGTTCTGCATCGCCAAACGTTGGTCTGGATAATCTCTAAAAGTCGTATGAATACAGTTTTGATGTAGAATTTGAAATATAAAATTAGAGCTAAAAAAACTGGTTTTTCATGGTCACCCTAATGCAACTTAGGAAAAAAGCGCTCAATCGATTATATTAAAAGATTGAAAAAAGCTTATTATTATATGCTTATTATTTAAAGTTATTTAAAATAATTGGGGCTACAACATTGTCGAACTATGTTTATCTCTATGTATGAAGATAAGAAAGTAAGATATTTATTTTCATCGACAGTTTTGGTCACCCTATTTTTTATAACATAAAAATGACCGCTCCATCATATGTGACAATTTTGTCGAAGACAGTTTTTGTCTAGAGAATAACCGTCGAGCTCTAAATGCTAATATCCACTTAAATCCATCTCCTGAACCATTGTGCAATGGTTTCAAAAGAAAAATAAACGTTTCAGAAACACTCTCACGATTCCACTCTAGAATATTTATAGTGCTCAAACTAATAAAAACTAAAGTATAAAAGCAGCTCAGTTTTGTCTCAATGCCGTATAGTGAATTCAATCTGACAAAACGAATAGTGATTCTGAACACGTATTAAAATTTATTCGGCTATCAGAAGAATAAAAAAAATAATTGTAGCCACATCTGTACGAATACACGCAGCTTCAATGTTATACACTTCAACGGCGGAATAAATCAGACCCAGTGATCCAACCTGAACACCAGTTATCGCCATCGTTCGTTGCCATCCGGTAAAACAGCAACGTAGATCGTCCTTGCCCGCATCTATCGAAAAAGATTAATTCTAAAACAAGCAAGTCATCAATCTAATCAAGAAGTTGTGCCGGTATCACATGCAGATGGCGGCATGGTTTCGCAGCAAACTCTAATGCCAATTTCTGCCAGCTGTCTCGCAGCCAATCGGCGAGGGGTGACTCACAAACGATTAGTTCAAACTCAACGGATATCGCTGACTAACGACAGGAATAATGAACACCCCTACATGTTTGCAGTCAAAGATGCAGCAATCGCGATTAGCATCGTTAGGATCCATCTCACCATTTCTCACATCCGTGTGGAAACACCACGTACAATTTCGATCCAATCTATGCAGCCACCTTGCGTCGCTTTTCCGCCATGTGGTCAAACGTCGTTTGTTAGCACCGAGAAATGTCCGAAAGCATTTTCGCTGATCCGGGACACTGTTGGATATCGTTAGGATTAGCAAGCAAATTAGCTTCGTACAGTCGATAGCCAGTCTCCTGACCAAAGCTGTACCGATAGCAATATGCTAGACCTTGCAGCCTAGATGTGACGTTATGATTTTTTTTGGTTCGTTCTTGTTCACACATCCATTGAATTTGATTTTTGAAATTTAGATTCAATATACCTATTCAAACAAGTGTTTATGATTACACATTCTGTAGTTACAGTATAATTTTGGAAAACAGGTGATAAAACGTACATTCTTGCAATGCGGTTCGTTTCCACAACTAAAAATTGATTCGAACGCGAGACAACCACATTATGCTATAGCAATACTTCGCATTTCTACGGCCAACAGAAGCTAAATTAACATTTATTCATGCAATGTACTGGTCAACAAATTCGTTGACAAACATCAAGTATGTCTTCATTCAGGTGAGCGCACAGCGGGATGAAAACTCTAGCCCGAACCAGTCCACGTCGTGTCGTTCTGCTCCCTCGAGCATAAATTTAATTCCGAAACACTGTCAAACATGATTCTCATCAACATTGTACACATGCACACATCCATTAGTCCGAGCACACTTTTTCGCCGCGAATTACCCTCGTACTCGTTTTGAGTTTTCCACAGTATCCGAATCTAACTAATGACATTTTCTCTTGTATTCTCTACTTTTTTACCTCCCATCACGCTTGCCATCGTCCGCTTTGTGGCTTGTACTAATCAACCTGGTGGGCTCACCGGCACAAAAAACCGTAAAAATTGGTGCACCCGGGCGCAGGCGGCCAGCGAAGTCCACTACGCTGAATTAGCGTTAGCAATACCTCACGATGACAATAGCAATAAAAATCATCTCAATCATCTGAAAAAGCTACCGCCCCCTCCGGCGTACAACTATTTCGACGAGCCGACGATTTACGCCCAAATAGATCACGGCAGCAACTTCAAAACGTCGACGTCACCTTTTCCACTGATATCGCCGGTGTCGCAGCCGCCGGCCAATCAGCAGCTACAGCAGCCCCTAAATCAGTCACAATTAACGTTACAGTTGCAACAACAGCAGCAGCAGGATCATCCCAGTCAACAACATACGCCAACCTCGCTGCAGAATCACCAGCAGCATACACCGACGTCGTTACAGCAGTTGCAATTGCACCAACATTCGCTGCCTAACAATAATAAACAATACCTGCGTGAGATAGTTACAGTACGGACGCCTCTGGCGTTTTCGCAGCAGGAGAGCTGTGTTTAATTAAAATTTACTTCCAACGGCCAGTCCGGCCACGTGTATGTACGTACGTGTGTAGGTTATACAAAAAGCCATTAGCCAGGGAAAACCTCCAGAAGGACTAGACAAATCTGAAGGGGTAGAAGGCGGGAGTTTTGGTGCGGTTTCCATTTCTGTAGTCGCTCGATGACGTTTCCTCGTCCATGTTTGGCAGCCCCCGAAATGGGACTATCTGAAACTATGATGTATTTCGAACGGATATCAGTCAGCGGGTAGTTTAAAGGTGGGAGGAATCAGAGAACAGATAAGATTTATGAATTCAGGTTCACGTATGGTAGGTATTTATACTATGAACGCAACTATTTGACATATCGGAGAAAGCACGTTAGTTCTAATGAACCCACTATCTTCAAAGGAAATCCGAATGGTCGACTTAATTAAATTCTTTGCTTCTGATGTATAGGGGTAGTGGGGGCTAATTGGTCATGGGGGGCAAAGTGGTCACCTGCTTGTTTGGTAGTATAACTATCGACTATGGATGCCGTATTGATAGTCACCTTATGTTTGAAGAATTTAATGACTTTTGAGTCACCCTGTACTTCAGTAGAGCTGTCGCACGTCAAAATATCAATAAAAACAGAAATTGCTCCCTCGATAGCCACTCGGCCGTAGTTCTGTGCGCATTGTATCTAAGGAATTTCTCGTAAAATTGAGTTTAATCAATCTGATATGTTGGACAAATCATCAGTTTGGACGTCTGTTCACATTTTGTAGGAGAAGTGAACAGATATTTTATTCAATCTCAGCGGTTAATAAGCATAGAAATTACTTTGACGTTTGGGGGCAAAGTGGTCATAGGTGCATAACGACTTACAATGTTCTGTTTACTAAAGATGATATACCTCATCACATTCTGCTCTTGAAGAGGTTCCTTTTGTGGCTTTGACCCTGGAAGAATATGCCATTCGAACTAAACCCAGCCTCATTATGCGGAACGTTATGTGTTTCTTACAATGTTTTTGTATGCATGAGAAAATTTAAATTGAGACCCTAGGTTTAAGCTTATTTCATACATATACATGCATTAAACTGACCAGACGTCCAGCGTTACGCGGGACAGTCCCGCATTTCAACAAAATGTCCCGCGAAAGATTCCGTCCCGCGAAACGTCCCGCATTTGGCAAAAGAAACGAAAATGTCCCGCGATATCAATATATTTCAATATCAAAATTTGATCATGTTGATTTTCTTAAATGGATGAACCTCAAAAATAAAACTTTCATTTGGCAAACTGTTCATCCAGAGATTAAAACGTTGAGCTGGTTTCATCGCACCGACATTGGGCTTTTTGTTTAGAGAGTGTCAACTGGAAGCGACAGCAACAAAATTGGAAAATGATTTTTATAAAAGTCCCCTATTGATCCGCAGGGACCAAACGTGAGGCAGACGAAAAGTTCATTTTTGGTCCCCTAGCTCGGTGAGGACTTGAGTTGTTTGATGAAGTATCGTAAATGAAGCGCTGGGTGGTATTACGGAAGTTGACCGGAACCTGAACCATGGCCGATGAAAAGATGTATATTGGCGTGTTATTTTACCTTTTCGTGGCTTTGGTGGTCATCTGCCTTTCTATTTTGGCCATTCGCCCAAAAGTTTTCTATCGGGCGCAGCTGGGGAATGTTGGGAAGGTTGGTGGTCTTCGCGAAAATGTTTATCTCCAGCCGATCCATCCTTCAGCGATCTTTTGGCATAATGGGCTGATCCCAGGTTCGGCATAAAGACCACATTACCTTCCCAACTCCGGCAAGCACTTCGTACTATATATTTCTCCATTCACCATATGACTCGAAAGAAGAGCGGCTTGGACATTCCCTTCACGTCTGTCAGAGAAGGACCTTTTTCGAGAACTTGATGTGAATGATATATTCGACGTCATCTCTTACCTGGGGAACGTAAAGTATCCGGTCCCCTGCCATTCGTTGAATTCTAGCATCAAGTACGTCTCGTCTTTCATTATGAGTACGAAAAGAAGTTTTTCATTTCTTTCGCCGGAAAGAAGTTTTTCATCAGCACCTCAAGTTACTCCTCCTGGGTGATTGCCTGCTGCTCAGATACGGCCTCGTCTGACGCTTCCGCATAAAAATGTCCATTTTGGCCAGATTCTTCTCCACTGTTTGGCCGGTTGCTTCGATCCCCCGGCTTAAGGAGCATTGCATTCGGTAATTTGAAGAAAATTGTAGAATTTGAATCGTGCTTGCCAGGCGTAAATGCTCTGATTGAGGGAGTGATTTTCGGGCGTAAACAAAATCTAAACCATCGAAAAATTACTGAGTACCGATACTCAGAAAAAAATAATACTGATCAGTTTAGACTCGCTAAACTATGGTTTATAGGGCTCTTGCTACACATACATACATGCAGAGCATCTGTTGGGCAAACAACATTTGTTTACATTCGTAGCTTCTAGGCATCAGAAGCGGATTCATTATCAATCGACTTTCTTGTAGATGATTTAAATACAGTTATATATATATATATATATATATATATATATATATATATATATGTATATATATATATATATATATATATATATATATATATATATATATATATATATATATATATATATATATATATATATATATATATATATATATATATATATATATATATATATATATATATATATAGATCTTTCTATTAGCACGAAATATTTCATAGAAATAACATGAACTTTGTGAAATAGAACGACCTTCTCACTAGATTTGAATAAAAAAAAACAGGAAAGGATTATCAGCATGTTCGGACCTAGATTCAAGACACAGAGGCTCGAGCTCACGTTCGAATGTTTCCTTGTATTTTCCATGAATTAGCCAATTGATGGATTTTCTTCGTTTCCGATCAATTTTCTTATAACCATATTTCACTTCCCCGCAGAGCATTCAGGTACCCGGAAATCATATCTCAGGGTTGGTTGATCTTTCTGGCTGAATATGTTCTTTATTTCAACATAATCATCTGCTTTTTTTGGCGATACTAACCACCGATTAAGGATATCTGCACACGAATATTCATTATAGTTTACTTCTTCACGAGACCAGCATTTCAGGGCAAAAAGCACAAAGCCTAAATGGGAGCACACTTCACCTAATCCGGCTGTACAATCGCAATGTGTAATTTGCATTGTTTCTGTGAAACTTTTTGAATAATCAATCTGCTTCCATTGATATGGATCATAGCCATAACAGAAATTTCTATTTTTCTCCGTGTATATGGCTTTGACGCTAAAAGTAAATATTTTTATGTAAAGAGACATATATTCGCATGTTTTTAATACAGTGCAGTGCGTAATCTCTATAACTATTTCGCTAAAATAATTATTTAAGCAAAGTTCAATCTTGTCGATCCATATAAATCCTATGCAGCGATCTCTTTTGCCTGCCCAACAGATCACTAATACATATGCACGCTGCAAGCGCCTTATGTTCACATAACGTATATACATAACGTTTTGTTTTTTGTGTCTCGCGTTAGACCTCTGACCATCTGGTCACTTTAACATACATGTACCTACTATATCGAATATGATTTGAACAAATTTGGACGAAAAAAACGCATAAATTCATCCTATTTAGCTTGACATGTGCGAGTGACCACTTTGCCCCCACTAGGTGACCACTTTACCTCCAAGCAAAAAAAAAAGTTCGATTTTTCACCTTTTTTTGTAATGATGAAAAATGTACTATTTTGAACTTTTATAGTAAAAGCCGTATGCAATCTTGAACAACAATGAGTTGAACTATAATATTCTTAGAAAAACGGGAATTGTAGCGATATGTGGACGCTGGAAATAGACATATTCCTTAGGGTGACCACTATGCCCCCACTTCCCCACTTACCGTAGGTCTCTTTTAACTTTGCAGTTCGTTCGCCACCTTAATGAAAACGAAAATTCAACTCCTATACAATGGTCTCCATATGTACTATGGATCTAACTGAAGTTTTTTTTTCATAATAACTGTTATATTTTTGCGCGTGATGCCTCCTGTTCACGGTTACTTGATTTGGAAAGTTCTCATTCCACTGGAGGAGAATCGTCATTGAAAGTGATATGGACCGCGCGTTTTGGGTTTTACCATCGCTATGCCTTGTTAGATTCTTGGCAGACCAAGGATTTAACCATCAAGTGTAGCAAACACGGGTTATTTCGTAATCCATCCGTAATAGACGGAACGCGAAACATGAGAAAATTCGCGAGCGGTCCGCAATGTGTTAAGATGAGACGACGTTTGTTCGAAACCCCTTAAACACCACTTTCATCAAAATTGACTTTTTACAGTTTTTGAATCCTTGAGGGTACCTACATTAACTATCAAAATTTCAGAAAAGTTAGTTCTACGAAGCGCCTTTAATTGGGGTTCCAAATAGTCGTTTGTATGAGAAACCCCATAAGTCCATGTTTCCAATTATCAGCACAGGCGGCGCTGCGATGGATATACCGTTTTGAATCATATTTCGGACAACATCATATATCGGACACTTTGTTCTAATATCTTGAAATGCACTGATGATATAACTATAAAATTGCACTGATGATATAACTATAAAATTAATATCACAATTGCTTCTTTAGAGTAATAGTTTCACTATCATTTCATATGAGAACTACACTTGAATTACAACATAATCGGCAAAAATCTATCAACACTACTCACTACCGTTTGTGTTTGACGTTTGCTTAGCGTGAGCACGTAGAATTTACCCGTTCATCAATATTTAAATTTCTCCCGTGTTTCATCAGTTCTCATTATCGTTAACAGTTTACTGTGATTGCTTGGTAAGTGTTTCGCAGTTGACTATAAAATATATTCAAGTGTAATGTAATTTTCGTTCAAAAAAATTACAAAATAAAGTGTCCGAAATTTGAATTCAATCTGTCTGAAATTTGATTTAGTGTCCGAAGTTTGATTTTTATTCGCTTCATTTGAAAAGCATTTTGATTTTTTTAATTCAATCGAATAGGTACCAAAGTAGAAAGCTTAAAAGCATATTGAACTTATTTATTAAAAATATCAACCAAATAATTCCTGTACATGAAGTTTAGACCTGTTTCCTGCATCATACGCCTTAAGCATATGATGCCGTTCTGAAATATGATTCAGAACGGTACCGTTCTGAATCATATTTCAGACGCTTGACTCCAGACGCTGCATATGATGCAGAAAACAGATCTCAATTTTCTACACAGGTATTATTTGGTTGATATTTTTAATCAATTAGTTGCATATGCTTTTCAGCTTTCTACTTTGGTAAGGTAAATGATTTTGGTTTGTCAGTCGAAAATATGATCATGGTTTGCCCACTTTTTTGAATGCTCTAATTCAACGCTCCTGTGTCAAATAAGGTATTCGAATGTTTCAAGACATATAAAAAAAATTGTCTTTTTCATGATTTACAGTATTTTTATAGTATATTTTTACGGAATCACATGTTTTAAGGATTATAAAATACACCTTCTATTTGTGTCAATGCGCAGAGAACCTAAATTATGAATGGATCAATATGAAGACAGTAAACTCAAGCAATAATAAATGCAACATCTACTTGAGAATTCGAATGTTTTCATTAAATAATGGTAATTTCTAAATCGGACAAACAATGATCAGAGGTGATCGAACCATGATCATAATTCCTCTTTTAGGAAAATCGTTAAAAAACATAAAAATCTGAATAATTTCAACGCCTTATGGTAGTTTTAACAACTAGTCCACTAAAAAAACTTGTTTACAAGGTTTTGGCTGCAAGGGTTCAACAAACCGGATGCAGCTATTCAGGACACAGTCCAACCGACGACATTTTTTCTTTGTTTGTTAAGTAATATAACTTAAATTCACATATAAAAAGTTGAAGTTTTCAAAAAATAATTAAGCTAGACTACACTCGTTGGCGACTTGAATAATAATCATTTATTGTTTCAACTAAAGACCTAGCTGACCTTCCTTTTTCCCTAAAACTGCTAACCTAGCGTCTAGCGATGATCCGATTACATTCTCCGCGCTGGTGCTGTCATCGGACGCCGCCGCATTCCTGAGGTTGCAGGTAGCGTCCGGCCTTGGTGCTGCTGAATCTACTGTCTGGGTGTCATCGTGATCTTCTTCTGATGCTACGGAGCCAACGGTTGACGGCATCGGTGGCTCCGTCTATAATTGATGTCGCTGGGGTGGTTCCATATTTAACTTATATACCTAATGAAATTGTGATTTATTTATTTATTTTCTCGTTGAAAAAAATCGCGAAAATCACATACGTTTACGCAACAAGAAAAATAAGTTAAAATATTGTCTATCTACTTCTATTACGTATTTTTTTTCAGCCTCATTCTTACTTGATATGAGCATTATGAGCATTGACAGTACAGTAGAACCTCGACTTCGAGCTCGAGGATGATCGCGATTTTTTTCGGATGTTGGAATTACAGTTGGGTTTAAGGTAATTTTGGGGATTCGTTTAGATGTTTTTTTGTTTTTGGATGGAAATATAGTGATTATTATGCTGTTGACATTTGGGCACGTGGAACAACAGTTACATGCTGGTGGTACGGTTTTCTCAGATTTTTAAATTGTTACGTAGCCGTTTTTTGATGTCTCAATTTTTAGATTTTCAAATTTTTTATTAGTTTTTATTCAAATGTCCGCCATTTCGGCAATTTTTCAAGTTTTCAGAAACTGCTACGTAATTCTCACATGCTGATAAAAAATGTCAGTCCGATTAGTCCGCTGAATTTTAGGTTAAACGTCCCAGCAAACATTAAATCGCATGACAAGCGTATATACAGGGTTTTCCATTTCGGGCTTCCGAAAGTATACAGCCATGCGCTGACAACCGTTTGACATAGCTGTCAACCAAAGCGTCATATCGTTAGTTGAATGTCTGCCATTTTACAATATGGATCGTTTTAGCATCGCACAACGTGTTAATTTTGTTAAATTATACTATAAAAATGATGAAAAACCGGCAAATGTTTTTCGAGCATTACGGACGGATTTTGGTCGTCATGGACGGCCTACAGAGCACATAATCGCTAATGTAGTGCGTAAATTCGAACAAACTGGATTCGTAGCGGATATTGTGAAACCTGTGCATCATCGTAATGTGCGTTCGGCCGAAAATATTGCTGCTGTTGCTGCCAGTGTGGAGGATGACCCGAATGTTTCTATTCCACGGCGTGCTCAGCAATTGGGCTTGTCAAACACATCAATGTGGCGAATTTTGCATTTGGACTTGCACCTACATCCATATAAAGTCCTACTAGTACAATAATTAAAGCGTGGTGACCATGGAATGCGTCGGGCATACGTCGATTGGGTGAACGAACAACAGCAGCAAAATGCTGAATTTTCCATCAAAATTTCTTCAGCGATGAGGCACATTTCGAGCTCGGTGGCTATGTGAACACCCAAAATTTCCGTATATGGGGCTCAGAAAATCTACACGTGATTGTTGAGAGGCCATTGCATCCGCCAAAAGTCACTGTTTGGTGCGCATTATGGTCTGGTGGAGTCATCGGGCCGTATTTCTTTGAAATTGAGGACGGCGAGACGGTAACTGTGAATGGCGAGCGCTATGGCCGCATGTTAACCGATTTTTTTTACCACAAATTGAAGATATGGATACGGATGACATGTGGTTTCAGTAGGACGGCGCCACGTGCCACACAACACGACCGAACATGGCCATATTGCGAACGAAATTTGAGGGTCGCATAATTTCGCGTTTTGGTGATGCCAATTGGCCGTCCAGATCATGCGATTTGAACCCGCTAGACTTTTTTTGTGGGGTTATGCGAAAGACCGTGTCAATGCCAACTCTCCGCAAACTCTTGAACATTTGAAATACATCATTCGTGAAGTTATGACCGAGATACCGCCCCATATGTGCCGAAAAGTCATCGAAAACTACCTGTTCCGGATCAAGGTGTGCGAAGCCCTAGGTGGACATTTGAATGATGTTGTATTCCACACATAATGGCATAAACCAAACTTTAATTTGAAATAAATGTTTCATCGACATTCGAATTCTAAGTGTGTTTTATTTCAATTTACTTTCGGAATTTAAAGTTGGAAAACCCTGTATAACATCATATGCCCTAAATTTCGGTTGGCATATAATGCGCCTAACTGGCATATGCATGCAAAAGTGGAGGCCATATACATACATGGCAAATGCTTACCGAATTAGTTTGGATGAATATGCAACTTTGACCGACTATAATAGCGATTATGTTGAAATTGAATTGCGATCTAATATGAATATATTCATGAATTGTCAACGGACTTAATACGACTTTTGCCATACTCATATACGATTTATTACAGACATAGAAAAAAAAACAAATGGAACAAAATATTTTCGTAAAATGTTTATTACAGCCTCACCATTTTTATATAAAGGGTGTGTCACATCAAATTGCATCACGGAAAAAACGCTGTAGAAATTCGCCCAGTAGACCGATCCTTTTGAAAATTATAGACAGTAAAATAAAAACTATTAAACAACTTTTGGCATTTTCTTTTTATTCATACTTCGAGCCCAAGCCCGTATGCTCGCACCTTCCTCTTTACCCCGTCCATAAGGTTCTGTACAACGTCAGGTTGTAGTTTTTTTTGAACAGAAATCCATTTTCTCTTGAAGTCCGCCTTCGATTTGAAAACTTTTGGGCTCTTCCAGAGGGCCTGCTTCATAATCGCCCAATATTTCTCTATTGGGCGAAGCTCCGGCGCGTTGGGCGGGTTCATTTCTTTTGGCACGAAGGTGACCCCGTTGGCTTCGTACCACTCCAACACGTCCTTTGAATAGTGGCACGGAGCGAGATCCGGCCAGAAGATGGTCGGGTCCTCGTGCTGCTTCAATAGTGGTAGTAAGCGCTTCTGTAGGCACTCCTTAAGGTAAACCTGTCCGTTTACCGTGCCGGCCATCACGAAGGGGGCGCTCCGCTTTCCGCAAGAGCAGATCGCTTGCCACACCATGTACTTTTTGGCAAACTTGGATAGTTTCTGCTTGCGAATCTCCTCCGGAACGCTAAATTTGTCCTCTGCGGAGAAGAACAACAGGCCCGGCAGCTGACGAAAGTCCGCTTTGACGTAGGTTTCGTCGTCTATTACCAGGCAATGCGGCTTCGTCAGCATTTCGGAGTACAGCTTCCGGGCTCGCGTCTTCCCCACCATGTTTTGCCTTTCGTGGCAGTTAGGAGCCTTCTGAACCTCGTATGTACGCAGGCCCTCCCGCTGCTTGGTCCGCTGGACGAATGAACTTGACAAATTCAGCTTATTGGCGACATCCTGGACCGAACTTCTCGGATCACGTCTAAACTGCTAAACTACGCGCTTGTGATCTTTTTCACTGACGGAGCATCCATTTTTGCCGTTCTTCACCTTCCGGTCGATGGTTAGGTTCTCGAAGTATCGTTTTAGTACTCTGCTGACCGTGGATTGGACGATTCCCAGCATCTTACCGATGTCCCGATGTGACAACTCCGGATTCTCGAAATGAGTGTACAGGATTAATTCACGACGCTCTTTTTCGTTCGACGACATTTTTCCAAATTTACGAAAAATTGACAGTGAAGCATGGCCAACGTTATCTATACACTCTTATTGATTATAAGCGAAAGCTGAAGATATAATTCCTAAAAATTAAATTTCTACAGCGTTTTTTCTGAGATGCAATTTGATGTGACACACCCTTTATGAGTATTTATATTTGTAGAAATAATAATTATTAAATTTACTTGTGTTGGGAGTGGAATATAAATGTTTAAAATGGCACAGATTGATGTTTGGTGAAAACTGATCCGATGTGGGTTGTGGCTCTGATCCGATGTGGCTCCTGTCGTCTGGATTAACATCCACCAGCTATCTCGCGCGACTATCTGAAATTTTATTCAACAGCGGTTAAAACTCATACATATGATTCGATATGATATAACCTAATACATTCTATGCAGTAGGATCAGTCATTCCTGGTTTCCGAGCCATATAAGAGCCACTTTTTTTAAATTTAATTATCTTATTTTTTCGTATGTGTTCAGACATTGCTGTTATGAAATGAAACTTGTCAATGTTAAAGCATTTCATTGACATTTCAATATGATGTAATATGTTCTTTATTAGGAGCTAATATGATTCACTGTTTCATGATTTTCTTCAGCATGCAACACGGTTTACTGCAGTACTGAATCGATTTAAATTATACGCTTATACGACACACAAACTGCATCAGCGTAATATACGCATATGATGCGGATTAAATATATTTTATGATAATGTACATCATAAAACTGATGTTTATTATACCGAATTGCGACTTAATTTGATAATGATATATAAAATCGAGTTTTTACATTTTATGCGATTTCAAATATACATGATATATACTTTGATTGATATTATATGCGATTATGATTTATTCGGATTTCTTGTAAGACTTGGCACGTGCAAAATTATACGATTTAATGTTTGCTAGGGTACCACCACCGGAACTGTTGTTCCACGCGCCCATCTGCCAACAGCATAATAATCGCTATATTGGTTTTCAAAACCAAAGCATACATCTTCAATGAAACCTAATTCAATCACCAATACCCAACATTAATTCCAACATCCGAAAAGACAAAACAAAAATATGTTATTTGTTGTTTTTCTAGAGTAGGGTTCCCCTTAATTATCTTACTTGTTAAGTTTTGTCTGTGCGAATAATCGAAGACGATGTTAAATAAATTATTGAAGAAAATGTGAAAACTACTAATTCATTCATCAAATTACGACTTATTCGTCTTTCAAATTGCAGCGAGTTGATTAATGATCTTTAGGTGAAGAAGTCAAACCTGCTTGAAATTATGTTTAGATGAACAATTTTTTACATTACTCGGTTGCTGATGTCATCAAAATTGGCATGCTGGTTGTGGTGGTTTTGGTATTGAGAAGCAAGCATAAATGTCCCCGCCTCATCTTCCGAAGTTTCCACTGAATCCACTGTGTATCCTGCAGACCAAGATCATAACCAAGAGATAACAGAGTGTCTACGCCCTGAGCCAAACTTTTCGCCGAAAAGCGAGTACATCCGGATAGCCTGTAATATTTTTGAAGCTTACTTGTGGTATAGTATTGGGGTATAGTATACACATAAAAATTGAAAAAAAAAAAAACATTTCCAGAACAAAATCGAACAAACTACTCCTGCGTTCAATTATAGCATCCATTTCATTCAGAATTTTCTGCATGTTTCTGCTGCTCATTTGTCTGTTCTGTAAGTAGAAATCATCGCAAACCGTATTCCTTCAGGAATTTCACTCATTTTCAAATCAATATAACTTGTGTAGGGGATAAACCAAAGAGTCTAACTTGCATTCAAACCACAGCTTAAAAGCGGCTAGTGTGTTCAACCTTTCCTTACACTTGGATCGTTATCCTGCTGAAAAGTATAGTTATCAGTTCTGTTTTCAGCAACGGCTCTTCCAAACTTTTGCAGAGTATACCGATATATCCATCTGCGGTCTTCATCCCAAGAAATTTATCAAACTCCCAGGAAAACGAACCACGAGGAAACATTTCCTCTGCCGTATTCCATAGTTGGTTGCAGATGTCTGTCTGGTAGTGCCTCGGTGCTTGTCCCGGCACACCCCAAACGATTGTTATTAACCCTTTCATTACGGCAGTGTGCTCCGCCAAAGTGCTACCCCTGTACGGAGCACTGCGCCGAAAAGTATGCACTTCGCGCTAGTGTGATCGAAGAGCAGTATGAATTTCATGTCGTTTGAAGACGACGCTCATACACACAGCTCGTCGCGCGGATGTCGTATATAGACGACACTCGTACACACAGGAAGTCGCGCGGATGTCGTCTATAGACGACGCTCGTAACGAAAGGGCCTCCTTTTTTTAGAGGTGAGGAACGCTCTACCAGCCTTATCTAGGAATGGTTAACCCTGACGGCGAGTGGGGCTCTCACCCACTAAAACCAAGCCCTATACTCGTTGCCTCATTCCTCCCGGGACCACATCTAGGCGACTACTTCTGGGGGCGACTGTGCTCATGCACTTCTAGCGTTATTTCTACCCTTTTTCATTCACGTTCCGTTGTTCTCCGCAACGCTCGTCCATTGCACAAGCTTCCGTTTGCTCATCGAGACGTGTGCCGATAAGAAAATTGCTCTCCAACTTGACGCGCAACCCGTCACAGCCACCCTCGCGGGATTTATCTTTCCAACGGAGTGCCGATTAGGTAGTGTTCTCCATCATGACGCGCACTTCGTCACAGCTACTCTCGTGGGGTATACACCGGTTTGATGGTAATTTCATCTCCTTGACGGTCGTTCTGACAAAACGCTCGCAGTGTTGCTCCATCCAGGCTACGATCAGACATTGCCAGGCAGGCATTTCGAAGTACTCCGCGTCAGTATCCGTTTACCCATCGAGACATGTGCCGATTAGGAATCGCCCTCCAACTTGAGGCGCGCCCCGTCACAGCCACCCTCGCAGGATTTCTTTCCCCAGCGGAGCGCCGATTACGTAGTGCCCTCCAACATAACGCCCACTCCGTCACGGCAGGTCTCGTGGGGTACTATTCGGTGCTACAGCCCTCGCAGTTGTTCATCTTTTATAGTCAAGCATTATCCGCACGCTGGTCGATCCTCCACTTCCGCTGTAGCTCGGACATGATGTGTACGATTGCACTGTCCACTGCGTTCCAGGTACCCTCGTCACGATACATTTCCGCCACGATGTTACCAGCATGAAGGGTAGGCGGCTCCTCGCGCCTTTCGGTGAATCTGGGACATACGAATACGACATGTCCCGGTGTTCCCTCCACATCTCCACACTCCGGACAAAGAGGCGATCTTGCATGTCCAAGCCGGTGCAGATCGTAATCTGTCTGGAACCCCGTACCGTAATGTCGATGAGGAGACACTAGCCAGAAGGGGCCTCTTGCTGCTGCTTGGGCCAGAATTGTTGGGCATGATTCTCGTGAGTGCATTGATTGCCTTCGTTGCTTTTTTACATGCGTAGTCGACGTGACTGTTGAAGTTCAGTCGATCATCGATCCCAGGTATTTTAAGTCTCGCTTCGAAGTTATCGATGGTTCTCCAATGGTGATTTCTGCACGTTGCACAGTCCAGCGGTTATTATCAATCAGCATTTTCGTCTTGTGGTGGGCTATCTGCAGTTTCACACTTTACATCCACCATTCGATCATGTCTATCGGCTCGGTCGCGACCATTTCGACCCGTTCCAAGGATTCTTCTATCACGTTATTAACCCTCCTATACTCGTGCTATCAATAATTCGTTCATTTCTCAGAAAACATCAACACTACGACTTTGCGATTCTCTCTAGCTTCGTCATTCGTCGTTCGTCATCATTTAGCGTATCGCATGTATCGTACATGTGTCACCTTTTTACCACTTTCTGTCTATGACACCGACGCAAGTATAGGAATAACTTTTTTGGACAAGTGATTTTTTTTTCTACGAGGGTCTGAACGATTGCTTGGATTTTGATAGCTGACCGACGAGTTTAATAGATGAACCAAAAAAGCAGACACCCAGTATAGATTAACATAATATTAACATATTAACATAAGGATAGAATTCATTCCAAACCAGCTTTATCTGACATATGTATGCTTTCACCGCATTTTGAGCAGCTGCCTGGATAAATTCATCTTGTCCTGGATATTTGGTTGCATATTTATTTATTCGTACTTGATTGAAACGTACAGACTACTAAGGGCTTCAAGGAATTCACTGCCCATTCAATCCTCAACTTCGTGAATTTAGCCCTGGTGATTTCTTTATCTCTGAACTCATCTCGGATTATACAGAATTCATTCCACTTCATTTTGAAGACGTCATGTTCACTAGCTTTATTTTGAAGTGTTGCACTTAACTGCATAATAATACTCAAACTTTTTGAACACTTGAGGAAGAACCCTCATTTAGATCACGTTCTTGTTTTTCGAGGAGGCACGAAATTATATATTACACAGTTGCATATCGGTCGTCATCACTTTCAATCAAAATCATCCACCATCAACGCCTTTAATGATTTTTCCCGCTCATACCGTCGGTGTTGTGTTGATAGGAAACTGCTCGAAGCTATAAGAGCGGGTCAGTTTATTTTATCAGTGCCAAACATTTGGGGTGTAATTTCAAATGAACATTGTTTATTTTACGAGATAACAGAAGTAATAGGGTTGCTCCGAATAACTCGTAGGTCGCTTCATGCGTGCACATTAATACAAAATCTATACTTCATCCCATTTTCAACAAGTCTATCACGTAACTGATATGTTTCTATTCTAAGGAGATGTTGAAATTTTAGTTTCATTCCGTAGTTGAGACATCCCTAAGCATTAATTGTTGACAGTGCCACGATGGCACAAATTGCTCGAGAGTGGTCGATAAATCTGTTTAATATTGAGTGTACCCGGTGAACGCGTAAGTCGAGTGTACAAATATTTAGTTGCCCTCCAGCTGGGTTGATAGTGTTGTTCTAGTAACGATTATTAGATGTAAGTTGTGTGTATGTTTGCTAGAAATATACTGTTGTAATTGTATGAGATTTTAGTTACGTATATTGGTTCGGAAATATGAAGCTACGGGGTAAATATCATTTTTCAATCCAGTTCGATATGTTAGTTTTATAGTTTGAAATCCGATCCGTTTATTTTTATTTTTATTTTTTATTTTTTTATTTTACAAAGACAACAGGCTATACATAGATGCCCTAATGCTTCATAACTACTACTACTACTTATAATACTACCACTACAAACTACAACTATGTAAATATATACTACTGTAACTAATCAAGTTAATTAAGAGCAATAGAATACATTTTTTTGAGGGACGAACGAGACAGATGGAAATCGAAACAGACACTACAACGGTTAAATACGCGGCACATGCTAGATATAGGTTCATTATACCCGTAATTTGTTCGGGTTGATGGGATGTATAAATAGTTCTGAGATCGTAAATTACGGCGATTTATGTTGAAATTAATCAACCGAAGGAGCTCAGGACAATCGATGTTCGATAAAATCAAGTCGGGGCAACGTTCCTGCGTGAAGCTAATGAGTCCAGTCCAATCAATTTGCAGCGATCCTCGTATCTAGGTAGGTTTATTGGATCATTCCACGGTAAATTGCGCAAGGCGAAACGAACGAATTTTCGCTGTATCGACTCAATTCGCTGAACATTATTCTGGTAATACGGTGACCAAACCACGCATGCATGAGAGCCTTAATGCAGTGTACGTCCTTGAAGTCCTTTGTGACGCGGAAGAGAAAACCAAGAGTTTTAGACGCTTTAGATACGATGTAGGATATATGGTCTCGAAAGGTTAATTTACAATCCAACATAATCCCGAGGTCTTTGATTGTGTTGACACGGTCAAGTAAAACACCATGCAGCATATATCCGAAGCTTATTGACGAACGCTTGCGTGAGAATGAAATGACTGAACATTTTGAAGGGTTTAAAAACATCCTGTTGGTTACACACCATTGGGCGAATATGTCTAATTGCTGTTGTAAAAACTCAGCTTCTTCGATGCAGTTCACTGGGAGGAACAATTTAAAGTCATCCACATATGAAAGTTTCAGACACTTGAGGCTAAAATTTACATCGTTAAGGTACAACAGAAATATGTATGGACCCAGGTGACTGCCTTGAGGAACACCTGATGTTACGCGAAAAGACGTAGATATAGTGTCTCCTAATTTCACTGACATTTCGCGATCAGTGAGGTATGAATGAAGCCACTTCAAAAAAGAACCGTTGAATCCAAGACGATGGAGCTTAGCTATTGCAATGTCGTGGTTGATTAAATCAAATGCTGCAGAAAAATCTGTGTACACCGCATCAATTTGATTTCGAGATTCTAGAGAGCGGGCAATGTACGAAGTATACAGAACGAGATTTGTAGTCGTTGATCTCTTAGACATGAATCCATGTTCTTCATCTGCAATGTAGCTGTTGCAAGCATGGGAAATGTAATCCAAAATAATTATCTCAAATAGTTTGGAGATAGCGCATAGGCAGGCAATTCCTCTGTAATTCCTGACGTTCTTCTTGCAACCCTTCTTGAATACCGGGAACACGAATGACTTCTTCCACACATTTGGAAAAGTACCACAGAGGATGGAACGGCGGAACAAGATGCTCAACGGTGTCGAGAGGTTGCTTGAGCACTTCTTCAAAATAATAGAAGGGATACCGTCAGGTCCAGCATTTGAAGAAATCCTTAATTTTTTGCAGGCATCGTGTACAATAACGGCATTTATTGACGGATTATTACCAACAGACGACAGGCTGGGAACGTTGCTAATAGTTGAAGAAATTTGATGGCTATTGAGTTTTTCGTCAACAAAAACTCCGCTAAACTGCTTCCGAAACAGCTCACAGATACCTTTTTTGGCAACCAATCTCTTTTCTTTGACTGTCAATATGTCTCCAGAAACCTCTTGGATTGGCACGCAAGTTTGACTGAATGCGATTTTTATAGGCGTTACACAGGATTTTGTTCAAATTTTTATAATTTTTGTTCGCAACTGAATACCGGTTTCTCCACAAGTCACAGCGATATTTAGCAAATTTCCGTAGGTTTGATCTTTTTTTTGTTCTCAGGCGTTTTAGATTGTGATTCAGCCATGATGGGTGGGGTGGTTTACTATTCACCTTTTTGGGAACAAACTGTTCGATCGCGTAAAGCAATACATTGTTCAAGGATGATGTGGCTTTGTCTATGGCATGGTTATTCAAAATTTCGTCCCAATCGATGCTAAGAAAGAAACGATTCATTGACGCGAAGTTGGCTTTGCGATAGTTATAATAAACTGACTCGATAGTACGGGCAAAAACAAGTGGTGGTGTAACGGACACAGAGATCAAAAGTGGAGGATGATGACGACATTGTTTCACCAAAGGAGAAGGTGCTTTAATGACAGCTATGTTGTGAACTATCTCTGAACTTGCGAAACATAGGTCAAGAATACGGTTATTGTCGTTGAGGATACTATTCATTTGACATATTCCAGCAGTGCTAAAGCAATCTATCAGGCGTTCAATAAATGGATTAACAGATGAATGAGAAATATCTGGATATAGATATTTCGATGCGCTGGAACTCCAAGCGATACCAGGCATGTTAAAATCACCCAGCAAGATGATGCTGTCGTCCAATTCCATTCGTTGTGTTATCCAGTGAAGTGTAGAAATAAGTTGATTCATAACCGCGGAATCATTGATACGATCAGGAGGAATGTAAGCAATACCAAGGTACATCGTACGATTGTCCAACGAGATAGCTGCCCAGATTTGCTCAACTGATCGCCCATCTGGAGGGAATATTTCGCGTGATTTCAATTTTGAGCTAACTGCCAACAGAACTCCACCACCAGTATGTTTGCTGCTATTCTCAATGGATCGATCTAGGCGGTATACCGTATATGCCAATTCAAAAATTTGCTGAGACAATGTGTTATTGTTGAGCCACGTTTCTGTGAATGCGAACACATCATAAGAAGCATCGGAACATGCTATATAATAGTCAGCAATAGTTGTGTTGATCCCACCAACATTCTGATAATAAATTAAAATTTGGTTGTCTACACGAGAGAGGTTCGCACCTTTGTTGACGTATTGTATTTTGGTGCACTCCTGTATTGCGGTGGGGGAGGGATCCTTTGAGGTAGAGCTGCCACGCGTTGCACTTCTGAGGCGTTGTTCGCTGGTTTTTAGGTTTTAAGCAATAGATTTCCATGCTTTCTGTCTTCGTTCGTGACAAACGGGTAATTTATGGGAAGAACATGTGATTCTGAAATTACGTCGTTTTTCAACACTTTCTTCCATTTTTTCAATCTTTGGATTCCCTTCTTGTTTACACAGAATCCAAAACTGAAAAGACAACTCTGTCTCGGGATTAATTTGGAGTAAGAAATATGAAAAATGGTAAAGTGAAGGTATAGAACTTCCATTAGAAGTTTTAGAAAATCGTTCTGATGAGCTTCGGATGAAATCGCAGATATACCTTTCACATTTCGCCATCATCGGCCCACGTTGTTGTATCTTTTTGTTTTGGAACGCATTACGTTCATATAATCTTCGAGATTCAATCACTCGAAATCTATTTTTTATTCTACATTCATATTCATTATTAATGACACCTTTTCAAAACTGTTCATGAAACCCTTATGATCTGGTCTGGTCTAATAGATTACTCAACTCTATTAAATGCACCGATGTGTGAAAAATACAATAACACATGCAATCGGAAAAGTTGATTTTTTCCAGACTGAAAAATACATTTTTGTTCGTCGAATATCGAAAAGTTAAAAGCAATCACTTCACAGCTTGACGTTATCATTGTAATTACTTTTTGTAATAAATCCACTGTTCGAAATAATTACCAAATAACAATAAAGAGCGTTTAAAACATCATCATTATGATTTTAAAATTGCGCAAATGGAAGCCTGTTATCGACGTCACTCTTTTCCACAATGACGCATTATATGTTTGATAATTGATACGTGTCAGGTCAGTATCGAATTGAAGAACAGCATCACCACAATGATCTGCTGTGTTGAACAGAAAAATGCGTGCGAAAAGGCATAACTTTTGAGATAATCGAGGATACAATTCTTCAAACTGCAGCATCAAGTAGTTAAGCTGCAAATTTCAACTTCCTAATTATCACTACAACATGAAGTATCGTCGGAGCCCATCGCTTGAAACCACCAATTTACATAACCAAAATAGGTGCTAAAATATCAGCGACGAGAGGCGCGGCGATCGAAGTGGAAAATAAACTCCAACACCACATTTACTCGCGCATACGCCAAAAATAAACCATTATTGTAGGCCGCAAACCCTGACACTAGGACAAGCCCTCGGAGCGCTTTTCCCTGACATTGTATAAAATAAACTTTTAGATAAACATAAAAAATTGCAAAAGCTGAATTGATTGAGTGTGACGGTACGGTGAAAACAAACGTGAAGTATTATTAAGTGAACGAATTGATTAAAAAAGGTATAAACCATCAACGGAAAAACAACTTTAATTGGATATCACCATCAAAAATCAAGAACAGAACTGAATAAAATAACGCGTTAGAAAAATGCACCAAAGGGGCAAAACGGTAACAAAACCAAAATGGGATACGAATCGAAACAAAAAAAGTGAAAAGTTTTCCCCTAAAACAATAAATAATTAAAAAAGACACAAACGCAAAAGGGAAGCCACAATTGACAGTTTTCTAGATTAGAGTGTTTAGATAATTTTTGTACATATGTGAAAGAGTAAGCAACACACATCACTGGAAAAAAAACTTCACACGATGAAAAGGTTGTTATGTACTTTGAGCCCAAATCGATCACCAAACCCTAGCCGAGATTTTTCGACGGTTATGATGTGAATCTAGGTTAAATAAAATAAAATGAACAAAGGTACATAAAAAGCGAGATTCCGTACGTTTTAGGGTAACTTCAATTGGTTTTATAACTATTATGCAGAAATAAGAAAATACAAAAAAAATACAACAAATGCTGTACAGCAGAAAAAAAAACTATTTATTACTGTAATGAAGAGAATCTATGAGAAATGTTTTCATTCGGTTTGTTTCTGTACTTTATATATGGTAAATCAATCAACGACACGATTCTGTAAATACTACGACATTGTACTGTAAGTTGATAATAGCTATTTTAGGAAGAAACTAAGAAAAAAAATTATATTTTAATTCACAACTTTTATGTGCGCGTGGATGTCAACATCTGAAGTATAATTTTATACGGATTTAGTTTTCTACAGGAAAGGGTGGTGCGAGGATACAGATGTTATAGGATGAGTTAAATTGAGTTTCAATAAACAAATTCTTATCAAAATATATTTCATGTACGTCCTGTGATAGAGCAGAAAAGAAATCTGAAATCTTCCGCCGGCAGACGGGATCTGTACGAGTAATTTCAAAGTCCGGGTTTTATTTCAACGAATTTCAATTTCCGATATAATAATTTTATTCCGACATCACAACGCAGATAACACTTTCGATGATGCTGTACGCTATCTAGCTTTCAACAGAGTAATAGATCGTGCTGGATATGTTATCGCTTTATGTAGGGCAGTGTTGTGACCGTTCTCAACCCAGCATTAGAGCAAGCGATAACACAGCAGCAGAAATAGCACCAGCAATCCACCAACAGCAGGAACAGCAATAGCAATCAACCAGCGATAGGAAACAGAAACTCACCGACAGCAGGAACAGCAACAATAGTCCAATAGTAGCAGGACTCAAAACTATGTGTCGGAAATGTTCGACCGGAAAACTTGTGAAAAATGCTTGCGGGAAAATAATATCTTAACACCTTGGTTACTCAACTCGAACTGAACATTTATTTCTTAGACACTAAACAATATCAACTACAACAATGATTCTAGCGAACATTGAACCATATTTATAGCTAAAGTGGGTACAGTAATTGTACCGACACGAATTTCGTACACTGTGTGACAGAACAGGCAGGTTTTCTGGATTCGCTTCTGTATCCTATCCTTCGAGACAATGCGATAGAGATCATATGCAAATTACCTAAGCTTACCCCATTGTTTTAATTTGATTGGGTTTTGACGTAGGACTACGTCTTTCATTTCTATACCGGGGTGTAAAATCAAAGTTTCAAAACGAAAGCGTTACGCCGGAGACCGAGATTTTGAGTGTTAATAGCTCCTAAACAACTGAACGAAATGGTATGATAAACACTTCATTCGAAAGATAAAATGTCTACGCGTTCTATACTTGTTACTTTCTGATCCAAAAACTTGTTTCAATAGTCTTAAATTTGCTTTCAAAATAGGCTATTGAAATCACCAATCGGTATATAAGCGAGCGCCGCTCGGAAATCCACTCAGTTCTAATTGAACAGCGATTGGAGCATGTTGTCGCTGTTGTGGTGAAGCTCTTCATTTATCATGAAAGTGCGGATGAACGGTGTCACCAAGAGCCTGTTTGTGCACCTTAGGCCAGAAGGGAATCCATCAGAAGGAGAGTGATGCTACAAACGGTTCCCCGGGAAGATCTCGAAGCAGCCGCTACACACACACACATACACGCACGGAATTCTTTCCGTTTGGATCGAGAAAGATCCGGAAAATAATCTGCCAGTTCCTCTAGGAATTTAAAAATACATTCATGTGAAAGAGTTTATTTGAATGTTTTCTATCCATGTAACACTGTGACCAAATATGTTTCAATCAAGTGCTATTAACAGATGGTTATCGAGTTAGCATTAACCACTGGTGGGCTTCCAGTATCGAGGAAAATGTGGAAATATCTAATCGTTACTGAAAATAATTTGCCAGTTCCTCTGGGAATTTAAAATTACATTCATATGAAAGAGTTTATTTTAATGTTTTCTATCCATGTAACACTGTGACCAAATACATTAGGTTTTGTGATTTTTCAATCAATCGCAATCAACAGGATAGCTTCTGAAGATTATTCTTCCCCATCAGTAGGATATTTCCGTATCCAATATTGGATGCATAAAACCTTGTGCCTCCAACGTAACGCTCTCGTTTTCGAAGTTTTCCAAATATTCATTCATTCAGAATGAATTCAGATTCAACTTCATACAAATGATCTCTAAATCAACGATAGTCCTACGTCACCCTTGCGGTTATACCATAGATATAACCCACTTCCTGTTTTTGATGAAACAATACTTATAACGTTGCGTGTGCCGCAACAGGGTCAATCAATAGAGTTCAATAACACAATCAAATGCATTCCACCGGTAGTCCGCGATGATCGTTGTCTAGCCAGTTCAATAATTACGAAGCTCAAACAGCGGTTTAGAACCACTCCAACTCATTTCATATAATGGTACTTACAGCAACATGTAGATTCATTCCCTTCCATACCACCAGTCTTCCGAAAAACACTTACACATGTCCACGCGATGTGAAAATTCCATGTTTTGTTTGAATTCGAACATGATTCTCGCTAGTGTTGAGTGTCTATCCCCAACACGAACAATGATACACAAACATAGACATGTGAAAACAAACACGATGTTTATAATTCAAGAACATCATGTACAAACATATCACCCGATGTCGATGTTGCTTTCGTTTTGTTTCTCTTCATACACGGAAAGAAATTATTCATCCCAAAACATTTCTTCGTAGAATACTTTTTCACAGAAACAAACTTGAAATTTAGTTCGCATTTCAAAAATTGCACGAACTAAGAGGCTATAAGTTCATGCACCAAAATATATATTTTTATTAAGGCTCATATGGCGTCAGCCTAACGGGGCCGGGAGTTCAATATTTTGACAATGTTTGCTTACAACTATGTTAGTAATATGTAACCGATTACTCGCGGTTGGCTCGAGGTTAGTATTACAAGTGTTCTCATAATTGGGATGTTGCAGTCTTCAGTGCTCTGTACGTGTGCCCGACATGGGACACCTCCTATTGGGATGCAGCTGACCGTTAATCAGCAACGACCCCCTAGTCTGCACCCCATATCTAGCGTGGTGCGTCTTTTTCGACTCGAGGAATCCAGGATAGAATGATCACTAGCCGGCGCAATCATCAGCTCGTGTAGAGTTGTCATGAGCGGTACAACCTTTGGCTCTTGTTGAATCATCAGTGGACTGCACAACATTCGGCCCGTGTATCTGTAAAAAGTGTGTGTATGTATTGCCGCGACTAAGTAAAAGTTTATAGATCGTTCATGCACATTTTGCAAGTCTGATTAAATAATCCTTGGTTTCGTTCAAAGAAAACATTCTCTGAATAGAAAGAAGCTTTCTATTTTTTTTGCGTGCATGTTGGCAACTAAAGTCTGGGGAGCCGACTGCATAGCGGGCGACGTCGTACAAATGCTGACCAAAAAAATAAATACCCAAAAATTAGTTTTAGATGCAACCTTCAGCGGCACACAGCAGAACCAGCAGAGAAATTTCAGCGGCTAAAACACACCATTAATTTCTCGATGTTATCACAAACTGAACGAAGGAAAAAACTAAAAGCTACACTTACACTGCACTACATATGCTATGTGTGCATGCGATTGTATCATCCTTTCTTCTCCTCTTCTCCACTCGTTTTATAGCTCGGGTCGCGATCGTCGCGAACAAGCAGTATTGGCCATTTGTATTCAAAGATCCAGCCAAAATTGTTGCTCCCGTGGTCGAGTGGTCGAGTGGTTAGCGTCACGCCTAACATGCCACTGCTGAATAATTCAATTTTAGTACTTGTTTAAATAGCTAATAATAGCGAATGTTACATGAATTCAATATATAAATTGATGCGTGCACTAAATAATGATATCAAATGTGAAAAACTCTCATATCAATCGATGTTTATTTTGTTCAGAACAGAAAAAGAGGTTTATTTTATTTGCCCAATATTTTTGATGGAGCACCCATTGTCATGAAAGGAAAGAATTTTTTCCATGTTAACATACCAACACACCACGCGTTGAGTGGTGGTGGTGTGGTGTCCGATTCGCTTCTTCTACTCTACGCACTGCCGGTGCTTGGGGTGAAAATGCAAGAGAAACTGTACACCATGTTCGAACATCATGTGAAACATTGGGATTAAACATCGTATGTCCAAACATACCACGAATACAAACATGTCACATTTTCTAACATAGGTCATGTTTGTACTCAAACTGTGAACAGCAGCGTGGACATGTTTATTCCGGACGCAGTGTTTTTTGTGAAACATGGAAGACTGGTGACTGGTTATGAAAAATGGATCACGTACGAAAACCAAGGATGCAAAATTTCGAAAGAACATGTTGAAATCGAAAAGCAATTTTTATCAGTGCAAAATATCTCCACCGACACTCTTCACATTTTTCTATCGCGGTGCCGCTGTGCCTATGACCGCTGGCTCACCATCTCGTTTGTTTTGATATAGTTTTCGTTCCATCAACAGAAATATCAGTTCATTCTCGATGTCTGTGAATGCTCAAGCCGAAAATATCACCTTTCATTGCGTCCTGGTGAAATTTTCATTGGTCATACACCCATAAACTCAGCACTCAAATGTGCCGTTGCCCATCGATGTGTGTGCAATAAGCGGCACAAAAATGGGACCGGGGCTAGAAACATACTAGGAAAACACACACGAACACGCGTTTAAACGTCTGACGCGGTGTCAGTGAGATATTTCCTTGTATGGAATTTTGTTCCCTTCCACTGTCAGCTGATCGAAGATGCGTATGAAAATTTCGGGCGTAAATTCTCAGTGAGACAGTGGAACGAATAAGTGTGGGGAATAATGCAAAAACCAAATGTTCCACGTGACGGAGTGTCGGTTGCATGTAATTAAGTTTGGTTCATTTGTCATGAACTGCAGGGGCATTGGTGGTTGATTTTGATGTTGTCTCAATATCTTGCGCTGTCAGTAAAGTGAGTGTGAGATTTTGCAACTCTGACGAAAACCTAAAGTGAAAAAAGTCGTGGTCGAAGCGCGGTGAGCCGACCTAAACCATCGCCAGGCCCGGATTGACGGCCAGGAAGGTTTTGCTGTGTGTTTGGTGGGATTGGAAGGGAATCCATGAGCTGCTCAACTATGGCCAGACCCTCAACTCGGTTCTCTACTGTGAGCAGCTTGACCGTTTGAAACAGGCGATTGACCAGAAGCGACCAGAAATGATCAATAGGAATGGTGTTGTTTTCCACCAGGACAACGCTCGGCCTCACACATCTTTGATGACCCGCCAGAAGCTACGGGAGCTCGGATGGGATGTCCTATTGCACCCACCGTATAACCCAGACCAGGCTCCAAGTGATTATCATCTCTTCCGGTCCATGCAAAACGCTCTTGGTGATACTAAGTTGGACTCAAAAGAGGCTTGCGAAAACTGGCTGTCTGACTTTTTTGCAAATAAGGAGTGGAGGGGGGGGGCGGTTTATAAGGGGGGGATAATGAAGTTGCCTTCTAAATGGCAACAAGTTTGCGAACAAAACGGCGCATATTTGACTTAAATTGGATAATTTTAAGTATGTTAAATAAAGCGTCAAATTTCGATCAGAAATACGACTTTTTTTTCCCCAACCTTCTTATAATTAAAGCGTGAGTTGTGTGAGAAATTTGATACAAAAGAAGGAAATAAAGGAAATAGGAAACAATTGTTTTTTGTATAATGGCTTTATTTGTGAACAGGATAATCGTAGGGTATTTTCATCAAAGAATACGGTTGTAGCTATTTTGAGTTGGTGCATTGGTTGAGTCCCCGGTAGTGATCTATCGCCTCGTTGCGTTGCGTACCACTATAGACCATTCTGGAGTGCGTTGGTCATCGGAGAAGAAGCTCGGTTCTACGGCTGCCGTACACTACAGTAGGGAAAACATTTATACAAAGTAGTATAGAGTAGGATTATAAAATTTACGTCATCGATAGGAGATAGGTTATAGTTGCAAAATAGGCGATTTAAAGAAGGGCTCTGGATTAGTTTTAGTTTATTAATTTGAAATTTCGTTTAATTTTTTTATTATTATTTAATTTTGGCGAACCTGACAGCGGTTTTTTTCTGAAATCGGGAACATCGGATCGGTTTCGGTAAGTTGGTTGAAAGGTCAATTGAAGGTGGATACTGTCGCGTGACAAAGCAAAGCGCTAGTCCGGGCAACTATAGGACCTTTATCTTTTGGGGCGAACTAGGAAAATCTTCTTGTAATATCAATTCTCCGTTCATGTAATTTTTTAAAGCATCCCGTTTTATTTTGGGACAGAGACTGTAATATAGTTTGGCAGCTTATGTCAAATAAATTCTCAATCAAAACAATTGTACCCCCTTCTACAAATTATTAAAATTTTGCGTCAATTGCACCCGGCTGATTGCGTAGAACAAAATACTATTCCGTAAGCCATATGCTGTAGGCGACATAAAGGACAAGATATACTCTATCATCTACATAATCACAACCGTCATATGCCATGCTTCTCCTAACGACTTGATAGTTACAATACCGATTACAGCATACCACCTCGTTCAAAAGAGTCCATTTCAAACATGGTGAAAGGAGAGACTGCAGGGAAGAGTAAATATCCATCCCATCAGAGAGTTAAGCACATATAAAAGATAAAGCCGCACATCGGAACAAAAAATAATAATGAAAACTATATTGCTGGGACAGTCAACAGTGAAGTCGTGGTAAATGTCCAACAAATATTCTAGGACTTTCTGCACCACATAACCCACAAGCCCACCATGCGTTATAATCATATTTCTGTCATCGTCATCATGCTGCTGTCATCTCCTGATCTCCTGATTATGACGATTACTGTAAACCATGAAACGAGATATTATCTGATAACTGACCACAATCGTAAGCCAGCATCGTCTGGCTGCAAACGGGTTACTTTCTCTTTCCGTGAATCGTACAAACGATTGCATCGAGTCTCACAACATTTTTTCCGCTACAGCTCTTTTGGTCACTCATTTGTGCTATTAGTATAATTTGTTTTAAGCTGAAATTTAAGGAATCAAAATGAAATTGGGAAAAGTTGGTTCTGAACCACCCGTGGCCCTAAACCAAACTGTAAAATTCAATGCTGGAGTTTGCCAAAAAAAAACTTCAAATTTAAATGTTTTACGGCTTTCACAATTTAGTGGGTCGGTTAACGACCATCCTCTTCTATACCCGATACAAAATATAAAATGTTGGTTTTCTGAAGAATACGGAAGAATGACCAATAAAAGTTTATTCGAAACAACAATCCCGACGCTCAAAAATTGATGTTTAAAATTAAAAGAATTTCGAACCTTCCCGTTTCCTCCTGAAATATTTTTTTGACCATACATTCGCGTTCGATAACAATTAGTGATTGAATGGAACATTTCCCGAGTTCAATTGAATTAGAAGATTTTTAGCGAAATACAGGTCTATACAAGTGAGCAGGTCAATTAATCTTTTGTGGTAGACTACGTTCTTCTTCTTCTTGAATGGCGTTAACGTTCTCTGTGGAACTTTTGCCGTCTCAACGTATGCATTAACTAGCGTCATTTATTAATACTTAGTTGAGATTTCTCAAGCCGAATAACACGCCTTGAATGTATTCCGAGGGGCAAGCTCTAGAACACGCGTGACTACAGTGCAAGTCGAAGGAAATTTATTTGACGAAAAATCCCCCGACCAGAATCGAACCCGAACACCCGGCATGATAATGTGAGACGCTAACCACTCGACCACGGGTGCGCGGGACTACGTTCTTCATTGCAAGTAAATGTGACGAATAATTCTAGATTTTCGCCAAATTCATTCATACATCGTTGACCTTCGAAATATGCCGACATCTACAGCTTCCACAGCGTTTTTGATAGACCGATCGATTTGTGGATCGATTTTATGCCATGCTCGTTCGTCGACTCTACTAAGTGGGGTAATCGTTGATAGAGAGACCAGTTGTGGACCCTGCTGATGGTAGAATCAATTGCTGGATACTTCTTCGGAAATATTATTTAAAGTGTTGAAAGTGAATTTGAGAAATTCCATCGCAAGTTGTACCAGAAGTATAAATTGCTACGCGTACACTCGGAATGAACGATTCATAACATTACATGAATATTCCATGATATTTCCATGCGACAATCGAAATGAAGCCGGAACCAGGGTGAATCTGTGGCTTAGCGGCGGTTCGTTTGTGCACACGTAGTTGAAATATTGGTGGTCGATAAAGTGCTTACATTTCGAGCGAGCTTCGTTTTCGAGCGATTCTCATTCAAGTAGACTCCTTCTTGGACATTGAATCTGAAGTATTCTAAACTCATTCCATTCCATTCTTTGCTTTTAAGAGGCTTTAAACTTTGCAGTTCATTCGTCCTTAATTTCTAAATTCAGCTTGCTCATATATAAACTGTTTAATTCATCTTGGGATGTTATAGCCCTCAATAAGTCCATGGCAACTAAATTCCACAAAAATATTTTTTTCGCTGCACTTGTAATATTATCTGAATATTTTTCTTAACCAAAGGCTTCTAAAGATATCTAGAAATACTCCATTTCTTCAAGGGCTGATAAAATTGTATGATATTAATTTGAGAGTAATTTTTATGTAACAAAACGCCGATTTTAGAGCAGAAAACTCTGTTTAAATTCGTTGAAAATGCAACAAGTTGATAAGTTTCTCACAGTATTTTTCTACATAATCGCCGTAATGTTCGAGGCATTTTTCATAGCGTGGCACGAGTTTTTCTATTCCGAGCGCGAAGTGCGTAGCATCCAACTTTTTGAAGTACGATGTAACTGCGTCACGAATTTCTTCAGTGTTATCGAATCGTTGACCGCCGAACGCCTGTTTCATCACCGGGAATAAGTAATAGTCGCTAGGGGCGAGGAGTAAGGAGGACGCTCGAACATAGTCCATTTGAATTTTTCAATTGCTCTTGAGTTACGCGAGCAGAATGGGGCCGCGTATTATCGTAGATGACGAACACTCCTTTCGTCAATAAACCTGCCCATTTGTTCTCAATCGCGGTTCTTAATCGGCCCAAAACTTCACAATAGTACGGTGATGAAACAGGCGTTCGGCGGTCAACGATTCGATAACACTGAAGAAATTCGTGACGCAGTTACATAGTACTTCAAAAAGTTGGACGCTCCGCACTTCGCGCCCAGAATGAAAAAAAAACCGTGCTACGCTATGAAACTGCCTCGAACGTTACGTTTTTTTTATATTTTATATATATATATATATATATATATATATATATATATATATATATATATATTTTTACGTAGGACTACGTCTTTCATTTCTATACCGGGGTGTAAAATCAAAGTTTCGAAAACGAAAGCGTTACACCGGAGACCGAGATTTTGAGCGTTAATAGCTCCTAAACAACTGAACGAAATAGTATGAAAAACACTTCATTCAAAAGATAAAATGTCTACGCGTTCTATACTTGTTACTTTCTGATCCAAAAACTTGTTTCAATAGTATTAAATTTGCTTTCAAAACATGCTATTGAAATCACCAATCGGTATATAAGCGAGCGCCGCTCGGAAATCCACTCAGTTCTAATTGAACAGCGATTGGAGCATGTGAACATACTGATTTTAACCTCCGACCGAGAAGGTCGATTTTTCTTTCAGCTCGGCAGTTTGGCGTTTTGGACAGCGGACTAGGACGTCTCCCCCTGGCGATTCCGAAGGAGTTAATTTTAATTATTTTTTAAGTGGCAGCAGAAGAAGAGTGGAAGAAAGCAACAGCTCGCGTCGACTGTGGAGAGCGGGCGCTTGCCGGCAAACCGGAAAAGCGCGCGCTTTTCGGCGTCATAGACGCCACGCCCCTTTTTCTGGCAGTGTTGGCAGTTCAACTGTAGTGTTGCTAAAATAAAAAATATATTTAAAAAGAATTTAAACACGCATACAGACAGTGAAGTGGCTGAAACAATTATCACAACAAGTGATTTTTTATAGTGATTCGCGTCAATTGGTGGTTTTAAAGTGCTTTACCGGAACAAAGTGAACTTTCGGGTACATATCCCACTAGTGAAGATCCCTCAGTAAGGAATTTTTTTGTGAGTATCACACTTTTTTCTGCTGACTATATCAGTGATATAGTCAAGCAGAAGCATGGCTTCTAGTAGCTCCGGGCCTCCGGGAGGCCGGGCTACAAACTTCTACGAGGGCAGGCCTACCGAAGCCACCGCTCCACTATGGGCGGACCCCTCAAATGGCAACCTTCAAATACTGCTTCTCAGAGCGACAGGAGATAAGGTGCTTCCAACGAACCCCTTCACCGTGAGCAAAACCATCAATGCAGTTGCAAAAGATTTCAACAGCGCAAAACCACAGCGCGATGAAAAGAAGAAACTGCAATACATCTTGACAACTAGGGACGAGGATGTTGTCGGTAAGTTGCTTTCTATTACTAAACTAATAGACAACACCCCTGTAGAGGTGATCTTCCACCCAACTTTGAACCAACGCAAATGCGTTGTAACATGTAGAGATGTAATCGATTTTAAAAACGAAGAACTAGCGAAAGAGCTTTCCGATCAGAAAGTGATCGACGTTAAGCGCATAACCAGAAAAGACGGAGAATCCATTATTCCTACACCAACACTAATCCTCACAATTCGCGGAACCGTTGTTCCCGAATTCATATATTTTGGCTTCATTCGCGCTGGGACTCGGAACTACTATCCGAACCCCATGCAGTGCTTCAAATGTTTTAATTTTGGGCACACCAGCAAAAGATGCAAGCGCGAGGACCCGCTATGCAGAAACTGCAGCAAAGAACATCCCAAAGACTTCGATTCTAAGATGTGCAACTCTCCAGCACTTTGCATCAATTGCCAAGGAAACCACTCCTCTTCTAGTAGGAAGTGTCCTAAATGGCTTGAAGAAAACGAAATAACTAGGACAAGAATAGATCGAGGAATCTCTTACAGAGAAGCCAAGAATCTACTCACCCAAAACAATGGTCCAACCTTTTCAAGCGTTTTACAAGATAGAATTAACAAAATTCGGGCACCAATGGCCGGCTGCAAGTGCAAATGCAGCTGCGCCTCGGCCGCTTCGGCCGCTTCTAGTCGCGAAAGCACTCCCTCAGTTATGGACACAACCATGACCGAATCGTCTACCGAAAGTTCGACAACCGAATCAGATAGCGAATCGGTAATTTCAATGGATACATCCGAAGCCCCGAAAAAAAACAAAAGGAAAATAAATAAAGAATCATCTTCAGAATCAGAACAAAAATCTGAAGATGAAACCCAAATCAATAAAGAAAGAAAAAGAACAAAAAATGAACAAAAAACCACAACACCAACGAATAACAACAACACAACCATAACAAAAAACAGCAACAACAACAACAACGCACATCAAACAAAAAACAACAACAACAACGTACATACATCAAAAAACAACAACACACACACAACAAACACCCCAAATACCTCCACACCAAACAAGAACAACAACACCCCGAAGAAAGCTTCCCTTTCCAAGGGTAAAGGACAATCGAACTAATCCTCTTTGGATAGTCCAAACACAACACAACTAAGACTTAGGAATTAGAGTTAAATCACTCTAACACATTCACTCCAATACAGAAATTCGGGATACAATGGAATATCAGAAGTATCCGACAAAATATTTTAGAATTGAAAATGCTTATTTCGAGCTCCAATCCTACAGTCATAGCCCTTCAGGAAACTATGACACCAAACAACTTCGATAAAAATTTCATTCCAAAGTTCATCACATACTTCAAAGAGGGTCCCAACCCCTCAAAAAACGGAGTTGCAATCGCAATCAAAGATGGCACTCCACATGATCTTCTTCCCATTACCACTGATCTTCAGGCAGTGGTAGTGCGCATTAAACACCCCTTTCCAATCACCGTCGTTAGCATCTACATCACTAATGATTCCGATCCGAACACTCTACGCGGCCAACTGGACCATCTGTTCGCCCAACTTCCCGCCCCAATCATGCTTATGGGTGATTTCTACGCCCACTCATACGCCTGGGGAGGTGCATACCTCGATCGAAAAGGATCCATCATTGAGGATTTCATATCCGACCATTCTCTTCTCCTTCTTAACAACGGCCAACACACCAGAATCCATTATTCTGGTACTACTTCAGCCATCGATCTCACTATAGTATCAGACAAACTATCTTCAAAACTTTCTTGGAACATCCACGATGATACTTGCGGAAGCGATCATTTTCCAATCTTCACTTCCTTCGGCCAAACTTCTCCAGAGTTTTCAACAAGGCCAAGATGGAAATTTGAATACGCTGACTGGGCTGGCTATCAGTCTGACATTGAAAACCGCCTCTCCGCTAAACGAGATTGGACAGCCGAGGAATTCTCCAAAGTTGTCCTAGAAGTTGCAATGGTGCACATCCCCAGAACCAGTGGCATCCCTGGCAGGAAATGTGTCCCATGGTGGTCACCTGAGCTGAAGGCAGCGATCAAAGGTCGACGTAAGGCCCTACGCAAATTAAGAAAGACCCATCCGGACAGCCCACTGAGACCCACTCTGCTTGCAGAGTTCCAAAGGGCTCGCAAAGAAGCTAAGACTGCTATCAACACAGCCAAGCACAACAGTTGGGTTAAATTCGTCAGCGAAATTAATCCCAACGCGTCAACAAAGGAGTTATGGAGTAAGATTGGCAGGCTTCATGGAAAGAAAAGAAGCAAAGAATATAATCTTCTAATTAACGGTCAATACACCAATGACCGGAAAATCATCGCCGAGGCGTTTGGAGATTTCTTTGCTTCCGCCTCCTCCAATCAAAACTACGACCAAACCTTTCTAACCCACAAAACGGAATGCGAAAGAATTCCCATCGATTTTCATACCGATGTGGAATTTGACTTCAACAAAAACCTCTCCCTCAAAGAGCTCGATTGGGTACTGAACAAAGTCAAACAAGGATCCACAGGACCCGATGACATCAGCTACCCTATGCTTAAGAATCTACCCCATCTCGGGAAAAAAGCACTTCTGAAGCTCCTCAACAAAGTCTGGGACAGTGGAACCCTCCCCAGTTGCTGGAAAGAGGGTTTAATGATCTGTATCCCGAAACCAGACATGAACAACCATCTTCTTGACAATTTCCGCCCCATCACTCTCATAAGTTGTGTTGGGAAAGTCTTGGAAAAAATGGTCAATCGACGCTTAACGACTTTTCTAGAGTCAAATAAGCTGATTGATCCCAGACAATTCGCCTTCCGTGCGGGAAAAGGTACAGAAGATTGCCTTGTAGCAATCGAAAAAATCCTAGACGACGCAACTGAAAAATTACACCACATTGATATTGTTTCCCTGGATTTATCCAAGGCCTTCGATCGGGCATGGAGGTACCCAGTGCTGAAAAGCCTTTTCGACTCGGGGATTCGTGGGAGATTAGGTCTCTTCGTTAAAAGTTTTCTAGAAAACCGGTCTTTCAAAACCGTTATTAACAACCACCAATCTTCTCTAAAAATCCCAGAAAACGGCTTCCCACAAGGCTCAGCACTTTCACCAACCCTCTTCAACATTGCCATGCAATCTCTATTCGAGATTATCCCGGACCATATAAAGGTCATAGTCTATGCAGATGACATCACTCTTATCTCTACGAGCTGCTTCGGCTTAATTCAGAGAAAGAGGCTTCAAAAAACCTTAGACTCCATCCAAAACTGGGCTCTAAAAACAGGTTTTAAAATTTCCCCGGAGAAATCCAAACACATACATATCGGAAAAGCTCTCAGAAGGAGAACCTATCTTCAGCTCAACAAAATCCCGATCCCTACAATGAGGACATTGAAAATACTAGGGGTTACTTTCGACAAGAAACTCAACTTCCTATCACATTCCCAAAAGACCAAAATAGCCACCAGAAAGAAATTGAACATCATCAAGGCTATCGCAGGCAACCTAGCCTCTGGCCATAGAAAGACGCTGCTAAATGTTGTAAATGTTTGGTTGGTCCCACAAATCCTTTACGGAATAGGCACCTTCAGCCGTGGAGGGGACAGGGTGTTAAACACCATTCAACCAATTTACAATAAAGCAATTCGGCTCGCAATTGGCGCTTTTCCCACCAGTCCTACTCTTGCTGTAATGGCAGAAAGTGGGCAACTTCCCTTCACCCACCTGGTAACAAAAGCCATCACCAATAAAGCCATCCGTCACTTGTCACTCCCCGAAAGCGACCACAATGTCCCATTAGTACATAGAGCTAAAACATGGTTCAAAAATCTCACGAACAAAGATCTTCCCGATATATGTGAACGTTCATCTGCGACGGGAAGAAATTGGAACGTCAAACCGCCGAACATTAACCTTGAACTTCTCAAGACAGTTCGAGCGGGAGACCCTTCTCCAAAAGTCAAAGCCTGCTTCAATAACCTCGTTGCATCCAATTTTCAAATCAACCACCAGGTATACACAGATGGTTCAGTCAGTGCCGATGGAGTTGGATGTGGAATCTTTGAGAGTAGATACACTGGTAGCTTTTCTCTTCCACCGCAATGCTCCATCTTCAGTGCGGAAGCTTTCGCCCTTTTAATAGCTACCCAAGAATGCACCCATGAGTTTCTTCCTACCACAATATTCTCAGACTCAGCTAGCTGTCTCCACGATCTTCTAAGTGGAAACAGCAAACACCCATGGATTAAGCAAACAGAAGAGGCTGCTTCAAATAAAAACATCTCCTTCTGCTGGGTTCCTGGTCACTCAGGAATCCGCGGAAACACAGCCGCCGACATACTGGCCGGCAAGGGCAGCAAAATAGATCCCCCAGACATGCCCTGTCCTCCATCTGACATTATCCGCTGGGTAAAACAGCAAGTCCGTGAAAGCTGGGACATAGGCTGGATAAACAGCCGTCCCACTCATCTTCATAAAATTAAAAATTCCACTCTCCCTTGGGATGACCGCCTCAATAGTAGGGAAAGGCAAGTCCTTACCCGTCTTCGAATTGGGCACACTAACTTCACCCACTCACACTTGTTCTGCAGAGCCGAAAAACCCCAATGTGCTTGCAACGAAGCTCCGGTTTCCGTTAGCCATCTTTTACTTGAATGTCAACATACCAAAGATGCTCGAGTCCGACACAACATAGGTCAGAGTCTCCGAGATATCCTCAGTAGAGACGAGACCCAAGAAACCAATTTAATTGCGTTTCTGAAAGAAACCGACTTCTTTGGTAAAATCTAAACCGAAAACTAAATACCTTGGAAATTGCTTATTAAAGTTCGCCACTTCACAGTCATGTATGCGTGTTTATGTGTGTATACACATGTATGTACGGGTCGGAAGGAAGGTATTCATACATGTATATACACGCATTCAATAATAATAAATAACAAATAATATAATATATACTTTCATACCCACATCTATCTTCTATCCATTACATTATACTTTAATCAACTTCCTATTCCTACAGCCACACTCACCAAGGAGGATAAATTCATTAAATAAACCTCTCCATTTTTCAGCTCTACTATATACCATTAAATTCAAAACCACTATATTTTATTATCTATTAAAACTGTATTTCATTTCATTTCACCCCACCCCACACCCACTCCTCCCCTCTTTCCTTCCCATACCACTCCCACCCCCTCCCACTCCTCTAATCCCACCCAAATCCTTTCCACTCCTTTCCTTCCTATCCTCCTGAGAAGGGCCGTTTTGTTTTTTGGCTTTGGAACACGCCTTTCGCTAGGTCACTTGTGCTTCGTTACTGCTTTGGTCCTCGGATCAGTAAATTTTTACTTTTCTTTACAGCATATATTAAATATCTTATGAAGCATAGGATCCCTTCCTACCTTCTTCTTTAACCGAGAGTCGAGTGAACAGATCTGATGAGTGATTTTGTTTGGTTTTCCTTTCGCCAGTCCCCTCTGGGCTGGTTTTATTGTGGCTCTTCACTGGGCTAGAGGCGAATGAACTGCAAAGTTTAAAGCCTCTTAAAAACAAAGAAAGAAAGAAAGAAAGCATGTGAAGCTCTTCATTTATCATGAAAGCGCGGATGAACGGTGTCACCAAGAGTCTGTTTGTGCACCTTAGGCCAGAAGGGAATCCATCAGGAGGAGAGTGATGCCACAAACGGTTCCCCGGGAAGATCTCGAAGCAGCCGCTACAAACACACACACACATACACGCGCGGAATTCTTTCCGTTTGGATGCCATTCAGCATCGAGAAAGATCCGGAAAATAATCTGCCAGTTCCTCTGGGAATTTAAAAATACATTCATGTGAAAGAGTTTATTTGAATGTTTTCTATCCATGTAACACTGTGATCAAATACATTTGGTTTTTTGATTTTTCAATCATTTCAATTTTCAATAATCGCAATTAACAGGATAACTTCTGAAGATTATTCTTTTCCATCAGTAAGATATTTCCGTATCCAATATTGTATGCGCCCGCAATCGATTATTGCTCAGTCGCCGAAAGTTCCGAGCTCAGAGAGTTCATTCCCCTCTAGTTTGCCTTCAAAATTGCCATCGTAAACCACGCCTTCTCTCGATTCAATCACGCACAAAAAGCATACTTAAGCGATATTCTGGTGGTGAGACGCATTCATTTTTCGTGAGGATATCGATAAGACAACATCGTTGCTGAGAGCGCTGGACGGCGAAGGATCGAGATCTGCCCTGAAACGCAAGCAGTTTGTTTGAAACTGTGAGAGAGCACAGAGAAGCCGATCCTTCAGGAGAAGAGAAGGTGACCATCGAAGCAGCCGCTGCACACATACATACACGAACGGAATTCTTTCCGTTTGGATGCCGTTCAGCATCGAGAAAGATCCGGAAAATAATCTGCCAGTTCCTCTAGGAATTTAAAAATACATTCATGTGAAAGAGTTTATTTGAATGTTTTCTATCCATGTAAAACTGTGACCAAATATGTTTCAATCAAGTGCTATTAACAGATGGTTATCGAGTTAGCATTAACCACTGGTGGGCTTCCAGTATCGAGGAAAATGTGGAAATATCTAATCGTTACTGAAAATAATCTGCCAGTTCCTCTGGGAATTTAAAATTACATTCATATGAAAGAGTTTATTTTAATGTTTTCTATCCATGTAACACTGTGACCAAATACATTTGGTTTTGTGATTTTTCAATCAATCGCAATTAACAGGATAGCTTCTGAAGATAATTCTTCCCCATCAGTAGGATATTTCCGTATCCAATATTGTATGCGCCCGCAATCGATTCTTGCTCTGTCGCCGAAAATTCCGAGCTCAGAAAGTTTTTTTTTTTTTATCTGTATTATAGTGATTTTCAACTCATTTGGCTGGTTCGTCACTTTTTACTTCCATTTTTGGAAGAATGTCGGGAGTGAGAATTGAACTCGTGACCTTTAGCGTGAGAGGCATGGATGTTACCACTACGCCAGATCGCCTCCACTGAGAGCTCAGAGAGTTCATTCCCCTCTAGTTTGCCTTCCAAATTGCCATCGTAAACCACACCTTCTCTCGATTAAATCACACACAAAAAGCATACTTAAGCGATATTCTGGTGGTGAGACACATTCATTTTTCGTGAGGACATCGACAAGACAACATCGTTGCCTAACGTGCTGGAGGAGGTGGACGGCGAAGGATCGACACATACACGCGCAGAATTCTTTCCGTTTGGATGCCATTCAGCATCGAGAAAGTTCCGGAAAGATCTAATCATTGCTGGGAAATAATCAGCCAGTTCCTCTGGGAATTTAAAAATACATTCATGTGAAAGAGTTTATTTGAATGTTTTCTATTCATGTAACACTGTGACCAAATATTTTTCAATCAAGTACTATTAACAGGTGGTGATCGAGTAAGTATTAACCACTGATGGGCTTCCAGTATCGAGGAAAATGTGGAAATATCTAATCGTTACTGAAAATAATCTGCCAGTTCCTCTGGGAATTTAAAAATACATTCATGTGAAAAAGTTTATTTGAATGTTTTCTATCCATGTAACACTGTGACTAAATATGTTTCAAGCAAGTGCTATTAACAGATGGTTATCGAATTAGCATTAACCACAGGTGGGCTTCCAGTATCGAGGAAAATGTGGAAATATCTAATCGTTACTGAAAATAATCTGCCAGTTCCTCTGGGAATTTAAAATTACATTCATGTGAAAGAGTTTATTTGAATGTTTTCTATCCATGTAACACTGTGACCAAATACATTTGGTTTTGTGGTTTTTCAATCAGTCGCAATTAACAGGATAGCTTCTGAAGATTATTCTTCCCATCAGTAGGATATTTCCGTATCCAAATTGTATGCGCCCGCAATCGATTATTGCTCAGTCGCCGAAAGATCCGAGCTCAGAGAGTTCATTCCCCTCTAGTTTGCCTTCCAAATTGCCATCGTAAACCACACCTTCTCTCGATTCAATCACACACAAAAAGCATACTTAAGCGATATTCTGGTGGTGAGACACATTCATTTTTCGTGAGAACATCGACAAGACAACATCGTTGCCTAACGTGCTGGAGGAGGTGGACGGCGAAGGATCGACACATACACGCGCAGAACTCTTTCCGTTAGGATGCCATTCAGCATCGAGAAAGTTCCGGAAAGATCTAATCATTGCTGGAAAATAATCTGCCAGTTCCTCTGGGAATTTAAAAATACATTCATGTGAAAGAGTTTATTTGAATGTTTTCTATTCATGTAACACTGTGACCAAATATTTTTCAATTAAGTACTATTAACAGGTGGTTATCGAGTTAGTATTAACCACTGGTGGGCTTCCAGTATCGAGGAAAATGTGGAAATATCTAATCGTTACAGAAAATAATCTGCCAGTTCCTCTGGGAATTTAAAATTACATTCATGTGAAAGAGTTTATTTTAATGTTTTCTATCCATAAAATATCCATATAATACATTTGGGTTTGTGATTTGTCAATCAAGTACAGTTAGCAGGTTAGCTTCTGAAGATTATTCTTCAGAACAAGGTTTTTCGTATCCTATATTGGATGCATAAAACCTTGTGCCTCCAACGTAACGCTCTCGTTTTCGAAGCGTTTCATTTATTCATTCATTCAGAATGGATTTAGATTCAACTTCAAACAAATGATCTCTAAATCAACGATAGTCCTACGTCACCCTTGCGGTTATACCATAGATATAACCCACTTCCTGTTTTTCTTTTTCCTTTCCAATCGTGCTTCATTCTATTTCGCTGCTGCTCTGGTTGCCCGTTTTGGTCGGTACTATTTGAGGAGCACAAAATGGACCAATCAAAAATGGGCACATAGTGCATTTTGACAATGCTTGATATTTCACAATTATTCAATTATTTATCTCAAGAAAAATGAAATGTTATTCGTGGATATATTTCCTATCAATTGATGCAAAAACCTTTGCGATCTATTGAGAAATGCTCGAGTTATAAGCGTTCCAAATCTTGCATTTTTTCCTACTTGTTCAGTCATAATTTCCATTTCACCCCCTATATCTTCCGGTTAGACGTAGTCCTACGTCAAAAAACAGGAAGTGGGTTATATCTATGGTATAACCGCAAGGGTGACGTAGGACTATCGTTGATTTAGAGATCATTTGTTTGAAGTTGAATCTAAATCCATTCTGAATGAATGAATAAATGAAACGCTTCGAAAACGAGAGCGTTACGTTGGAGGCACAAGGTTTTATGCATCCAATATAGGATACGAAAAACCTTGTTCTGAAGAATAATCTTCAGAAGCTAACCTGCTAACTGTACTTGATTGACAAATCACAAACCCAAATGTATTATATGGATATTTTATGGATAGAAAACATTAAAATAAACTCTTTCACATGAATGTAATTTTAAATTCCCAGAGGAACTGGCAGATTATTTTCAGTAACGATTAGATATTTCCACATTTTCCTCGATACTGGAAGCCCACCAGTGGTTAATGCTAACTCGATAACCATCTGTTAATAGCACTTGATTGAAACATATTTGGTCACAGTTTTACATGGATAGAAAACATTCAAATAAACTCTTTCACATGAATGTATTTTTAAATTCCTAGAGGAACTGGCAGATTATTTTCCGGATCTTTCTCGATGCTGAACGGCATCCAAACGGAAAGAATTCCGTTCGTGTATGTATGTGTGCAGCGGCTGCTTCGATGGTCACCTTCTCTTCTCCTGAAGGATCGGCTTCTCTGTGCTCTCTCACAGTTTCAAACAAACTGCTTGCGTTTCAGGGCAGATCTCGATCCTTCGCCGTCCAGCGCTCTCAGCAACGATGTTGTCTTATCGATATCCTCACGAAAAATGAATGCGTCTCACCACCAGAATATCGCTTAAGTATGCTTTTTGTGCGTGATTGAATCGAGAGAAGGCGTGGTTTACGATGGCAATTTTGAAGGCAAACTAGAGGGGAATGAACTCTCTGAGCTCGGAACTTTCGGCGACTGAGCAATAATCGATTGCGGGCGCATACAATATTGGATACGGAAATATCCTACTGATGGAAAAGAATAATCTTCAGAAGTCATCCTGTTAATTGCGATTATTGAAAATTGAAATGATTGAAGAATCAAAAAACCAAATGTATTTGATCACAGTGTTACATGGATAGAAAACATTCAAATAAACTCTTTCACATGAATGTATTTTTAAATTCCCAGAGGAACTGGCAGATTATTTTCCGGATCTTTCTCGATGCTGAATGGCATCCAAACGGAAAGAATTCCGCGCGTGTATGTGTGTGTGTGTTTGTAGCGGCTGCTTCGAGATCTTCCCGGGGAACCGTTTGTGGCATCACTCTCCTCCTGATGGATTCCCTTCTGGCCTAAGGTGCACAAACAGACTCTTGGTGACACCGTTCATCCGCGCTTTCATGATAAATGAAGAGCTTCACATGCTCCAATCGCTGTTCAATTAGAACTGAGTGGATTTCCGAGCGGCGCACGCTTATATACCGATTGGTGATTTCAATAGCATGTTTTGAAAGCAAATTTAATACTATTGAAACAAGTTTTTGGATCAGAAAGTAACAAGTATAGAACGCGTAGACATTTTATCTTTTGAATGAAGTGTTTTTCATACCATTTCGTTCAGTTGTTTAGGAGCTATTAACGCTCAAAATCTCGGTCTCCGGTGTAACGCTTTCGTTTTCGAAACTTTGATTTTACACCCCGGTATAGAAATGAAAGACGTAGTCCTACGTCAAAAAAATTAGTTAGATATGTAGTTAGATATCACAAATCAAACACACCCACACACACACTTAGACACACACTCACAACAAAATACACAGATTTTGATTTTGACGTAGGACTACGTCTTTCATTTCTATACCGGGGTGTAAAATCAAAGTTTCGAAAACGAAAGCGTTACGCCGGAGACCGAGATTTTGAGTGTTAATAGCTCCTAAACAACTGAACGAAATGGTATGATAAACACTTCATTCGAAAGATAAAATGTCTACGCGTTCTATACTTGTTACTTTCTGATCCAAAAACTTGTTTCAATAGTCTTAAATTTGCTTTCAATATAGGCTATTGAAATCACCAATCGGTATATAAGCGAGCGCCGCTCGGAAATCCACTCAGTTCTAATTGAACAGCGATTGGAGCATGTTGTCGCTGTTGTGGTGAAGCTCTTCGTTTATCATGAAAGCGCTGATGAACGGTGTCACCAAGAGCCTGTTTGTGCACCTTAGGCCAGACATGAATCCATCAGGAGGAGAGTGATGCCACAAACGGTTCCCCGGGAAGATCTCGAAGCAGCCGCTACACACACACACACACACACACACACATACACGCGCGGAATTATTTCCGTTTGGATGCCATTCAGCATCGAGAAAGATCCGGAAAATAATCTGCCAGTTCCTCTGGAAATTTAAAAATACATTCATGTGAAAGAGTTTATTTGAATGTTTTCTATCCATGTAACACTGTGATCAAATATGTTTCAATCAAGTGCTATTAACAGATTTGATTTTACACCCCGGTATAGAAATGAAAGACGTAGTCCTACGTCAAAAAACCCCAAGGCCTTTCTCAAGGCTAGAGGCGATTGAACTGAAAAGTTTAAAGCCTCTTTAATCCAACATCATCATCATCATCTTTCGAATGAAGTGTTTATCATACCATTTCGTTCGGTTGTTTAGGAGCTATTAACGCTCAAAATCTCGGTCTCCGGCGTAACGCTTTCGTTTTCGAAACTTTGATTTTACACCCCGGTATAGCAATGAAAGACGTAGTCCAACGTCAAACTTTTCTGAACTCTAATCCATCAAATTTGGTGTCCCTGTAAAGGTCGTTGATTATATGCTAAGGTTATTACCTGACGAAAGTTTGGAAGCGCAAGTGGATTTTGAAGCCCTGGGCAATTCCACGAACCAAACACTGGAAAGGTAGCTTGCGGATCAGGTTTGTTCCATTAGATGTATACACTAGCCAGAAACTATCAACGAGCAGAATAATGTTGTTTCAACACACCGTACTGGTCAATGAACGAAAAGCGGTTAATAAGTCCTTTTACAATAGTCCTGAACCTTGTTTCCAATAGCTCCGGTTCCGGTAAGACAACAAATTTTATAACGCCCCCGCAGGTTGTTTGTATCGTCACTGGACCAAATTTTCTAGTCCGTCCGGAAACACCTTGGACAGCAGCTTTGAAAACAAAACCAGCAGTAGTGACAGAAGAAAGCTTTTATTGTCCCATACATTTGTGCCACTATTTGTTTTAACGCCATAATTCGCTGGGTAAACTCCCAATATCCTCAATTTTAGTAACATGTCTCGTTTAAAATTTCGTAAAGTGTTCCCTGGTATACAAATTCTACTTCAGTACCTTAATTTTATAAAACGGATCATTGTACACAATTTTTCATTGCATACAAGTTGTATAGAATGTACTGTGTATGGTATGTATTCAGGAGAAACTAAGCCGAGCGAAAGCTTGAATAATATAGATTGTTCCTCCCTTCCACTTTCTTGATTGGTTCGAAAAGCTTTTATCCCATTTTATCGTGTACAAGTATATTAATACAAGTGCTTTCGCCGCTTCCACACACCATTCCCCTCATTCCGCAACACGAGTGATGTGACATTACAGTAATCGTTAGCTCCTTACCTTACTTTTCAGCTCTTTTTTTACCCGAATCGATAACAGAAGGGGACATGATTTCAAATCTCATCGAAAGACAGCTATAGTCACGTTATTCTTCTTCGGATATGCTGTGACTCTAATCATTCACAGTATTTGCCGCTCGGAATAAGGGAGATTTTTATCTTCCAACAAGTGTCGGTCAGATGATAATCAACAAACGCAACTACCACCAGCTCATTTCTGTATATCAGTATGTCACACTGTCCGTGGTAATGTAATAGTAAATTTGGTGCAAACGCAAATCAACCCGTGACTTTGGTGTGGACGGTTCTACTCATCGTTCGCTACACTGAAGCAGTCGCAGTACTCGGTTTTCGCTTAATTCGATCATATCCTGTTTTGGTTTATTCTACGCTAAGATTCCCGGGATTTGTTTAGCATGGCCAGCAACACTCAAGGAATTCAGCAGCTGCTGACCGCGGAAAAGAAGGCTGCCGAAAAAGTCGGAGAGGCTCGCAAACGTAAGTAATTAGTGATACCGCTCGCGACAGTGAAAATGCTGGTTGGTCACATGACCCTGTATCAGGTTATATTTTCTGATAGAAAAGTTTTCACTGGTCAATGTTCCTGCTAATTCTCAACCATTTCTCCAACCTAGGTAAGACACGTCGCTTGAAGCAAGCCAAGGATGAGGCCACCGATGAGATTGAGAAGTACCGCGTCGAGCGGGAAAGACAGTTCAAGGATTTCGAAGCGAAGGTTAGTTGGGAATATGCTTTTGTCATAGATGTAGAATACGTTTTGAAATTTGCTAGCAGATTAACATTGACATGAATAAAATGAATAGTAGTCAGTTCACAATATTCACAATTTCGCGTTGCGATGTAGCACGTGACAGAATTTCAATTGATTAATTGAAAAATGAGATTGAAATTGTAATACGTTACGTAAATAACGTTGCTCATCCTTATGATTTAAACCTGTTCGGTAGCAATACAAACCTGACCGTCTTATCTAATTTGCTAAAATAAAGCGTAATGTTCCACTTGTTGAAAATAATTCAGTGTGCTTTTTCCAGCATATTAAAATATGAGCAATGAAAGATTTTATATTTAGTTTGCATGTTCGGCTATATCTGTTTGTTGTAGGGGATTGTAATTCCAACAATTGAAACATGGCATGGGATTCAGCTAGTAATTCCTCGTCCCAACTCGAATGAATCCAAAATTGATAAAACCGGGAACAACAGCTTCACGAATTGTCAAGATTAGTGTGACGTCGATCACACCTTGATTGGCAAGCTCTTCCACAAGTTCGAATTCTTTGAGGTCGATAATGTCACGGCAAGTAGCAACGCATTTGCGTTGATTCAAGGTTGTATAAAATATTACGTCTACGGGGTCTCATTTATTTATTTACTAGATGACCCGGCAAACTTCGTCCCGTCCAAAATTTATTTTTCGTTATCACATCCACACATCCATTTCAGACACAATTCTCGAAGATTTTTCAACCACTTGCAAATAACATATTTCTCCGTTACATGGAATAAATGTTTGATACAGTAAATATGATAGAATAAAGACAATCTTAAATCGGACAATTATATTCTCGAGTTTTGCTATTATCAACATATTCGGTGATCAATTTTTTTATATAGATAGAAGAAGATATAGGAGTGCGTTTTATCACATTAAAATCCATTTCCACTCGCGAACAAAATTCAATTAGCGCAAACATCAAATGGATCAACAACGTTTGTCACTATATAATTGTAGAAGATATGCGAATTCGAATCTTCTTAATTTCCCCACTTTCCTTCAGAGTTTTCCGTAAATTTTCAATTGTCATGTTTGGTTGGAATATATGTATTATTTTTTACTGGACTCCCTCTCCATTCCAGAGGAGAGAGAGGTGTCATACCATCATAGAAACATTTCTCGTATCCAAAAAACCCTAACATACCAAATTTGGCTCCATTTTTTTTTGATTAGTTTTCAAGTTATGTAGAAGTTTGTGTTTCATTTGTATGGCAGCCCCTATCCAGCTTGCATACGGCTTATTACTACTAACATAACACAAAAAAAATAACAAAAATACAATTCAATTATTGAGAAAACAAAAAAAAACTATAACAATTATTAAAATTAATTCAGGTATTCTTTGCATTGCTTCTTGAATGTTGTGAATAATTTGTGATTTCTCATATGATTGAGAAGAGAATTCCAAAGACAAACACCTCTTACAAATAATGTTTTCCCATATAATGCAGTGGTGTGTGTCGGTAAAACATATTTATTTAGTCTGTCACTTCTGAAAGGCGTCAATTTCTCATACAAATATGAAGGGCATTTTGTAGTGATTATTTTCTGAATCATAATACAAGAACGAACTTTGATATAGTTGTGGAATGAGTAACCCAAAAGTTCGATTTGTAAATGAGAAACGCTGTCCAGGCGGTTGAGATTGAAAACGAAACGAACACAAGTATTAAGTGCTACCCTTAGCATGTCCAAAGTTTGCATATCAAACGAAAGCAAGAGAAAGTCATGAAGTATGGTAAAATGAAACTTTTAAAAACTCCAAGCTTAGTCTTTTTATTCAAGCAATAACCCTTTAATTTGAAACAACGCAAACTTGACGAAAACAACAAACTTGACGTTCAACAAATAACGATTGCAAAACTTTGAATTTGTAACATTTTCGAATATACAGTAATAATCCGCCTCCTATTTTCCCAATTCTATCATTTCTCATAGTGTTATAACCACTGACTTGAACTAAACTCGAATTTTTACTGTCAGTCAACCACGTTTCGCATACACAAGCGATATCAACACTAGAAATGCTCTTTTTTTACGCAACTCATGTATTTTTATTATATTCCTAGCGCCTATGCTTTGCATATTCAAGCAACACACTGATACTTTATTAGATATTGCAGCAGACATCATAACAATTCCAGGAATGCAAATATCTGTAGAGGTGTTTGAAAAATTAGAATTATCTCGATAATGAACACTCCAGAAGCAACACAGTTGTGTCCAGAAATATAAATATAAATTCATTGAAAATAAAAATAAATAAATAACACTTATGCTAACAAGGACGCAAAAATACCATTGCAAAGAGAAAATTATGAACGACAAAAAACCAAGTGTAATAATTCATCTTCATTAATATATAATTCAATAACAGAACTCATGCAAAAAGAAGCCGGTCTCGTATTTCATTCAACAGCTCTCAATACAAAAACAATCCGCAGCAACGGCAGGCATCAACAGCAACAGCAACAAACTCCAGTACCAAACGGTACCCGTAGAAAACAGCATACGTGTTGAAACACAAAAAATGAAACACAAATTTCTGCATTACTCGAAAATTAATCAAGTAAACGAAATCAAATTTGGCATATTGAGATTTTAGGGTGCAATAAATGTTTTTATGGTGGTTAGATACTCCTCCCCCTCTCTTAGGTGGGGCTGCCATACAAATGAAACTCAAATTTCTACATTACTCGAGAATTAATCAAGCAAATGGAACCAAATTTTGCATATGGAGTTTTTAGGGTGCAATAAATGATTCTATGGTGGTTAGATACTCCTCCCCCTCTCTTAGGTGGGGCTGCCATACAAATGAAACACAAATTTCTGCAAAAATGTTTTTATGGTGGTTAGATACTCCTCCCCCTCTCTTAGGTTGGGCTGCCATACAAATGAAACTCAAATTTCTGCATTACTCGAGAATTAATCAAGCAAATGGAACCAAATTTTGCATAGGGAGTTTTTAGGGTGCAATAAATGATTCTATGGTGGTTAGATACTCCTCCCCCTCTCTTAGGTGGGGCTGCCATACAAATGAAACTCAATCAAACTTTGATTTTACACCCCGGTATAGAAATGAAAGACGTAGTCCTACGTCAAAATGTGCCCCCCTCTCCCCTACTATATAATTGATTAACATACAGGGTGGCGCATAAGACACGCAACCGATTTGCACAAAATAAAATTTCGTATAAAAAAATGCCTCTCGATACAAAATCTTTATTCTCGAATAAAAAACGATACAAAGTCGTCAACTGGTACCGCTTAGGAACCAACACGATCGATAGTTGTTTTCCTTCCGAGAGCGTTGCGCGACATATGCGCCACCCTATAGGACTTTCAAATGACCAGGTTTTCCGGTTACATACCTTTTCAATAATTTTCTCAACGTTTTATGGATATGGTTTGAGTTTCAACCAGAACTTCAAAGCTAAAAATAAACAAATTTTGCTATCACAGTTCTGTTTTTGTGGAAGAACTGGAACTCACTAAACCAACGGTTTATCAAGTCAATTATCATTTTTAAACTCATAAAATTCCAGTTGCGCAATATATTCTTTGTTCACATTTATTAAAATAAACTTCAAACTCTCAAGGTAAATTTAATTAAATGCGTCTATAACAATACCAATTAGAATGAACATTGTATAAGCTATCAAACTTTGTTCAAAAGTACGTTATGAATTTTAGTTTCCTCCGATATGATTGTGAAGACATTTGAAAAAAATCACCTGGCATCCCAGGACCAAACTGAAATATATATATCGAGCTTAGCTGCGATTTTTTAAAACAAAGTATTAGTTTCCACAAAAACCCAGAGCTTATCAGAATTCTTATTAAAACGAAATATGATATGATCATCTGCTTTTAACATCCATTATGGAAAACGTATCGTGCCAATAAATTTAACCCCCTCGAATATTTTCGATCCTTAATGACGTTTCCTTACTTCTGCAGCACATAGGTTCCCGCGAGGGAGTCTCGAATAAAATTGACGCCGACACCAAGATTCGTATCGAGGAGATGGCCCGTGCTTTCAACGCAAAGAAGGAACCAGTCGTTCAGGAGGTACTACAGTGCCTGTATGACATCAAGCTGGAGGTACACAAGAATGTCCACGCTTGAGCACGGACATATTGGATCGACACAAGTGCGCTGCACGTACGACGGAACGGCAACGTAAAGAAACTTCAAACATTTTGGAAATAGCGTGGCATTCTCCTACATCATCAACGGCCACATCGATGTCGGCAAGACATGTCCGAGAGTTGTTCACATAACGTTGACGTTCACGTTGTATATGTAGCGCTCTATGTACGGTATAACAACGTCATCAGTAACAGTTGATTTTCACATATAAACGCATTCCATTTGTTTTTCCTCTGTCGTTGTGTTTTATAAATTTTACTGAAATCGCTCGGAATGAGTTGAAGGATTACTTAAACATTGTTTAGTATTACTGTAAATAAGATCATGTAAGAAAGGAAACGCTTAGTTTAAAAAATATAGTTACATACACCCCAACTTTTATTGTTTGTTTTTAAAGAGGCGTAGAACTTTAAGTTGTTTCAGAAATTTGGCTACATCGCAAAAAAATCCAACTTATTTGAAGATGAAGTGTTACATGGATAGAAAACATTCAAATAAACTCTTTCACATGAATGTAATTTTAAATTCCCAGAGGAACTAGCAGATTATTTTCAGTAACGACTAGATATTTCCACATTTTCCTCGATACTGGAAGCCCACCAGTGGTTTATGCTAACTCGATAACCATCTGTTAATAGCACTTGATTGAAACATATTTGATCACAGTGTTACATGGATAGAAAACATTCAAATAAACTCTTTCACATGAATGTATTTTTAAATTTCCAGAGGAACTGGCAGATTATTTTCCGGATCTTTCTCGATGCTGAATGGCATCCAAACGGAAAGAATTCCGCGCGTGTATGTGTGTGTGTGTGTGTGTGTGTGTGTAGCGGCTGCTTCGAGATCTTCCCGGGGAACCGTTTGTGGCATCACTCTCCTCCTGATGGATTCATGTCTGGCCTAAGGTGCACAAACAGGCTCTTGGTGACACCGTTCATCAGCGCTTTCATGATAAACGAAGAGCTTCACCACAACAGCGACAACATGCTCCAATCGCTGTTCAATTAGAACTGAGTGGAATTCCGAGCGGCGCTCGCTTATATACCGATTGGTGATTTCAATAGCCTGTTTTGAAAGCAATTTTAAGACTATTGAAACAAGTTTTTGGATCAAAAAGTAACAAGTATAGAACGCGTAGACATTTTATCTTTCGAATGAAGTGTTTATCATACCATTTCGTTCAGTTGTTTAGGAGCTATTAACGCTCAAAATCTCGGTCTCCGGCGTAACGCTTTCGTTTTCGAAACTTTGATTTTACACCCCGGTATAGAAATGAAAGACGTAGTCCTACGTCAAAAAACCCCAAGGCCTTTCTCAAGGCTAGAGGCGATTGAACTGAAAAGTTTAAAGCCTCTTTAATCCAACATCATCATCATCATCTTTCGAATGAAGTGTTTATCATACCATTTCGTTCGGTTGTTTAGGAGCTATTAACGCTCAAAATCTCGGTCTCCGGCGTAACGCTTTCGTTTTCGAAACTTTGATTTTACACCCCGGTATAGCAATGAAAGACGTAGTCCAACGTCAAACTTTTCTGAACTCTAATCCATCAAATTTGGTGTCCCTGTAAAGGTCGTTGATTATATGCTAAGGTAATAATGACGAAAGTTTGGAAGCGCAAGTGGATTTTGAAGCCCTGGGCAATTCCACGAACCAAACACTGGAAAGGTAGCTTGCGGATCAGGTTTGTTCCATTAGATGTATACACTAGCCAGAAACTATCAACGAGCAGAATAATGTTGTTTCAACACACCGTACTGGTCAATGAACGAAAAGCGGTTAATAAGTCCTTTTACAATAGTCCTGAACCTTGTTTCCAATAGCTCCGGTTCCGGTAAGACAATAAATTTTATAACGCCCCCGCAGGTTGTTTGTATCGTCACTGGACCAAATTTTCTAGTCCGTCCGGAAACACCTTGGACAGCAGCTTTGAAAACAAAACCAGTAGTAGTGACAGAAGAAAGCTTTTATTTTCCCATACATTTGTGCCACTATTTGTTTTAACGCCATAATTCGCTGGGTAAACTCCCAATATCCTCAATTTTAGTAACATGTCTCGTTTAAAATTTCGTAAAGTGTTCCCCAGTATACAAATTCTACTTCAGTACCTTAATTTTATAAAACGGATCATTGTACACAATTTTTCATTGCATACAAGTTGTATAGAATGTACTGTGTATGGTATGTATTCAGGAGAAACTAAGCCGAGCGAAAGCTTGAATAATATAGATTGTTCCTCCCTTCCACTTTCTTGATTGGTTCGAAAAGCTTTTATCCCATTTTATCGTGTACAAGTATATTAATACAAGTGCTTTCGCCGCTTCCACACACCATTCCCCTCATTCCACAACACGAGTGATGTGACATTACAGTAATCGTTAGCTCCTTACCTTACTTTTCAGCTCTTTTTTTACCCGAATCGATAACAGAAGGGGACATGATTTCAAATCTCATCGAAAGACAGCTATAGTCACGTTATTCTTCTTCGGATATGCTGTGACTCTAATCATTCACAGTATTTGCCGCTCGGAATAAGGGAGATTTTTATCTTCCAACAAGTGTCGGTCAGATGATAATCAACAAACGCAACTACCACCAGCTCATTTCTGTATATCAGTATGTCACACTGTCCGTGGTAATGTAATAGTAAATTTGGTGCAAACGCAAATCAACCCGTGACTTTGGTGTGGACGGTTCTACTCATCGTTCGCTACACTGAAGCAGTCGCAGTACTCGGTTTTCGCTTAATTCGATCATATCCTGTTTTGGTTTATTCTACGCTAAGATTCCCGGGATTTGTTTAGCATGGCCAGCAACACTCAAGGAATTCAGCAGCTGCTGACCGCGGAAAAGAAGGCTGCCGAAAAAGTCGGAGAGGCTCGCAAACGTAAGTAATTAGTGATACCGCTCGCGACAGTGAAAATGCTGGTTGGTCACATGACCCTGTATCAGGTTATATTTTCTGATAGAAAAGTTTTCACTGGTCAATGTTCCTGCTAATTCTCAACCATTTCTCCAACCTAGGTAAGACACGTCGCTTGAAGCAAGCCAAGGATGAGGCCACCGATGAGATTGAGAAGTACCGCGTCGAGCGGGAAAGACAGTTCAAGGATTTCGAAGCGAAGGTTAGTTGGGAATATGCTTTTGTTATAGATGTAGAATAAGTTTTGAAATTTGCTAGCAGATTAACATTGACATGAATAAAATGAATAGTAGTCAGTTCACAATATTCACAATTTCGCGTTGCGATGTAGCACGTGACAGAATTTCAATTGATTAATTGAAAAATGAGATTGAAATTGTAATACGTTACGTAAATAACGTTGCTCATCCTTATGATTTAAACCTGTTCGGTAGCAATACAAACCTGACCATCTTATCTAATTTGCTAAAATAAAGCGTAATGTTCCACTTGTTGAAAATAATTCAGTGTGCTTTTTCCAGCATATTAAGATATGAGCAATGAAAGATTTTATATTTAGTTTGCGTGTTCGGCTATATCTGTTTGTTGTAGGGGATTGTAATTCCAACAATTGAAACATGGCATGGGATTCAGCTAGTAATTCCTCGTCCCAACTCGAATGAATCCAAAATTGATAAAACCGGGAACAACAGCTTCACGAATTGTCAAGATTAGTGTGACGTCGATCACACCTTGATTGGCAAGCTCTTCCACAAGTTCGAATTCTTTGAGGTCGATAATGTCACGGCAAGTAGCAACGCATTTGCGTTGATTCAAGGTTGTATAAAATATTACGTCTACGGGGTCTCATTTATTTATTTACTAGATGACTCGGCAAACTTCGTCCCGTCCAAAATTTATTTTTCGTTATCACATCCACACATCCATTTCAGACACAATTCTCGAAGATTGTTCAACCACTTGCAAATAACATATTTCTCCGTTACATGGAATAAATGTTTGATACAGTAAATATGATAGAATAAAGACAATCTTAAATCGGACAATTCTATTCTCGAGTTTTGCTATTATCAACATATTCGGTGATCAATTTTTTTATATAGATAGAAGAAGATATAGGAGTGCGTTTTATCACATTAAAATCCATTTCCACTCGCGAACAAAATTCAATTAGCGCAAACATCAAATGGATCAACAACGTTTGTCACTATATAATTGTAGAAGATATGCGAATTCGAATCTTCTTAATTTCCCCACTTTCCTTCAGAGTTTTCCGTAAATTTTCAATTGTCATGTTTGGTTGGAATATATGTATTATTTTTTACTGGACTCCCTCTCCATTCCAGAGGAGAGAGAGGTGTCATACCATCATAGAAACATTTCTCGTATCCAAAAAACCCTAACATACCAAATTTGGCTCCATTTTTTTGATTAGTTTTCAAGTTATGTAGAAGTTTGTGTTTCATTTGTATGGCAGCCCCTATCCAGCTTGCATACGGCTTATTACTACTAACATAACACAAAAAAAATCACAATAATACAATTCAATTATTGAGAAAACAAAAAAAACTATAACAATTATTAAAATTAATTCAGGTATTCTTTGCATTGCTTCTTGAATGTTGTGAATAATTTGTGATTTCTCATATGATTGAGAAGAGAATTCCAAAGACAAACACCTCTTACAAATAATGTTTTCCCATATAATGCAGTGGTGTGTGTCGGTAAAACATATTTATTTAGTCTGTCACTTCTGAAAGGCGTCAATTTCTCATACAAATATGAAGGGCATTTTGTAGTGATTATTTTCTGAATCATAATACAAGAACGAACTTTGATATAGTTGTGGAATGAGTAACCCAAAAGTTCGATTTGTAAATGAGAAACGCTGTCCAGGCGGTTGAGATTGAAAACGAAACGAACACAAGTATTAAGTGCTACCCTTAGCATGTCCAAAGTTTGCATATCAAACGAAAGCAAGAGAAAGTCATGAAGTATGGTAAAATGAAACTTTTAAAAACTCCAAGCTTAGTCTTTTTATTCAAGCAATAACCCTTTAATTTGAAACAACGCAAACTTGACGAAAACAACAAACTTGACGTTCAACAAATAACGATTGCAAAACTTTGAATTTGTAACATTTTCGAATATACAGTAATAATCCGCCTCCTATTTTCCCAATTCTATCATTTCTCATAGTGTTATAACCACTGACTTGAACTAAACTCGAATTTTTACTGTCAGTCAACCACGTTTCGCATACACAAGCGATATCAACACTAGAAATGCTCTTTTTTTACGCAACTCATGTATTTTTATTATATTCCTAGCGCCTATGCTTTGCATATTCAAGCAACACACTGATACTTTATTAGATATTGCAGCAGACATCATAACAATTCCAGGAATGCAAATATCTGTAGAGGTGTTTGAAAAATTAGAATTATCTCGATAATGAACACTCCAGAAGCAACACAGTTGTGTCCAGAAATATAAATATAAATTCATTGAAAATAAAAATAAATAAATAACACTTATGCTAACAAGGACGCAAAAATACCATTGCAAAGAGAAAATTATGAACGACAAAAAACCAAGTGTAATAATTCATCTTCATTAATATATAATTCAATAACAGAACTCATGCAAAAACAGGAAGTGGGTTATATCTATGGTATAATCGCAAGGGTGACGTAGGACTATCGTTGATTTAGAGATCATTTGTTTGAAGTTGAATCTAAATCCATTCTGAATGAATGAATGAATGAATATTTGGGAGACTTCGAAAACGAGAGCGTTACGTTGGAGGCACAAGGTTTTATGCATCCAATATAGGATACGAAAAACCTTGTTCTGAAGAATAATCTTCAGAAGCTAACATGCTAACTGTACTTGATTGACAAATCACAAACCCAAATGTATTTGAACATATTTGGTCACAGTGTTACATGGATAGAAAACATTCAATTAAACTCTTTCACATGAATATATTTTCAAAATTCCCAAAGGAACTGGCAGATTATTTTCAGTAACGATTAGTTATTTCCACATTTTCCTCGATACTGGAAGCCCACCAGTGGTTAATACCAACTCGATAACCACCTGTTTATAGCACTTGATTGAAACATATTTGGTCACAGTGTTACATGGATAGAAAACATTCAATTAAACTCTTTCACATGAATATATTTTGAAAATTCCCAAAGGAACTGGCAGATTATTTTCCAGCAATGATTAGATCTTTCCGGAACTTTCTCGATGCTGAATGGCATCCTAACGGAAAGAGTTCTGCGCGTGTATGTGTCGATCCTTCGCCGTCCACCTCCTCCAGCACGTTAGGCAACGATGTTGTCTTGTCGATGTTCTCACGAAAAATGAATGTGTCTCACCACCAGAATATCGCTTAAGTATGCTTTTTGTGTGTGATTGAATCGAGAGAAGGTGTGGTTTACGATGGCAATTTGGAAGGCAAACTAGAGGGGAATGAACTCTCTGAGCTCGGAACTTTCGGCGACTGAGCAATAATCGATTGCGGGCGCATACAATATTGGATACGGAAATATCCTACTGATGGGGAAGAATAATCTTCTGAAGCTATCCTGTTAATTGCGATTGATTGAAAAACCACAAAACCAAATGTATTTGATCACAGTGTTACATGGAAAGAAAACATTCAAATAAACTCTTTCACATGAATATATTTTGAAAATGCCCAAAGGAACTGGCAGATTATTTTCAGTAACGATTAGATATTTCCACATTTTCCTCGATACTGGAAGCCCACCAGTGGTTAATGCCAACTCGATAACCACCTGTTAATAGCACTTGATTGAAACATATTTGGTCACAGTGTTACATCGATAGAAAACATTCAATTAAACTCTTTCACTTGAATATATTTTGAAAATTCCCAGAGGAACTGGCAGATTATTTTCAGTAACGATTAGTTATTTCCACATTTTCCTCGATACTGGAAGCCCACCAGTGGTTCATGCCAACTCGATAACCACCTGTTAATAGCACTTGATTGAAACATATTTGGTCACAGTGTTACATGGATAGAAAACATTCAATTAAACTCTTTCACATGAATATATTTTGAAAATTCCCAAAAGAACTGGCAGATTATTTTCAGTAACGATTAGTTATTTCCACATTTTCCTCGATACTGGAAGCCCACCAGTGGTTAATGCCAACTCGATAACCACCTGTTAATAGCACTTGATTGAAACATATTTGGTCACAGTGTTACATGGATAGAAAACATTCAATTAAACTCTTTCACATGAATATATTTTGAAAATTCCCAAAGGAACTGGCAGATTATTTTCAGTAACGATTAGATATTTCCACATTTTCCTCGATACTGGAAGCCCACCAGTGGTTAATGCCAACTCGATAACCACCTGTTAATAGCACTTGATTGAAACATATTTGGTCACAGTGTTACATGGATAGAAAACATTCAATTAAACTCTTTCACATGAATATATTTTGAAAATTCCCAAAAGAACTGGCAGATTATTTTCAGTAACGATTAGTTATTTCCACATTTTCCTCGATACTGGAAGCCCACCAGTGGTTAATGCCAACTCGATAACCACCTGTTAATAGCACTTGATTGAAACATATTTGGTCACAGTGTTACATGGATAGAAAACATTCAATTAAACTCTTTCACATGAATATATTTTGAAAATTCCCAGAGGAACTGGCAGATTATTTTCAGTAACGAGTAGATATTTCCACATTTTCCTCGATACTGGAAGCCCACCAGTGGTTAATGCCAACTCGATAACCACCTGTTAATAGCACTTGATTGAAACATATTTGGTCACAGTGTTACATGGATAGAAAACATTCAATTAAACTCTTTCACATGAATATATTTTGAAAATTCCCAGAGGAACTGGCAGATTATTTTCAGTAACGAGTAGATATTTCCACATTTTCCTCGATACTGGAAGCCCACCAGTGGTTAATGCCAACTCGATAACCACCTGTTAATAGCCGCGCGTGTATGTGTGTGTAGCGATGTCTTCCCAGGGAACCGTTTGTGGCATCACTCTCCTCCTGATAGATTCCCTTCTGGCCTAGGGTGCACAAACAGGCTCTTGGTGACACCGTTCATCCGCGCTTTCATGATAAATAAAGAGCTTCACCGCAACAGCGACAACATGCTCCAATCGCTGTTCAATTAGAACTGAGTGGATTTCCGAGCGCCGCTCGCTTATATACCGATTGGTGATTTCAATAGCCTGTTTTGAAAGCAATTTTAAGACTATTGAAACAAGTTTTTGGATCAAAAAGTAACAAGTATATAACGCGTAGACATTTTATCCTTCGAATGAAGTGTTTATCATACCATTTCGTTCAGTTGTTTAGGAGCTATTAACGCTCAAAATCTCGGTCTCCGGCGTAACGCTTTCGTTTTCGAAACTTTGATTTTACACCCCGGTATAGAAATGAAAGACGTAGTCCTACGTCAAAAGAAGCCGGTCTCGTATTTCATTCAACAGCTCTCAATACAAAAACAATCCGCAGCAACGGCAGGCATCAACAGCAACAGCAACAAACTCCAGTACCAAACGGTACCCGTAGAAAACAGCATACGTGTTGAAACACAAAAAATGAAACACAAATTTCTGCATTACTCGAAAATTAATCAAGTAAACGAAATCAAATTTGGCATATTGAGATTTTAGGGTGCAATAAATGTTTTTATGGTGGTTAGATACTCCTCCCCCTCTCTTAGGTGGGGCTGCCATACAAATGAAACTCAAATTTCTACATTACTCGAGAATTAATCAAGCAAATGGAACCAAATTTTGCATATGGAGTTTTTAGGGTGCAATAAATGATTCTATGGTGGTTAGATACTCCTCCCCCTCTCTTAGGTGGGGCTGCCATACAAATGAAACACAAATTTCTGCAAAAATGTTTTTATGGTGGTTAGATACTCCTCCCCCTCTCTTAGGTTGGGCTGCCATACAAATGAAACTCAAATTTCTGCATTACTCGAGAATTAATCAAGCAAATGGAACCAAATTTTGCATAGGGAGTTTTTAGGGTGCAATAAATGATTCTATGGTGGTTAGATACTCCTCCCCCTCTCTTAGGTGGGGCTGCCATACAAATGAAACTCAATCAAACTTTGATTTTACACCCCGGTATAGAAATGAAAGACGTAGTCCTACGTCAAAATGTGCCCCCCTCTCCCCTACTATATAATTGATTAACATACAGGGTGGCGCATAAGTCACGCAACCGATTTGCACAAAATAAAATTTCGTATAAAAAAATGCCTCTCGATACAAAATCTTTATTCTCGAATAAAAACGATACAAAGTCGTCAACTGGTACCGCTTAGGAACCAACACGATCGATAGTTGTTTTCCTTCCGAGAGCGTTGCGCGACATATGCGCCACCCTATAGGACTTTCAAATGACCAGGTTTTCCGGTTACATACCTTTTCAATAATTTTCTCAACGTTTTATGGATATGGTTTGAGTTTCAACCAGAACTTCAAAGCTAAAAATAAACAAATTTTGCTATCACAGTTCTGTTTTTGTGGAAGAACTGGAACTCACTAAACCAACGGTTTATCAAGTCAATTATCATTTTTAAACTCATAAAATTCCAGTTGCGCAATATATTCTTTGTTCACATTTATTAAAATAATCTTCAAATTCTCAAGGTAAATTTAATTAAATGCGTCTATAACAATACCAATTAGAATGAACATTGTATAAGCTATCAAACTTTGTTCAAAAGTACGTTATGAATTTTAGTTTCCTCCGATATGATTGTGAAGACATTTGGAAAAAATCACCTGGCATCCCAGGACCAAACTGAAATATATATATCGAGCTTAGCTGCGATTTTTTAAAACAAAGTATTAGTTTCCACAAAAACCCAGAGCTTATCAGAATTCTTATTAAGACGAAATATGACGACATCTGCTTTTAACATCCATTATGGAAAACGTATCGCGCCAATAAATGTAACCCCCTAGAATATTTTCGATCCTTAATGACGTTTCCTTACTTCTGCAGCACATAGGTTCCCGCGAGGGAGTCTCGAATAAAATTGACGCCGACACCAAGATTCGTATCGAGGAGATGGCCCGTGCTTTCAACGCAAAGAAGGAACCAGTCGTTCAGGAGGTACTACAGTGCCTGTATGACATCAAGCTGGAGGTACACAAGAATGTCCACGCCTGAGCACGGACATATTGGATCGACACAAGTGCGCTGCACGTACGACGGAACGGCAACGTAAAGAAACTTCAAACATTTTGGAAATAGCGTGGCATTCTCCTACATCATCAACGGCCACATCGATGTCGGCAAGACATGTCCGAGAGTTGTTCACATAACGTTGACGTTCACGTTGTATATGTAGCGCTCTATGTACGGTATAACAACGTCATCAGTAACAGTTGATTTTCACATATAAACGCATTCCATTTGTTTTTCCTCTGTCGTTGTGTTTTATAAATTTTACTGAAATCGCTCGGAATGAGTTGAAGGATTACTTAAACATTGCTTAGTATTACTGTAAATAAGATCATGTAAGAAAGGAAACGCTTAGTTTAAAAAATATAGTTACATACACCCCAACTTTTATTGTTTGTTTTTAAAAAGGCGTGGAACTTTAAGTTGTTTCAGAAATTTGGCTACATCGCAAAAAAATCCAACTTATTTGAAGATGAAGTGTTACATGGATAGAAAACATTCAAATAAACTCTTTCACATGAATGTAATTTGAAATTCCCAGAGGAACTAGCAGATTATTTTCAGTAACGACTAGATATTTCCACATTTTCCTCGATACTGGAAGCCCACCAGTGGTTTATGCTAACTCGATAACCATCTGTTAATAGCACTTGATTGAAACATATTTGATCACAGTGTTACATGGATAGAAAACATTCAAATAAACTCTTTCACATGAATGTGTTTTGACGTAGGACTACGTCTAACCGGAAGATATAGGGGGTGAAATGGAAATCTAGGCACTGAACAAGTAGGAAAAAATGCAAGATTTGGAACGCTTATAACTCAAGCATTTCTCAATAGATCGCAAAGGTTTTTGCATCAATTGATAGGAAATATATCTACGCATCTATCATAACGAATAACATTTCATTTTTCTTGAGATAAATAATTGAATAATTGTGAAATATCAACCATTGTCCAAATACACTATGTGCCCATTTTTGATTGGTCCATTTTGTGCTCCTCAAATCGTACCGACCAAAACGGGCAACCAGAGCAGCAGCGAAATAGAATGAAGCACGATTGGAAAGGAAAAAGAAAAAAATGAGGGAAACATTGGTCGCAGTCTCACACATGCGTAACTCCCCTCTCCGCTGCCGTAACGATCATTCTCATCCGAACCGTACACCACATCGTTTCGCATCACCTCACATCAACAAACCAACACAAGCAGCCATGGTTGGATATGGCAAAGGAGGAAAAGTGAAGGGAAAGGCAAAATCCCGCTCGAACCTTGATCTGGAGTTCCCGCTCGTGTTGATCTGGAGTTCCCCGCAAGGGTAGCTAGGCCGAGCGCGTTAGTACCAGTGTACCAGTCCACCTAGCCGGCGTTATATAGCTTCGGCCGCCGAAGTGATCGAGTTAGCTGGCAAAGCTGCTCGCGACGATAAGAAAACCTGCATTCGGAACAGAACACATTCGGTTCGGTGGACATCAAGACAACAGGCAGTTGCAGCGAGTGGCGAGTGGCAAACGCAATCGCAAAACGGCATCAGGTAACAGAACAAAAAAGTTTGTTCTTTATACAAACTGCTTTGGCGGCAAATCCAGAACAAGGCGGCATCGAGGGCGTTCGAAATGGTTTTTTTCAAAACCACGAGTACTAAGTTTTCTAAATTGGAACCATTCCATAAAACAAGGCGCTTTTCAGGGCCATTAAACCTTCCAAAAAAGAGTTTAGGAAATAAAGTTCAATGCTTTCTAAAACATTATCCAAAATAATAATAAAACACAAATTGATGTTTTCATAATTTGTTTGCCAAGATCTGATGAGTATGTGAATTTGGCAGTTGTTCTGAGCTTATTGATAGTTGGGGACTTTCCTGATTATTCAATTTTCACCAATTCTTAAATTGTTTCCAGATAGAAAGTACAGTAATCTACAATTAGTTCGACATTTAGCTAATTGGACGGACATGTAATGCGACTTATTTAGTTGGATATTTTTGTAAACATAGAGATCCAAATTATGACCCCACATTGAAAGTCGACACTGTACCACTGTCATCGCAAATGTTCAATTACAGGTTAAAATTACCTCCAATCCGGCACTGAGTGGTGGTAATGCGATGTGCCATTGAATGTAATTTACTGTAAAATATGTCACAAGCTGGATGGGAAGAAATTTTCCAACTGTGAAAGCTGTGGCGAGTGGCAAATGCAATCGCTAAACAGAAAGGTTTAGCCGAACAAGATGGGGATATCGAGTGATAACAAAACAATAAACTCTTTAGACTTTTTGTGATCCTGAAAATGACCTTTTTTAGCCTGTATGTGAATCCAACGAGCGAACAAATCGTAATGAATGTATTTTTTCTTCTTCTTTCTTTGTTTTTAAGAGGCTTTAAACTTTGCAGTTCATTCGCCTCTAGCCCAGTGAAGAGCCACAATAAAACCAGCCCAGAGGGGACTGGCGAAAGGGAAACCAAACAAAATCACTCATCAGATCCGTCCGCTCGACTCTCGGTTAAAGAAGAAGGTAGGAAGGGATCCTATGCTTCATAAGATATTTGATATAAGCTGTAAAGAAAAGTAAAAATTTACTGATCCGAGGACCAAAGCAGTAACGAAGCACAAGTGACCTAGCGAAAGGCGTGCTCCAAAACCAAAAAACAAAACGGCCCCTCTCAGGAGGATAGGAAGGAAAGGAGTGGAAAGGATTTGGGTGGGATTAGTGGAGTGGAAGGGGGTGGGAGTGGTATGGGAAGGAAAGAGGGGAGGAGTGGGTGTGGGGTGGGGTGAAATGAAATGAAATACAGTTTGAATAGATAATAAAATATAGTGGTTTTGAATTTAATGGTATATAGTAGAGCTGAAAAATGGAAAAGTTTATTTAATGAATTTATCCTCCTTGGTGAGTGTGGCTGTAGGAATAGGAAGTTGATTAAAGTATAATGTAATGGATAGAAGATAGATGTGGGTATGAAATTATATATTATATTATTTGTTATTTATTATTATTGAATGCGTGTATATACATGTATGAATACCTTCCTTCCGACCCGTACATACATGTGTATACACACATAAACACGCATACATGACTGTGAAGTGGCGAACTTTAATAAGCAATTTCCAAGGTATTTAGTATTTCGGTTTAGATTTTACCAAAGAAGTCGGTTTCTTTCAGAAACGCAATTAAATTGGTTTCTTGGGTCTCGTCTCTACTGAGGATATCTCGGAGACTCTGACCTATGTTGTGTCGGACTCGAGCATCTTTGGTATGTTGACATTCAAGTAAAAGGTGGCTAACGGAAACCGGAGCTTCGTTGCAAGCACATTGGGGTTTTTCGGCTCTGCAGAACAAGTGTGAGTGGGTGAAGTTAGTGTGCCCAATTCGAAGACGGGTAAGGACTTGCCTTTCCTTACTATTGAGACGGTCCTCCCAAGGAAGAGTGGAATTTTTAATTTGAAGAAGATGGGTGGGACGGCTGTTTATCCAACCTATGTCCCAGCTTTCACGGACTTGCTGTTTTACCCAGCGGACAATGTCAGATGGAGGACAGGGCATGTCTGGGGGTTCTATTTTGCTGCCCTTGCCGGCCAGTATGTCGGCGGCTGTGTTTCCGCGGATTCCTGAGTGACCAGGAACCCAGCAGAAGGAGATGTTTTTATTTGAAGCAGCCTCTTCTGTTTGCTTAATCCATGGGTGTTTGCTGTTTCCACTTAGAAGATCGTGGAGACAGCTAGCTGAGTCTGAGAATATTGTGGTAGGAAGAAACTCATGGGTGCATTCTTGGGTAGCTATTAGAAGGGCGAAAGCTTCCGCACTGAAGATGGAGCATTGCGGTGGAAGAGAAAAGCTACCCGTGTATCTACTCTCAAAGATTCCACATCCAACTCCATCGGCACTGACTGAACCATCTGTGTATACCTGGTGGTTGATTTGAAAATTGGATGCAACGAGGTTATTGAAGCAGGCTTTGACTTTTGGAGAAGGGTCTCCCGCCCGAACTGCCTTGAGAAGTTCAAGGTTAATGTTCGGCGGTTTGACGTTCCAATTTCTTCCCGTCGCAGATGAACGTTCACATATATCGGGAAGATCTTTGTTCGTGAGATTTTTGAACCATGTTTTAGCCCTATTTATTAATGGGACATTGTGGTCGCTTTCGGGGAGAGACAAGTGACGGATGGCTTTATTCGTGATGGCTTTTGTTACCAGGTGGGTGAAGGGAAGTTGCCCACTTTCTGCCATTACAGCAAGAGTAGGACTGGTGGGAAAAGCGCCAATTGCGAGCCGAATTGCTTTATTGTAAATTGGTTGAATGGTGTTTAACACCCTGTCCCCTCCACGGCTGAAGGTGCCTATTCCGTAAAGGATTTGTGGGACCAACCAAACATTTACAACATTTAGCAGCGTCTTTCTATGGCCAGAGGCTAGGTTGCCTGCGATAGCCTTGATGATGTTCAATTTCTTTCTGGTGGCTATTTTGGTCTTTTGGGAATGTGATAGGAAGTTGAGTTTCTTGTCGAAAGTAACCCCTAGTATTTTCAATGTCCTCATTGTAGGGATCGGGATTTTGTTGAGCTGAAGATAGGTTCTCCTTCTGAGAGCTTTTCCGATATGTATGTGTTTGGATTTCTCCGGGGAAAGTTTGAAACCTGTTTTTAGAGCCCAGTTTTGGATGGAGTCTAAGGTTTTTTGAAGCCTCTTTCTCTGGATTAAGCCGAAGCAGCTCGTAGAGATAAGAGTGATGTCATCTGCATAGACTATGACCTTTATATGGTCCGGGATAATCTCGAATAGAGATTGCATGGCAATGTTGAAGAGGGTTGGTGAAAGTGCTGAGCCTTGTGGGAAGCCGTTTTCTGGGATTTTTAGAGAAGATTGGTGGTTGTTAATAACGGTTTTGAAAGACCGGTTTTCTAGAAAACTTTTAACGAAGAGACCTAACCTCCCACGAATCCCCCAGTCGAAAAGGCTTTTCAGCACTGGGTACCTCCATGCCCGATCGAAGGCCTTGGATAAATCCAGGGAAACAATATCAATGTGGTGTAATTTTTCAGTTGCGTCGTCTAGGATTTTTTCGATTGCTACAAGGCAATCTTCTGTACCTTTTCCCGCACGGAAGGCGAATTGTCTGGGATCAATCAGCTTATTTGACTCTAGAAAAGTCGTTAAGCGTCGATTGATCATTTTTTCCAAGACTTTCCCAACACAACTTAGAAGAGTGATGGGGCGGAAATTGTCAAGAAGATGGTTGTTCATGTCTGGTTTCGGGATACAAATCATTAAACCCTCTTTCCAGCAACTGGGGAGGGTTCCACTGTCCCAGACTTTGTTGAGGAGCTTCAGAAGTGCTTTTTTCTCGAGATGGGGTAGATTCTTAAGCATAGGGTAGCTGATGTCATCAGGTCCTGTGGATCCTTGTTTGACTTTGTTCAGTACCCAATCGAGCTCTTTGAGGGAGAGGTTTTTGTTGAAGTCAAATTCCACATCGGTATGAAAATCGATGGGAATTCTTTCGCATTCCGTTTTGTGGGTTAGAAAGGTTTGGTCGTAGTTTTGATTGGAGGAGGCGGAAGCAAAGAAATCTCCAAACGCCTCGGCGATGATTTTCCGGTCATTGGTGTATTGACCGTTAATTAGGAGATTATATTCTTTGCTTCTTTTCTTTCCATGAAGCCTGCCAATCTTACTCCATGAATCCTTTGTTGACGCGTTGGGATTAATTTCGCTGACGAATTTAACCCAACTGTTGTGCTTGGCTGTGTTGATAGCAGTCTTAGCTTCTTTGCGAGCCCTTTGGAACTCTGCAAGCAGAGTGGGTCTCAGTGGGCTGTCCGGATGGGCCTTTCTTAATTTGCGTAGGGCCTTACGTCGACCTTTGATCGCTGCCTTCAGCTCAGGCGACCACCATGGGACACATTTCCTGCCAGGGATGCCACTGGTTCTGGGGATGTGCACCATTGCAACTTCTAGGACAACTTTGGAGAATTCCTCGGCTGTCCAATCTCGTTTAGCGGAGAGGCGGTTTTCAATGTCAAACTGATAGCCAGCCCAGTCAGCGTATTCAAATTTCCATCTTGGCCTTGTTGAAAACTCTGGAGAAGTTTGGCCGAAGGAAGTGAAGATTGGAAAATGATCGCTTCCGCAAGTATCATCGTGGATGTTCCAAGAAAGTTTTGAAGATAGTTTGTCTGATACTATAGTGAGATCGATGGCTGAAGTAGTACCAGAATAATGGGTTCTGGTGTGTTGGCCGTTGTTAAGAAGGAGAAGAGAATGGTCGGATATGAAATCCTCAATGATGGATCCTTTTCGATCGAGGTATGCACCTCCCCAGGCGTATGAGTGGGCGTTGAAATCACCCATAAGCATGATTGGGGCGGGAAGTTGGGCGAACAGATGGTCCAGTTGGCCGCGTAGAGTGTTCGGATCGGAATCATTAGTGATGTAGATGCTAACGACGGTGATTGGAAAGGGGTGTTTAATGCGCACTACCACTGCCTGAAGATCAGTGGTAATGGGAAGAAGATCATGTGGAGTGCCATCTTTGATTGCGATTGCAACTCCGTTTTTTGAAGGGTTGGGACCCTCTTTGAAATATGTGATATATTTTGAGATGAAGTGTTTATCGAAGTTGTTTGGAGTCATAGTTTCTTGAAGGGCTATGACTGTGGGATTAGAGTTTGAAATAAGCATTTTCAGTTCTAGAATATTTCGTCGGATACTTCTGATGTTCCATTGTATCCCGAATTTCTGTGTTGGAGTGAATGTGTTGGTGTTTTTAACTCTAATTCCTAAGTCTTAATTGTGTGTATGTTTGAACTATTCAAAGAGAATTAGTTCGATGGTCCTTTACCCTTGGAAAGAGAAGCTTTCTTTGAGGTATTGGTGTTGTTTTTGTTTGGTGTAGAAGTCTTTGGAGTGTTTGTTGTGTTTGTGTTGTTTTTTGTTGAATGTGCGTTGCTGTTGTTGTTATTGTTGTTTTTTGTTTGATGTGTGTTGTTGTTGTTGTTGTTTTCTGTTGGGGTTGTATTGTTATTTGTTGTTGGTGTCTGTCTTTGTTCATTCTTAGTTCTTTTCTTGTCCTTGTTTGTTTGGGTCTCATCTTCAGATTTTTGATCTGTCTCTGAGGATGATCCTTTAGTTATTTTTCTTTTGTTTTTGTTTTTGTTTGGAACATCAGACGTATCCATAGAAATGACTGATTCGCTTTCGGATTCAGTTGATGAACTACCAGTTGTTGAATCTGTCATGGTTGTATCGAATGTAGTGTCAATTGGGGGGGTGCTTTCGCGACTAGAAGTGGCCGAAGCGGCCGAGGCGCAGTTACATTTGCAGTTACATGTGGGTGCTGGCTTTTGCAAGTTGGTGAGTCTGTTTTGCAGAACACTTGCGAATGAAGAGCCATTGTTTTGAAGTTGAAACTGTTCCTTTGCCTCTTTGTGTGAAATTCCATTATCGATTCTGATTCTGGTAATTTTATTTTCATTTTGCCATACGGGACAATTCCTACTGGAAGAGGAGTGGTTTCCTTGGCAGTTGACACAAAAAGCTGAAGCATTGCAAACTATGTTTGCTTCTGTTTTTTGTTCCGGATGTTCTTGGCCGCAGTTTCTGCAAAGCGGATTTTCGCGCTTGCATCGCTTGGTCGTATGCCCAAATTTATAGCATTTGTAGCATTGCATGGGATTAGGGTAGAAGTTTCTAGTCCCGACTCGAATGAACCCGAAATAAATGAAATCGGGAACAACCGTTCCACGAATGGTCAAAATTAAGGTTGCCGTTGGGACAACAATGTTGTTCTCCTTCCTGGTAATACGCTTGACATCGATCACACCTTGATCGGAAAGCTCAGTAACCAGTACGGATTCTTTGATGTCAATGACATCACGGCAAGTGACAACGCATTTGCGTTGATTTAATGTTGGGTGAAAAATAACTTCAACAGGGGTTTCATCTATCAATTTAGTTATTGAAAGGAGCTTACCAATAATATCCTTGTCCTTGGTTGTAAGAATATACTGCGTCCTCTTTTTTTCGTCTCGTTGTGGTCTCGCGCTGTTAAATTTATCCCCCGCAACGTTGGAGATAGTTTTACTAACTATGAACGGATTGGAAGGGATCACGTTCTCTCCTGTTGCACGAAGGAGCAGAATCTGCAAATTGCCGTTGAGTGGGTCGGCCCACTTTGGAGAGGTACGTTGGGTAGGTTTCCCTTCGTACAGGTTTGTAGCCCGGCCTTGAGGAGGCCCGGAGCTACTGGAAGCCATTTTGTTGTCTGGCTACACCCTAGGTATAGCCGACAAGTGGGTTTCACTTTGCACTAAAGCACTGAGTTATTCTTGTGAGGGCTTGACACTTGGGGATATGTTCCCAGAAAATACTACTTTTTATACAAGAGCACTTGAAAAACCACCAATATCGCGGGTAAACTTTTGGAATTATTCCCTCCTGTCACTTCACAGTCCGTACGCGTGCGTATTCTTTTTAAATTTTATTTTATGTTGTAAACACTAAGCACTACTATTAAAATTGGCAACACTGCCAGAAAAGAAGAAGGGGGCGTGGCGTCAGTGACGCCGCGTAAGCGCGCGCTTTTCCGGTTCACCGGTAGGCGCCCGCTCCTCACGGTCGAAACGAACTGTTGTTTCCTGCTTCTTTTTCTGCTGCCACACTAAAACCGTTGAAATCACTCCTTTCGAAAACGCCGGGGGGGGAGGACGTCCTAGTCCGCTTGTCCAAAACGTCCAACTGCTGAGCTGAAAATAAAAGCGACCTTCTCGGTCGGAGGTTAAAATCAATATGAATGTATTTTTTTGCCATCGCTCCCTTTTAACGCTCATTCGTTCGTCTCGTTGGACCCGCCCCTTTGGCTGAGTCTGCCGATTTGTATCTATCCTGTGAGTGTGTACCGCTAGAGTATAAAACACGCGGACCCCAAAAAGATATCTTATTTTCCTTTAAACCGTAAACCCGTGTGGTTGTACGGCATCGTCATCGTGTACTCAACAAAGGAGGAAAAGAGAAGGGAAAGGCAAAATCCCGCTCGAACCGTGGTGGTCTGCAATTTCCCGTAGGTGTATCCGCCAATTGCACCGGAAAAGGTAGCTAGGTCGAGCGCGTTAGTACCTGTGTACCAGTCCATCTAGCCGGCGTTATATAGTTTCGGCCGCCGGAGTGATCGAGTTAGCTGGCAAAGCTGCTCGCGACGATAAGAAAACCTGCATTCGGAACATAACACATTCGGTTCGGTGGACATCAAGACAACAGGCAGTTGCAGCGAATGGCGAGTGGCAAACGCAATCGCAAAACGGCATCAGGTAGCAGAAGAAAAAAGTTTGTTTATACAAACTGCTTTGGTGGCAAATCCAGAACAAGGCGGCATCGAGGGCGTTCGAAATGGTTTTTTTCAAAACCACGAGTACTAAGTTTTCTAAATTGGAACCATTCCATAAAACAAGGCGCTTTTCAGGGCCATTAAACTTTCCAAAAAAGAGTTTAGGAAATAAAGTTCAATGCTTTCTAAAACATTATCCAAAATAATAATAAAACACAAATTGATGTTTTCATAATTTGTTTGCCAGGATTTGATGAGTATGTGAATTTGGCAGTTGTTCTGAGCTTATTGATAGTTGGGGACTTTCCTGATTATTCAATTTTCACCAATTCTTAAATTGTTTCCAGATTTAAAGTACAGTAATCTACAATTAGTTCGACATTTAGCTAATTGGACGGACATGTAATGCGACTTATTTAGTTGGACATTTTTGTAAACATAGAGATCCAAATTATGACCCCACATTGAAAGTCGACACTGTACCACTGTCATCGCAAATGTTCAATTACAGGTTAAAATTACCTCCAATCCGGCACTGAGTGGTGGTAATGCGACGTGCCATTGAATGTAATTTACTGTAAAATATGTCACAAGCTGGATGGGAAGAATTTTTCCAACTGTGAAAGCTGTGGCGAGTGACAACAAATCGCTAAACAGGAAGGTTTAGCCGAACAAGATGGGAATATCGAGTGATAACAAAAACACAACACCAAAGGTTCTTTTCAGAACCATCAACATATTCATAAAGAGTAAACAGTAAACTAATCCATTTTTCAGGTAGATAGGTAGGTATTCACGTAGGTGAAGAAAATAAAACAATATATTTAAAATATATATTTAACAAAAGCTGTCCCCTTTGTATAGTCCTACGTCACTCCGGTTATGTCCCCGACATTACCCACCCGTCTTTTTAAATTTCCAGAGGAACTGGCAGATTATTTTCCGGATCTTTCTCGATGCTGAATGGCATCCAAACGGAAAGAATTCCGCGCGTGTATGTGTGTGTGTGTGTGTGTGTAGCGGCTGCTTCGAGATCTTCCCGGGGAACCGTTTGTGGCATCACTCTCCTCCTGATGGATTCATGTCTGGCCTAAGGTGCACAAACAGGCTCTTGGTGACACCGTTCATCAGCGCTTTCATGATAAACGAAGAGCTTCACCACAACAGCGACAACATGCTCCAATCGCTGTTCAATTAGAACTGAGTGGAATTCCGAGCGGCGCTCGCTTATATACCGATTGGTGATTTCAATAGCCTGTTTTGAAAGCAATTTTAAGACTATTGAAACAAGTTTTTGGATCAAAAAGTAACAAGTATAGAACGCGTAGACATTTTATCTTTCGAATGAAGTGTTTATCATACCATTTCGTTCAGTTGTTTAGGAGCTATTAACGCTCAAAATCTCGGTCTCCGGCGTAACGCTTTCGTTTTCGAAACTTTGATTTTACACCCCGGTATAGAAATGAAAGACGTAGTCCTACGTCAAAAAACCCCAAGGCCTTTCTCAAGGCTAGAGGCGATTGAACTGAAAAGTTTAAAGCCTCTTTAATCCAACATCATCATCATCATCTTTCGAATGAAGTGTTTATCATACCATTTCGTTCGGTTGTTTAGGAGCTATTAACGCTCAAAATCTCGGTCTCCGGCGTAACGCTTTCGTTTTCGAAACTTTGATTTTACACCCCGGTATAGCAATGAAAGACGTAGTCCAACGTCAAACTTTTCTGAACTCTAATCCATCAAATTTGGTGTCCCTGTAAAGGTCGTTGATTATATGCTAAGGTAATAATGACGAAAGTTTGGAAGCGCAAGTGGATTTTGAAGCCCTGGGCAATTCCACGAACCAAACACTGGAAAGGTAGCTTGCGGATCAGGTTTGTTCCATTAGATGTATACACTAGCCAGAAACTATCAACGAGCAGAATAATGTTGTTTCAACACACCGTACTGGTCAATGAACGAAAAGCGGTTAATAAGTCCTTTTACAATAGTCCTGAACCTTGTTTCCAATAGCTCCGGTTCCGGTAAGACAATAAATTTTATAACGCCCCCGCAGGTTGCTTGTATCGTCACTGGACCAAATTTTCTAGTCCGTCCGGAAACACCTTGGACAGCAGCTTTGAAAACAAAACCAGTAGTAGTGACAGAAGAAAGCTTTTATTTTCCCATACATTTGTGCCACTATTTGTTTTAACGCCATAATTCGCTGGGTAAACTCCCAATATCCTCAATTTTAGTAACATGTCTCGTTTAAAATTTCGTAAAGTGTTCCCCAGTATACAAATTCTACTTCAGTACCTTAATTTTATAAAACGGATCATTGTACACAATTTTTCATTGCATACAAGTTGTATAGAATGTACTGTGTATGGTATGTATTCAGGAGAAACTAAGCCGAGCGAAAGCTTGAATAATATAGATTGTTCCTCCCTTCCACTTTCTTGATTGGTTCGAAAAGCTTTTATCCCATTTTATCGTGTACAAGTATATTAATACAAGTGCTTTCGCCGCTTCCACACACCATTCCCCTCATTCCACAACACGAGTGATGTGACATTACAGTAATCGTTAGCTCCTTACCTTACTTTTCAGCTCTTTTTTTACCCGAATCGATAACAGAAGGGGACATGATTTCAAATCTCATCGAAAGACAGCTATAGTCACGTTATTCTTCTTCGGATATGCTGTGACTCTAATCATTCACAGTATTTGCCGCTCGGAATAAGGGAGATTTTTATCTTCCAACAAGTGTCGGTCAGATGATAATCAACAAACGCAACTACCACCAGCTCATTTCTGTATATCAGTATGTCACACTGTCCGTGGTAATGTAATAGTAAATTTGGTGCAAACGCAAATCAACCCGTGACTTTGGTGTGGACGGTTCTACTCATCGTTCGCTACACTGAAGCAGTCGCAGTACTCGGTTTTCGCTTAATTCGATCATATCCTGTTTTGGTTTATTCTACGCTAAGATTCCCGGGATTTGTTTAGCATGGCCAGCAACACTCAAGGAATTCAGCAGCTGCTGACCGCGGAAAAGAAGGCTGCCGAAAAAGTCGGAGAGGCTCGCAAACGTAAGTAATTAGTGATACCGCTCGCGACAGTGAAAATGCTGGTTGGTCACATGACCCTGTATCAGGTTATATTTTCTGATAGAAAAGTTTTCACTGGTCAATGTTCCTGCTAATTCTCAACCATTTCTCCAACCTAGGTAAGACACGTCGCTTGAAGCAAGCCAAGGATGAGGCCACCGATGAGATTGAGAAGTACCGCGTCGAGCGGGAAAGACAGTTCAAGGATTTCGAAGCGAAGGTTAGTTGGGAATATGCTTTTGTCATAGATGTAGAATACGTTTTGAAATTTGCTAGCAGATTAACATTGACATGAATAAAATGAATAGTAGTCAGTTCACAATATTCACAATTTCGCGTTGCGATGTAGCACGTGACAGAATTTCAATTGATTAATTGAAAAATGAGATTGAAATTGTAATACGTTACGTAAATAACGTTGCTCATCTTTATGATTTAAACCTGTTCGGTAGCAATACAAACCTGACCATCTTATCTAATTTGCTAAAATAAAGCGTAATGTTCCACTTGTTGAAAATAATTCAGTGTGCTTTTTCCAGCATATTAAAATATGAGCAATGAAAGATTTTATATTTAGTTTGCATGTTCGGCTATATCTGTTTGTTGTAGGGGATTGTAATTCCAACAATTGAAACATGGCATGGGATTCAGCTAGTAATTCCTCGTCCCAACTCGAATGAATCCAAAATTGATAAAACCGGGAACAACAGCTTCACGAATTGTCAAGATTAGTGTGACGTCGATCACACCTTGATTGGCAAGCTCTTCCACAAGTTCGAATTCTTTGAGGTCGATAATGTCACGGCAAGTAGCAACGCATTTGCGTTGATTCAAGGTTGTATAAAATATTACGTCTACGGGGTCTCATTTATTTATTTACTAGATGACCCGGCAAACTTCGTCCCGTCCAAAATTTATTTTTCGTTATCACATCCACACATCCATTTCAGACACAATTCTCGAAGATTTTTCAACCACTTGCAAATAACATATTTCTCCGTTACATGGAATAAATGTTTGATACAGTAAATATGATAGAATAAAGACAATCTTAAATCGGACAATTCTATTCTCGAGTTTTGCTATTATCAACATATTCGGTGATCAATTTTTTTATATAGATAGAAGAAGATATAGGAGTGCGTTTTATCACATTAAAATCCATTTCCACTCGCGAACAAAATTCAATTAGCGCAAACATCAAATGGATCAACAACGTTTGTCACTATATAATTGTAGAAGATATGCGAATTCGAATCTTCTTAATTTCCCCACTTTCCTTCAGAGTTTTCCGTAAATTTTCAATTGTCATGTTTGGTTGGAATATATGTATTATTTTTTACTGGACTCCCTCTCCATTCCAGAGGAGAGAGAGGTGTCATACCATCATAGAAACATTTCTCGTATCCAAAAAACCCTAACATACCAAATTTGGCTCCATTTTTTTGATTAGTTTTCAAGTTATGTAGAAGTTTGTGTTTCATTTGTATGGCAGCCCCTATCCAGCTTGCATACGGCTTATTACTACTAACATAACACAAAAAAAATCACAATAATACAATTCAATTATTGAGAAAACAAAAAAAACTATAACAATTATTAAAATTAATTCAGGTATTCTTTGCATTGCTTCTTGAATGTTGTGAACAATTTGTGATTTCTCATATGATTGAGAAGAGAATTCCAAAGACAAACACCTCTTACAAATAATGTTTTCCCATATAATGCAGTGGTGTGTGTCGGTAAAACATATTTATTTAGTCTGTCACTTCTGAAAGGCGTCAATTTCTCATACAAATATGAAGGGCATTTTGTAGTGATTATTTTCTGAATCATAATACAAGAACGAACTTTGATATAGTTGTGGAATGAGTAACCCAAAAGTTCGATTTGTAAATGAGAAACGCTGTCCAGGCGGTTGAGATTGAAAACGAAACGAACACAAGTATTAAGTGCTACCCTTAGCATGTCCAAAGTTTGCATATCAAACGAAAGCAAGAGAAAGTCATGAAGTATGGTAAAATGAAACTTTTAAAAACTCCAAGCTTAGTCTTTTTATTCAAGCAATAACCCTTTAATTTGAAACAACGCAAACTTGACGAAAACAACAAACTTGACGTTCAACAAATAACGATTGCAAAACTTTGAATTTGTAACATTTTCGAATATACAGTAATAATCCGCCTCCTATTTTCCCAATTCTATCATTTCTCATAGTGTTATAACCACTGACTTGAACTAAACTCGAATTTTTACTGTCAGTCAACCACGTTTCGCATACACAAGCGATATCAACACTAGAAATGCTCTTTTTTTACGCAACTCATGTATTTTTATTATATTCCTAGCGCCTATGCTTTGCATATTCAAGCAACACACTGATACTTTATTAGATATTGCAGCAGACATCATAACAATTCCAGGAATGCAAATATCTGTAGAGGTGTTTGAAAAATTAGAATTATCTCGATAATGAACACTCCAGAAGCAACACAGTTGTGTCCAGAAATATAAATATAAATTCATTGAAAATAAAAATAAATAAATAACACTTATGCTAACAAGGACGCAAAAATACCATTGCAAAGAGAAAATTATGAACGACAAAAAACCAAGTGTAATAATTCATCTTCATTAATATATAATTCAATAACAGAACTCATGCAAAAAGAAGCCGGTCTCGTATTTCATTCAACAGCTCTCAATACAAAAACAATCCGCAGCAACGGCAGGCATCAACAGCAACAGCAACAAACTCCAGTACCAAACGGTACCCGTAGAAAACAGCATACGTGTTGAAACACAAAAAATGAAACACAAATTTCTGCATTACTCGAAAATTAATCAAGTAAACGAAATCAAATTTGGCATATTGAGATTTTAGGGTGCAATAAATGTTTTATGGTGGTTAGATACTCCTCCCCCTCTCTTAGGTGGGGCTGCCATACAAATGAAACTCAAATTTCTACATTACTCGAGAATTAATCAAGCAAATGGAACCAAATTTTGCATATGGAGTTTTTAGGGTGCAATAAATGATTCTATGGTGGTTAGATACTCCTCCCCCTCTCTTAGGTGGGGCTGCCATACAAATGAAACACAAATTTCTGCAAAAATGTTTTTATGGTGGTTAGATACTCCTCCCCCTCTCTTAGGTTGGGCTGCCATACAAATGAAACTCAAATTTCTGCATTACTCGAGAATTAATCAAGCAAATGGAACCAAATTTTGCATAGGGAGTTTTTAGGGTGCAATAAATGATTCTATGGTGGTTAGATACTCCTCCCCCTCTCTTAGGTGGGGCTGCCATACAAATGAAACTCAATCAAACTTTGATTTTACACCCCGGTATAGAAATGAAAGACGTAGTCCTACGTCAAAATGTGCCCCCCTCTCCCCTACTATATAATTGATTAACATACAGGGTGGCGCATAAGTCACGCAACCGATTTGCACAAAATAAAATTTCGTATAAAAAAATGCCTCTCGATACAAAATCTTTATTCTCGAATAAAAAACGATACAAAGTCGTCAACTGGTACCGCTTAGGAACCAACACGATCGATAGTTGTTTTCCTTCCGAGAGCGTTGCGCGACATATGCGCCACCCTATAGGACTTTCAAATGACCAGGTTTTCCGGTTACATACCTTTTCAATAATTTTCTCAACGTTTTATGGATATGGTTTGAGTTTCAACCAGAACTTCAAAGCTAAAAATAAACAAATTTTGCTATCACAGTTCTGTTTTTGTGGAAGAACTGGAACTCACTAAACCAACGGTTTATCAAGTCAATTATCATTTTTAAACTCATAAAATTCCAGTTGCGCAATATATTCTTTGTTCACATTTATTAAAATAATCTTCAAATTCTCAAGGTAAATTTAATTAAATGCGTCTATAACAATACCAATTAGAATGAACATTGTATAAGCTATCAAACTTTGTTCAAAAGTACGTTATGAATTTTAGTTTCCTCCGATATGATTGTGAAGACATTTGAAAAAAATCACCTGGCATCCCAGGACCAAACTGAAATATATATATCGAGCTTAGCTGCGATTTTTTAAAACAAAGTATTAGTTTCCACAAAAACCCAGAGCTTATCAGAATTCTTATTAAAACGAAATATGACGACATCTGCTTTTAACATCCATTATGGAAAACGTATCGCGCCAATAAATGTAACCCCCTAGAATATTTTCGATCCTTAATGACGTTTCCTTACTTCTGCAGCACATAGGTTCCCGCGAGGGAGTCTCGAATAAAATTGACGCCGACACCAAGATTCGTATCGAGGAGATGGCCCGTGCTTTCAACGCAAAGAAGGAACCAGTCGTTCAGGAGGTACTACAGTGCCTGTATGACATCAAGCTGGAGGTACACAAGAATGTCCACGCCTGAGCACGGACATATTGGATCGACACAAGTGCGCTGCACGTACGACGGAACGGCAACGTAAAGAAACTTCAAACATTTTGGAAATAGCGTGGCATTCTCCTACATCATCAACGGCCACATCGATGTCGGCAAGACATGTCCGAGAGTTGTTCACATAACGTTGACGTTCACGTTGTATATGTAGCGCTCTATGTACGGTATAACAACGTCATCAGTAACAGTTGATTTTCACATATAAACGCATTCCATTTGTTTTTCCTCTGTCGTTGTGTTTTATAAATTTTACTGAAATCGCTCGGAATGAGTTGAAGGATTACTTAAACATTGCTTAGTATTACTGTAAATAAGATCATGTAAGAAAGGAAACGCTTAGTTTAAAAAATATAGTTACATACACCCCAACTTTTATTGTTTGTTTTTAAAGAGGCGTAGAACTTTAAGTTGTTTCAGAAATTTGGCTACATCGCAAAAAAATCCAACTTATTTGAAGATGAAGTTACATAATCTCCGGACTTTTATTGTTTTTATTCTTTTCAAAGAGACGTAGAACTTCAAATTATTTCAGGAATTTTGGCTTTATCGAAAGAAAATTCCAATTCATTTAAAGATTATTCCTTGTGGAGGCGATCTGGCGTAGTGATAACATCCATGCCTCTCACGCTAAAGGTCACGAGTTCAATTCTCACTCCCGACATTCTTCCAAAAATGGAAGTAAAAAGTGACGAACCAGCCAAATGAGTTGAAAGTCACTATAATACAGATAAAAAAAGATTATTCCATTTATTTTTATTTGAATGATAGCTGAACCCGGTGCAAGCGTTGCTACGCTTGCAACTGAATGTATATAAATTTAATAGAACTGGTTTATGGTTGTTTTTGGCTATGATAGTGCGTTTTGATAATTTTCATTTTTTTTTGTTTACGTAACTACATTGCATAACAAAATTTGTTCTCAAATGCCTTCATCTAAAAAAATGAAAAAAAATCTATTATATTTTTTTCTTTTCTTCAAATACAGTAATCGTTCGCTAACTAGTCCTGGTTTAACTGGTCTGCTTTTTAACTGGGAACTGGGAAATGTTATGAAAACTGACATTATTTTCGCATGACAAAAACATTGATTAAATAACAGAAAAATAATTTCATCAAATTATATTTCATACCTGTTGTCGCACTCAATGCGAAACTTCCATTGGTATACTTTTGTTTATCCAATTTCATTGTCAACGCGAATCAAACAATTCATTCAAGTTCCCCTCGATTTTATTTGACGTTTTACATGCCGCACCCGTTATAACGCGAATGTCGATAACTGGTCTTCCCTTTTCGCCCAGTTAGCGAATATTTACTGTACCTGAATTCCTATTGGATTTTTTTTTCCAAAATATGTATATACAGGGAAAACTAGTTATCGACATTCGCCTTATAACTGGTCCGGCATTCGACAATTTTTCGTATAAGTTATGTTTAAGTAATATGTAACCAATTACTCGCGGTTGGCTCGAGATTATTGTATGCTTCGTCAAACTTAAAATTTTTAGTCAATTGACGAATTTAAGCAAAGCTGAATCAGCTCATGCGACATCTACATTAGAGCTCAGAACCACAAAAGTGAGGGTGTATGTTTATTTTACCCACTGAAAAGCAAGATTCGGTGGTGATTATTCATTTTATTTCAATTTAGATTCATTTCAGCCATTGAATGTCGTCAGTATATGGTAAGAAAGTTGGTGTTTTGTATATTTACGATGGTTTCAACACGTGATTTGAAGTCATAGATAATCTTCGAAAATTTTAAGTTTGATGATGCATACCGGTTATTGATACTATGGTTAGTTGCGATGAAATCGATATCATATCAAATTGGCTGATATCATTGATTATGTAGGGGTCGATACGAGAAGGATTTGCAGTATTTTTAGCGCAAAACACCCTATTCATAGTTTACTTAGTTGAAAAAAAAATGAGTGGGTTATATCTATGATATAACCGCAAGGTTGACGTGGAACTACCTTAGCTTAGCAATCATTCGTTTGTATTGATTAAATTCTTGATCGAATGAAACAGTTTCCAAATTCAATTGAGTTCAATATATTTGCTCTGTGAGTGAAAAAAATGAACAAATGCCATGTAAAGTCAATTCATTTATTGTGATTGATTGTTCTTCGTTACAAGTAAATTTAATGACGGACCTTTTACGTTTGGTATGATGACTAGAACAAAATATTTGTACGGAAGAATTATCAAACGTTTGATGAACCAGCCTAAGGCTGAATAGTCCTACGTCAAAATCTTTCCAATCAAGACAAAAAAAAATTATCAAACGATTATTTTATTTTACATTTCCCTCTGAAGTTTACATCCCAAAAGTGTACATACTTCTCGAATCTCGAATTTGCTTGAAACTGGGAAGTTCATTCGCTTCGAGGAGCTGCACGATTTTCCCAGGTTCCTAAGTTTAGAAGATCATGTTAGGACAGACATATTCCACTCTGCACAAAGGCAAGCGAGGACAAAAGTATTCGCAGTTTGCATTTATTTGCAGAGCCGATTTCCCCAGAAACCTCGGTTTTGAAGTCTGTGTTAGGGAAACACATTTCAATCGGAACAAAAATACCCCCGATTTGTATGAATTCGCAATGCCGATTTCCCCACGCTCCATGGATTTGAAGTCTGTGTAAGGGAAACACATTCCAGTCGGAACAAAAATACCCCCGACTTGCATGAATTTGAAATACCGATTTCTCCAGGCACCTTGGTTTAGAAATCTCTATTAGGGAACACATTTCGGTGGGAACAAAAGCTCCCCCTACTTTCGTGTGTTCTTCTTTTTGGCTATAAGAGGGTTTAAACTTTTCAGTTCATTCGCCTCTAGGCTCTTTCGTGTGTTTCTTCTTCTTCTTTTTGGCTTTAAGAGGGTTTAAACTTTTCAGTTATCTTTCGTGTGTTTGCAATGCCGATTTCGCTGCTTGGTTTTAAAGTCTGTGTTAGGGAACATTTTTCGATGAGAACAAAAGTCCCCCTACTTTCAAGTATTTGCAATGCCGATTTCCCCAAGGCTGCTTGGTTTTGATGACTGTGTTAGGGAAACCATAAATCGGGCCAATCAAAACGATGCAGTTAGGGCGTTTAGATAACGCCTAATATTTTACAGTTATTCAATTGTTTATCTAATGAAAAACAGGAAGTGGGTTATATCTATGGTATAACCGCAATGGTGACGTAGGACTATCGTTGATTTAGTGATCATTTGTTTGAAGTTGAATCTGAATCCATTCTGAATGAAAGAATAAATGAATAGTTGGGGGACTTCGAAAACGAGAGCGTTACGTTGGAGGTACAAGGTTTTATGCATCCAATATTGGATATGAAAATATCCTACTGATGGGGAAGAATAATCTTCAAAACCTTTCCTGCTAATTGCACTTGATTGAAAAATAACAGAACCAAATGTATTTGGTCGCAGAAAAACAAAAAAAAACATTAAAATAAACTCTTCCGCTTGAATGTAATTTTCAATCCCAAGGGGAACTGGCAGATTGTTTTGCAGTAACGATGACATCTTTCTGGATTCTTCTCGAAGTCCACCACCAGTGGTTAATGCTAACTTGATAACCACCTGTTAATTGCACTTGATTGAAAAATCCCAAAACCAAATGTATTTGGTTGCAGTGTTATATGGATAGAAAACATTAAAATAAACTCTTTCGCATGAATGTATTTTTCAATTCCCAGGGGAACTGGCAGATTATTTTTCAGCAACAATAACATCTTCCCAGATAGTCTCCGATACTCGAAGCCCACCAGTGGTTAATGCTAACTCGATAAGCACCTGTTAATTGCACTTGATTGAAAAATCGCAGGACCAAATGTATTTGATCGCAGTGTTATATATTAGAAAACATTTAAAAAAAACTCTTTCTCATGGATGTATTTTTCAATTCCCAGGGGAACTGGCAGATTATTTTTCAGCAACGATAATAATTTTCCGGAATCTTCTCGATGCTGGATGGCATTTAAACGGAAGAAGTTCCGCACGTATATATATATGTGTGTTGTGACGGCCGCTTCGATATCTCAAATGGAATCGTTTTTCGGTGCTGATAACTTCTCGGTCGTCTTCTCTTCTTCTGATGGTTCGGCTTTTCTGTCAAGTTTTTCGCCGTCCAGCTCGTCCAGCTCGTTCAATAACGATGTTGCCTTGTCGATGTCGTCACGAAAAATGAATGCGTTTCACCACCAGAATATCGCTTAAGTATGCTTTTTGTGCGTGATTGAATCGAGAGAAGGTGTGGTTTACGAAGGCAATTTGGAAGGCAAACTAGAGGGGAATGAACTCTCTGAGTTTGAAACTTTCGGCGACTGAGCAACAATCAATTGAAAATTATATAATTTTCGCGATGCGAAACATTTTCCGTTGAGCGCGCATACAATATTGGATACGAAAATTTTCTACTGATGGGGAAGAATAATTTCAGAAGCTTTCCTGTTAATTGCCATTGATTGAAAAATCACAAAACCAAATGTATTTGGTTGCAGTGTCATATGGATAGAAAACATTAGAATAAACTCTTTCGCATCAATGTATTTTTCAATTCCCAGGGGAACTGGCAGATTATTTTTCAGCAACGATTAGATTTTTCCCGATTTTCCTCGATACTCGAAGCCCACCAGTGGTTAATGTCACTCGATAACCACCTGTTAATGGCACTTAATTGAAAAATATTTGGTCGCAGTGTTACATGGATAAAAAACATTAAAATGAACTTTTTCGCATGAATGTATTTTTCAGTACCCAGGGGAACTAGCAGATTATTTTGCTGAATGGCATCCAAACGAAGAGTTCCGCGCGTGTATGTGTGTGTGTGGCGGCTGCTTCGATCTCTTCCCGGGGAACCATTTGCGGCGTCACTCTCCTCCTGATGGATTCCCTTCTGGCCTAAGGTGCACAAACAGGCTCTTGGTGACACCGTTCATCCGCGCTTTCATGATAAATGAAGAGCTTCACCACAACAGCGACAACATGCTCCAATCGCTGTTCAATTAGAACTGAGTGGATTTCCGAGTGGCGCTCGCTTATATACCGATTGGTGTATTCAATAGCCTGTTTTGAGATCAATTTTAAGACTATTGAAACAAGTTTTTGGATTAAAAAGTAACAAGTATATAACGCGTAGACATTTTATCTTTCGAATGAAGTGTTCATCATACCATTTCGTTCAGTTGTTTAGGAGCTATTAATGCTCAAAATCTCGGTCTCCGGCGTAACGCTTTCGTTTTCGAAATTTTGATTTTACACCCCGGTATAGAAATGAAAGACGTAGTCCTACGTCAAAACTACTTTTTGTTAGTTGCGATAGATGCGTAGAAATATTCCCTATCAAGTGATGCAAACATCTCTCCTATCCAGTACGAAATGTTCGAGCTATAAGCATTCGAAATCTTTCATTTTTTCCTGCATGTTCTGTGTTTAGGTTTTCATTTTACCCTCCATATATTCCGGTTAGACGTAGTCCCACGTCAAAAAAATAAAGTTACAATACTTATAACAAGCCATTCCTCGTAATGTACATAGCACATTGTAAAATGATGATTTTCTAACCTTTTCAGCGTGGAAATAATACATGAAACCGGGTAATTTAAAGATAAATTCTGATTTTTCTAGAAAATTTGAACGAATTTCATACCAAAAAAAAAAAACAAAACATCCTCATTTTACTCGTTGCGCCATCTGGTTGTAAATCCAACGTAAATTCGTCAATTGGGATGCAGCTGACCATCAATCAGCAACGCCCCTAGTCTGTACCCCGTATCTAGCGTGGTGCGTCTTTCTCGACTCGAGAAATCCAGAATAAAATGGGTTACCATGATACCGCAAATATTCAATTAATTTCAACTCTGAAAAGCCTCTCCAGAATATGCCACAGAAACACACACGGTTAGAAACAGTTTTAGATTCACTGTGAGTTTTGAAACCGATCCTTGGAAGTTCCACTTCATGATGAACTGTAACAATCTCATTAATGGCATCATTAGAATTAATTTCAGCGGCCTTCAAATGTCTACGGAGTCTTGGTATCTCTAGCAAAAGCTGCCATTTCGAAACTTCGTGGTTGCCAGTTTGTTAAATCAACTTTTTCAGTTCGCTGTCAGGTACTCATAACATGTATCGAGTTTGAATTGCTTTAAAATTTTCAGCTTCTTCTTTAGACGATTTTAACCGTTCTTATAATGATAAGGAATTCTCCGTTTAGTAGCAAATTTGTAATAAACAGTTTTGACTAGACTGTTTCTTTCTACGGCGAGAAAAAATTACCAATGCATTGAGTCTGATAACAACATTACTAAGAGATGGTCCTTTGGTTTGCAAATATTCTGCGCTAGATCTACTTCATGTAGTTTAACGCAACAGAAGTACAGATAACACAGAAATGTCAAATCATAAGCTGCTGGTAGGAGGGACTGTGCACTTAATTCAGTATTTGAGTCGCGCAGTACTCCAGTGGCTGTGCCCACAAAATGGTCTCACAGCATTATAATGAGCACTCCATCGAATTTGCAACAATCTTTTAACAACACACCTATGTGGCTCAAAACCATTCCGCGATCAGTTGAAACTGTGAAAAACGAATAAACAGATTGAACAGTTCTAAAAATGTCACACACTGATTCTTAGCAAAATCATGTTGTCCTTATAAGCTCAAATAGTTGCCTACAAACTCTATGGATATGGCCTTTTTGTTTTGCTTTCTCAACAAAACCTGAACTCCTTCATTTGATCCTGACATGGTTTGTGCGGTCGATAGCCTGCGAACGGGACTTCATGAAAATTAAACCCTCACCTTCCAGTTGTTGACAAATCTGCAGCTTTTCTCACCCGAAATGAAAAAAAAATTATAGGAGGTTGTGTCCAAGATACGACCGCATTGTTGACGTAGAACTACGCTGTTATTTTATATAAGTCGCTTGTTTATACCTTCGGATATTATTCTATAATGCTGTGAAATTTTAGAAACAACTGCTTAGTAGAATAATCTCTGAAATGATTTTTTCATTGTAGAATCAGTTGACGATAATTGATTGATGATTCATTCTTGCCCTCGCAAAACAATCGTATGTCGCAATTTATTTCATGCCAATGCATTGAAAATTTACCTCGAAGGCTATTCCGGTGGCCTTTTTCGAAATTGACATAGACTCGGCTACAGTCGATTATATACATTGTTTCAGCGGATTACCCGGATTGTCCGACGCGAAGGCTTTCTCAACGGCACTAATGGCCTCTGGGCCTAAAAACGTGAATGCCACTTGTTTCAGCCGATTACCCGGAATGTCCGAAGCGACATAGTGCTTCACGGCACTATTGGCCTTTTGGCCCAAAAACTTGGATGCCACTTGACTCAGTCAAACACTGTCTCCTACAGCTGGTGCAATTGAACCGGATTGTTCAATTGCATTCACGCGATGCTGGAAACTACTTCCGAAACGCACTGTGATCCCGTCTCGTTTTCCTTTTAACTAAGGAACGGGCTGAGGAACCTGGGCACAAGTTCCACTTAATTCGGGAACGGGTTATTCGGATCGCGTAAATTGTAAAACTACAGTACTCAAAACTTCTCGGATTGGAGAAAAATTGGGTTTTATTCAGACGTCTGTCTTCCACGAGATTCTGATTTCAACTAACTTTACGTGGAGCTTTCAAACAAGATGGTACATGTATGTGATCATTAGATCGTTTAGATCGTTTTCATTCTGGTATGAACTTGAATGTAACGTAGGTAACATATGACCCTAACTTTAGCTACTCAAGGAATTCATTTGAGGTACACATAATTTCAATTTAAATTCATTTTAATATTTATACTAAATACTAAACACTCCGGCCACCTTAAAATAGTAACGTATTTTAATTACTACACGGACACTGCTGCGTACGAATCGATGAACTGTCTGGCGTCGAAGATATTGGCTCATTCTCAACGTCGTTCACGTTTGATGGCATTGGAAGAAGTGAAAGTTTGACGACAGGACGGACAACATTGTCTGCAGATGCCGTCTTCAAGGTGACGACTCTAACGATACCATCATGAGCGGGATGAATCTTCGTTATGCGACCCAACATCCACTGGGCTGGGGGAAGGTTGTCGTCCTTAATGATGACTAGTCGGCCCACTCGGATGTCAACGGGAGGTTTGATGCCTTTTGATGAACGGGCTTGCAGCTGCTGTAAATACTCGGTGCTCCAGCGCTTCCAAATTGCCTGGAGTCGTTTTTGCATCAGCTGCCAACGGTTGAGCTTGTTGTCTGGTAATTGCTTGTAGTCGGCTTCTGGAATCGATTGCAGGTTCGAACCGACCAGGAAATGACCCGGTGTAAGAGCCTCTAGATCCGTTCGGTCATTGGACATCTCAGTTATGGGCCGTGAGTTGAGGCACATTTCGACCTGGGCGAGCAGGGTCAGCATTTCTTCGTGGGTGACGGTTGTATTACCCACTTCCTTCAGAAGATGACTCTTCGCCGATTTCACCGCCGCCTCCCACAGACCACCAAAGTGAGGTGCGCGCGGTGGAATGAATTTCCACCTGATTTCTGCATTAGCGCACCAGTCGAAAATGAGTTTTCGGCTGCTGTCGTCCGTTTTAAGCGTTTTAAAGAGATGATGCAGCTCGTTGGCGGCTCCTTTAAAGTTTGTAGCATTGTCTGAATGAAGTTCACAGACCTTGCCACGCCGTGCTATGAACCGCTTCAGAGCAGCCAGGAATGCTGCTGTGGAGAGATCGCTGACGAGCTCCAGATGTACGGCCCGCGTTGAGAAGCACACGAATAAAGCGATGTATGCTTTGACTGGTCCTGCTCTACGGTGTGGACCACGTAAGAGGATCGGGCCGCAATAGTCGACACCGGAGACTGAAAATGGCCGCGACGGTGTCACTCTGGAGTTAGGTAAATCTGCTGTTGCTTGCTGGATCAATACCGGTTTTCTACGGAAGCAGGTATGGCACTGGTGGTACACTTGACGCAATAAATCTCTGCCTCGTAGAATCCAGAACTTCTGTCTGATGGTGGTCGTCATCAGCTGCGGTCCGGCGTGCATTAGAGTTCGGTGGTAGTGATCAGCAAGCAGGTGTGCCAGTCGGTGTTTACTCGAGATGATGATTGGATGCTTCATTCCTTCGGGAGAGTTGGAGTCTTGAATACGACCACCAACCTTGATGAGGCCGTCCTTGGAGAGCATTGGATTGAAGAATTTCATAGGGGATGTTTTGTCAACTGGTCGTCCATTGCGTAGTGCTTTTAGCTCCGTCGGAAACGTTTCACGCTGGGATAGTTGACACAGAACATGTTCAGCGTCTTGAAGATCGGATGCAGTGAGATGTGTGTGTGGCTCACATGGTGTCTTCGAGGATGCCGCACAAGCCCCATCAGGATGTTTCTTGGCAGCTGTTGCGTGCAGTACACCCATGTACCGCAGGAAGTATGCCACGGCCTTCCGTAGCTTAGTATACGACGAGAAACAGTTGAACAACCAATCGCACAGTTGATTCGTGGGAGATATGAGTGCCGCCAGGCACACTTTACATTCTTCGACGACAGCCTTGGAGGATGCCACGGAATCGACGAGTTGGCCAATGTTTCTTGGTCTGCTTGAGCCAAGCAGGCCCGGTCCACCATCGCTCTTGGTGAAGAAGTTCGGCTGGAGTGAGGCCACGGGATATATCATCGGCCGGATTGTCCTTTCCTGGCACGTGGTACCATGGATGACCAACTGTCGCAATTTGAATTTTGGACACTCGGTTGCCCACAAAAGTTTTCCATCTGTTGGGTGATGCTTTCAGCCATTGAAGCACGGTCATGGAGTCTACCCAGAAGAAAACAGGAAAGTTAGATTTAAGCGAGGCAATTACCTTCAGGAACAGGTCTGTAGAGAGAACTGCAGCACAGAGTTCCAAGCGGGCAATGGAATGGCGGGTCTTCAATGGCGTGACCCTTGATTTTGCTGCAAGCAGGTGGACGACAACGTTCTGGCGTTGATCCTCGGATCGCATGTACACGCATGTACCGTATGCCCTTTCGGAGGCGTCTGAGAAGAAGTGCAATTCGAAGCTGGTAGCACCGGCCACCGAAACGAATCGGGGAATGCGAACATCGCTCACCAAGTTCAATTGGTAATGAAATGCTTTCCATTCATCTTGGATCCTTGTCGGAAGTGGATCGTCCCAAGCGTAGGAATTCCCATCGTTGTTCTTCAATGCCCACAAGCGCTGCATAAACTGCTTGGCTGTTGAAATTACCGGACCGGCAAGGCCCAATGGATCGTAGATCTTGGCAATGTACGACAGTAAATTCCGTCGGGTGAGTTCGACTGCAGGAGGTGTAAGTTGGATCCGAAACCGCAAAGTATCGGAATGCGGTTCCCATATAAGTCCGAGTGTAGACACCGACTGCTCGTCGGCGAATTCGTAAACCGGCTGAATTGCCAATTCCTCCGATGGTATTTCGGCTAGGACTGCCGAACTGTTGGAGGCCCATTTCCTCAACGGAAACCCGGCGGATTGCAACATAGCACTGAGCTGTCGACGGAGTTCTACGGCTTCTTCGGGTGTAGATGCACCGCTGATGAGGTCGTCCACGTAAAAGTCTTCGAGGACGGCCTTTTTGGCCATCGGAAAGTTCTCGCCTTCATCTGTAGCGAGCTGTACGAGAGTACGTGTGGAGAGAAACGGCGCAGAAGAGGTACCGTAGGTAACGGTCTGAAGCTCGTACGTGGAGATTGGATCCGTTGGCTTCTGTCGGAAAAGTATTCTGAGGAGTGGTTGATCGTTGCGACAAACTGCAATCTGACGGAACATTTTTTCAATGTCCGCCACAAGACCGATTGGGTTTGTCCGGAAACGCAATTTAATTGACTGAAGATCCTCTTGAACGATTGGCCCGACAAGCAGAAGATCATTGAGGGAACTACCAGACGACGTACGGCAGGACGCATCAAATACGACCCGTACTTTCGTGGTTGTACTGCTGGCTTTGAATACGGGGTGGTGTGGCAAATAGTAGTGGTAAATGGAGTTGTCCACCGGATCCTCGAGCCGTCGCATATGGCCTAGCCGTGAATATTCTTCCAAGAACTCATGGTAGGCTTCCTTTACGGATGCATCACGTTCAAGTTTTCGCTCCAAGCATAGTAGACGTCTTTCGGCGATTGCACGGGATTCACCGAGTTGAATGTAAGGGTCCTGTGATTTGGGAAGAGACACTACATATCTCCCGTCGGATTTTCTAGTCGTAGTACCCTGATATAGCTCCTCGCAGGCGATCTCCTTAGCAGAATAGATTCGGTCGGACTGCAAGGATTCGAGCTCCCAGAACCGTTCCAAAAGAGATTCCAGATTTCGAGTGGTGGCGATGTGGCAGACCGGAGTAGTTGGTGGAGTTGTGCCGTAGCATCGACCGATTACAGCCCACCCGAAGACAGTCTCGAATAGTACTGGACATCCTTTCCCGAGGATTATTCTACCACTCATAATGTATTCGTGGAATTGTTCGATTCCGAGTAACAGGTCGATAGGACTCGACACGTTGAATGCAGGGTCAGCTAATGGGAAGTTTGACGGGATTTTCCACATGGATATGTCGACATTTGACGTGGGAAGTTCAGAGGTTGGATTCGGTAAAACCAGGAACTCTAACTTGCTGGAAAACTCGTTGTTCTTGGAGTGAATAGTGGAGATGACAGACTGGGTAACCGTCACTGTTGTTTCACCGATGCCAGCGATGGGAACACGTACTCGATCTGACTGTAGACACAAACGACGAGCCAGCTTCTTTGAGATGAAGTTCGACTGCGAACCAGAGTCGATTAATGCTCGAGCAGAATGTTGTCTTCCAAATCGATCCTCGATCCACAGCGAAACAGTGGACAGGAAAACAGTTGATGGGGAACTGCTATGAGCAGGAACGCTTACTTCGGGAACCAAAATACCCGATCCGTGGGAATTCGCTTGTTGTGTCGGGTACTGGGGTGTTGACTGTGCTGCAGGGTCGCTCGAGGATTTGTGCAACAGCGTATGGTGGCGTTCGTGACAATGACGACAGGTGTACTTGGAGTCGCATCTCCGTGCGATATGCGACGATTTGAAGCAGTTCCAACAAAGTCGCTTCTGGGAAATTAGTTCGCGGCGCTGCTCAACGGTCATTCTTTGAAAGGCTGAACACTGAAACAATAGATGCTTCTCCGGGCATGCAATGCAGGATGGTGGACTTGGACGCGAACTTGCGGTAGCGGAGTTGGCAACCGCCTTCGTAGTGGGGAGCTTCTTGCTGAAGGAATGGGGACCGGCCACCTTGGCTGGTGCTGCTTGAGAACGATGTTGGATCTCTGTTGACACTGTGTGCAGAATCCGAATTCGCTGGTAGAGAAACTCGATACATGCTTCGTACCCAACATTATCCGACTTTGCTGCATACTCCTCCCAGGCTCTGAGGGTAGCAGGGTCCATTTTATAGGACAACATACAAATCAGTGGAGTGTCCCACGTTTCCACCAACTCATCAAGCTTCGCCAGTGCCTTCACATGGCGTTGAAAATCGTCTACAAGATGATGAAGATCTTGTGCAGATTCTTTCCGGATTGGAGCGAGATCGTGTAGTGTACGATACAACTGTTTTGTTAAAAACCGCTTGTTATCATAGCGCTTTAGGAGGGCTTCCCAGGTGATGACATAATTGGCTGCCACTATATCCACCGTCTCGTAAGGCGTACGTGCCTCACCCTCTAAAGACTGGAGCAGGAACTGCAGCTTCGCTACCAGTGGAATGTTCTTGACGTCATGTACCATCGATTTGAAGGTGTCACGAAATCCCAGCCACCGTGAATAGTCGCCGTCAAACTTCGGCAGATCTATTTTTGGCAACCGTAGGTGGAAGCTAGTAGGTTGAGCTGGAGCTGCATCGTGTACATTGATGGTTGAGTTCAGGTCCAGCAATCGCCTGTTCATCAACCATCCCTTGGTTGCACAGTATCTACACTGGAACTGGTGGCGTTCCTGGAGATGCTTCACTAACGGGGCGTCTCCATTGTCCATCCTTTCAATTTCGGATTGAACCTTCAAGCAGTCCTGGAAAGCCTGGTCGAGTATCTCCAGCCACACTGGTACTTGTGGGAAATCTCGTTCTTCCTCGTAATTATCCATGAAGGCTTCCACTGTCTCGAGTGTTGAAAGTAATGACCGTCGAAGAGTTAATTTGTCTTTCAACTTTTTATCCTTCACTTTCATGGTGGCCATCTCCCGACGTTGGCGTTATTCGAACGACCACAACAACGAAAATAGATTCACAAACAAGACGGAACGTGGGTGGGACGGTACGTAAAACTTCTTCCCGTATAGTCTTTTTCTTCGACTCTTTCCCGACGAGGATGTTTCGGTCACCAAGGAATTTCGAAAAAACACTGCACAGTTACCGAATTGCTAAACACGGTGCACTACTTGCCCGAGCAAAGGATATAAAGCGTCCTTTCAATTGCGATCGATCGATCGAACAACGTATCGATCCAACAATGCTAGCGTAGCTTGACTTGAGTTAAATCGCGAGAAACAATAGATATTGTTCACCTTCACAAAGGGTCAAAGTCACTACTTAGTCTTCGACACTGAACAATTGCAATCTTCTTTGCTAATTGTCTCGAACAACGGATGCACTAACAATGCCTATTGGTTTCACACATCGCGTGCAAAATGGCAGATTCCACACCGAACCTTTGTTCTTGACAAACGTGGCCACAATCACTTTTTGGTCCCCGGAATGTCCTTCGCATCCGGTTCGAAGGACCAATGTTTCAGCGGATTACCCGGATTGTCCGACGCGAAGGCTTTCTCAACGGCACTAATGGCCTCTGGGCCTAAAAACGTGAATGCCACTTGTTTCAGCCGATTACCCGGAATGTCCGAAGCGACATAGTGCTTCACGGCACTATTGGCCTTTTGGCCCAAAAACTTGGATGCCACTTGACTCAGTCAAACACTGTCTCCTACAGCTGGTGCAATTGAACCGGATTGTTCAATTGCATTCACGCGATGCTGGAAACTACTTCCGAAACGCACTGTGATCCCGTCTCGTTTTCCTTTTAACTAAGGAACGGGCTGAGGAACCTGGGCACAAGTTCCACTTAATTCGGGAACGGGTTATTCGGATCGCGTAAATTGTAAAACTACAGTACTCAAAACTTCTCGGATTGGAGAAAAATTGGGTTTTATTCAGACGTCTGTCTTCCACGAGATTCTGATTTCAACTAACTTTACGTGGAGCTTTCAAACAAAATGGTACATGTATGTGATCATTAGATCGTTTAGATCGTTTTCATTCTGGTATGAACTTGAATGTAACGTAGGTAACATATGACCCTAACTTTAGCTACTCAAGGAATTCATTTGAGGTACACATAATTTCAATTTAAATTCATTTTAATATTTATACTAAATACTAAACCAATCTTAGCAAGCCTTGAACGGTAGCTGTCGATTTTTTTCACCTGCTCCAATTTTTGGAAAATTGAAAAATATATATAATTAATATTCGTTTGATATTTTTCCATAACGCTATTGTGAATAGTGAGTGCAACAAAAAAATTGGAAATCCATACTAAGCAAATAACCCATACAATCGATAAAAAAGTCGTTGTAATTGTGATTCAAGAAATCAACCGTACAGTGTTTTAGATCTCACCGTATCGAGGCCCATATGGCCTCTTTCAGCGAGGGCGGTTCTGATGAACCTCCCGAAAGAAGTTTTCCTGAACTCTACAACCATCAAAATGAGTTTGGAGCATTAACAACTTTGCTTATGACAGGCAAAAACCAATCTCCACTTCCAAAGAAACCTCTTCTAATTGCAAAAAGCATTCGAGCACAGGTCGGTCAGATCGAGAGTGCACGGACAGCAGAAAAAGGTACACAATACATTCTTAATACAAGAAAACCAAATCAGATCAAAGAGCTGCTCAACCTCACTCACTTGTCAGATGGGACAGAGATCGAAATTAAGCTGCACCCTACGCTTAACTCATGCCGCTGTGTTATCGCGTCTTGGGACATTGCTGACATGACCGACGATGAACTACTGAGCGAGTTGAAAAGTCAACGAGTAAAAGCAGTGAAACATATAAAAAATACGCCAGTTTTTGTTCTGACAATGAATCAATCAACATATCCTAAGCATGTGAAAGTTGGTCTGCTACGAATTGAAACGCGGACGTATTACCCAGAACCGATGCTTTGTTTCAAATGTTATCAGTATGGTCACCCCAAACTCAAATGTCCCGGCCCAAAAAGATGTTACAATTGCTCCCAAACACATGAAGATGCAAGAGAATCATGCGAAGAAAACTCTCATTGCCTCCATTGTAACGAAAACCACAGACCGTCCAGTCGTAAATGTATAAAGTACAAAGAAGAAAAAGCTGTCATCCAAACAAAAATCGATCTCAACCTCTCGTTTGATGAAGCTAGAAAACGTGTAGCAACTGGACACACTACCTACTCTAAAGTGGCCGCTCAACCTCGCCTTGATCGGGCTAGACTAGATGCACTACAGGAAGAAAACAAGAAAAAAGATGAACTAATTGCACTCCTAACCGAAAAAGTTAAGCAAAGTGAAGCGTTGGAACAGAAAATGGATGTAATCCTTAAAGTGCAAGCAGAAAAGAACTACGAATTTGATAACCTACTTAAAACAGTCCAAGAGCATGAACAAGCAAACAAACAGCTTGAAAAACAAAACTCTGCTATGAAACACTACATTCAAAAACTTCAAGAAAAAATCCAATTCGAGACGTGTAGTACCAACAAAAGTGAAACTGAAACTAGACGAAAATCAAAGCGTGTGAATGCTCGAGCATCATCATATCAACACAGTCAGGAAATTTCTCCCGAAAACAACCAACCTCCCTCCAAAAAGTCACAGTTACCAGCAACTTATCAACCTCCTGTATTATACGCGGAAGAACAAGTGGTGGATATTTCCGATTATGAATTAGAGTTCGATGAAGATTCTTCACCTCACTATGTTCGGAAAACCCAGTAAATCAACACCAACGCACAACAATCAACCCACCAGACTCAACGACGCAGACTAACAACAACCACGCATCTAACTGGATTGAGACGAACGAGAATGTACAAACTCCCTCACTTTCCGGCCGGGAAGCCCAGCAGGATAACATACTTGTGCAGGACGTTACACCCACACCTGTTAATAGCGAAACCCTCTCTACGACCAGTAAAAACAGTAGCAGCTGCTCAACGCCAATTAGCACCGTTAGTTCTGCTTCCAACATTGAAAATGATTCCAAAACTCTAGAATTTTCTTCGAACGATGCCTATCAAGAGTCTATGCATTTCCACACACGGTTCCTGACAGTAGATGTTCCCGAATCTCGGAGCAACCCTTCAAAAGCTTTCGATGTGAGGGGCCTGTCCCAACAACCAACTTTACGTGATTTTTACCAACTGTGGGATCCAGGCGAAGGTTCGAGTTCCCGAATATCAGTCCCAATGATTCAACATCATTCACCACCGCCTACGTCTTTTCATCTTTCACAAGCTGCAACTACTACCGGTGAGGGGTCCGTTAACCCCGGGCATTTCCTAACACCGGTCCTGATTGTAGATGTTCCCGTACCTCGGACTGATCCTACAGCAGCTACCGGTGTTGGGGACTTGCCCTTACAGGCAAGTACCAGTAAACGTATTGACAACAGACAATTCTCCCCAGCTACCTTCTCATTCTCAGATACTGAATTCAGACGAGTACGAGACAACGAGAACGAAAGTCAGTTCAGCAATATCTCCGAAATCAACACAAATAACAACGAAACTTTCCTTCTTCAATGGAATGTGCGAAGTATATGGCGAAACTATCCCGAATTCAAAAAACTCGCTGATGACAACACTCCAGCCGTTATCTGTTTACAAGAAATGATAACCGATAAAACCAACAACCTTCTATGCAACAATTACAACTGGATAACACACAATCGTCCAGCGAGCCTAGGGAAGGGAATCGCTGGTTTGGGCATTCGGAATGACTTCTGCTACCAAAGCATAAACAATACCACTGATATGCACGCTTGTATTGCCAGAATTGGCGATCCATGGAACATAACTGTCATTTCGCTATACATTCCAAACAATGCGAACAACGAAAACCTGGTCAACGAGCTCAACGAACTCATAAGGACAAGTGAACCTCCTTACATAATCTGTGGAGATTTCAACGCGAAACATGAAGCTTGGGGTGCATCTACTTCCACTACTCGAGGTCGCAGGATTTTTGAATGGGCTGTTGATAATAATCTTGTCTCGCTGAACAATGGATCACCTACTCATATACACTGCACGTCAGGATCATTTTCATCAATTGATATTTCTTTTGTTTCTCCTGGCCTCGTGTCAAACTTTACATGGTCAGTTGAGCAAGACAGTTATGGAAGTGATCACTTTCCGATTCTCATACGGTCCCACAATACGCTCCGCAACATTTACTATCGCAAAAGATGGCTTTTCAAGGATGCAGACTGGACTGCTTTTGAAATGATAATTGATAATTGATGATTCGGATTGCATCAGGTGCCCTCCGAACAACTCCAATACAATCGATGATGGCAGAAGCAGCACGGCTCCCATGGGAATTTGTGGCAACCTTAACATTGGCAAAAAAGGCTTGTAGAATCATGGAGAGGGAAAACGCTACAACCAAAACAATATGGAAGAAAACCAATCAAGCACTTAATGCTCTAACCAATCAAAAACTCCCGATGATCACAAAAATCCACACTAAGCTAGGTAGACCCTGGTATGAAGCGTGTCCTAAAATCGACTGGTTTTTGAAAAAACGGGTCAGAGCAGGTCAAGGACGTCTGATAGCCCAAAAATTATTTGAATCACTAGTGGAAAAAAAATACGCTGATTACGACCTTTGGTTCACAGATGGTTCGTTATCACAATCCAAAGTTGGAGTTGGAATTGTAGGCCCGAACTACCGGCTTAGTGGAAGCCTTGGTAATCAATGTTCCGTTTATTCCGCCGAAGCTTTTGCAATTGCGAAAGCTACAAGGCAAATACAAAATAGAAGCGTAATTTTCACAGATTCTGCAAGCTGCTTACAGGAGATAGAAAAAGGGAAGTTGCATCATCCTTTCATTCAAAAAATTGTAAAAGAGATGAAGGATAAACAAATCATTCTATGCTGGGTTCCTGGTCACCAGGGAATCGACGGAAATGAAAAGGCGGATGACATGGCTCGCGAAGGACGAAATGCGGAGGTGATTTGTTCCTCGATTCCCGCACAAGATGCAGTTAGCTGGTGTAGAAGGATTTTGTGGCAAAAACATCAATTTATCTGGAACAACGCAGATCCGAGAGGCCTAAAACTCATTAAAGGTACCATAACGAGATGGAAGGACAGAAAAACTAGGCGAGAGCAAATAGTACTGACCAGATTGCGTCTGGGACATACTTGGTACAACAAAAAGCATCTGTTCGAGAGGAAACCTCCCGCGATGTGTGACATCTGTAGCAAACCAATCACTGTGAACCATATACTACTCGATTGCTGTAAATACGCTATTGAAAGGAGACGAAATGGACTACCAAACAATATAAGGGATATATTAAGTAACAACAACAATATGGAAGAAAAAGTACTGAAATTTTTAAAAGACATCAAACTGTACAATCATATATGAATTACTGTAAACTCACAAAATAAAATTGAAATACAGAGGCGAATGCCACATTAGGCAAAGTCTCTATAAAAATAAAAAAAAAATAAAAAAAAAATACTAAACATACATGTTGCACCAGCACCATTATTCCATATCTCATAACTACATCAATATATCTTTGGCACCGTATGTAAACAACAACAATGACAATACTTGCAAGTATCAAATATCATGCTACATGTTAATTAGTATTGCCTCAAAGGAAACGCACCTCTAGATATCGTTCGTACAAACTAAGCTTAAACCAAGTGCCAAACAAGCGTTCACCATAGCATGCATACAGAGCCATACATTGGTGGCTTGAAACTACTAGCAATATAAACATTTCTCATCATTTTGCGCTATTCTCAAAAGAAACGCTTCTGTTAATATTACTGGCCTTAAAAAGAGTTGCATTACTCTCTCATGCTCGAGATAAGCGCAGCTGTCTCCCTTAGTGGAGGAAGTTTTGCTACTAGCAAGCAAAACCTAATCACATACAAAATTCCAGAACATTTACTTTCTTGATGACTAAACAAGAGAAATAAACTCTTTTTGTTAATAACAACCTCGAAAACAATAGCAATGCTTCATTATGATCAATATTAGCGCAAATGCAATCCTAGTTGAAGGCAGTTTTGTGACTGGCACGCGAACCCAAAAAACTTATAACATTCCAGTAAGATATTCAAGATGCTTAGTATTCCCAAATAATTTTTTGGTGCACAACCTTAACGTCTGCTTCGCCATAACGTCAGTTTAATGCATTGATGCATTCTCAAAGGCACAAACGAAGCCCTTATGAAGACAGAAAATAAACAATGTTAACTGCTTGGAAAAAGACCGAATTATGCCACACAGCTTGTACTATGCTGTAACACCCATCGATGCGAATTCGCTGATGAGTTTGTCGAGAGCGACCGCCTTCACCACCAGCGGGGGGAGCTTGATTTTGGTTGCTGCCTGGGCGTTTACATTTTCGACCGACGCGCCGAAATCGCCTACTTCGCTGTTGTTCGGTGCGGTGTCACATTCGCGAAGGCTCGGTTCAGTGCGAGCGCTATTCACTGCACCAACACCGCGTGCATCATTAGATGACGCTTACCTCGAAATTTTATTGCCCCTGGCAATGCGTTCGTTTTTTGCAGGGCTCGAGCCTGCCTTCCTCTTCTTCTTGCTCATCGCACACTACGCGAAGCGTCCAATTTATGACGCGGAAAGAAGAACACACGATACGAATAAAGGCCGTTTTATATTATCAGGCACGTAGCGTAAACGGCACGTACCGATACCGGCAGACAAATACATGATGTATTCATATCATCAGGCATAGCAACTTCTCTGTACGGACCGGCAGCGCAGACGGAGCGGAGAAATGCTACTGGTGATTGAACCGATGTCGTACCGAAGAGCGACGAACGCACCCACACCACGAACTTCGGCGTTGGGTTTGTATGTATGGTGCTACTCGCCCATGTAGTTCGTGCCCGGCACCGGCAAAATATTCTTTTCGAGAATTCCTTCATGCATTTGTCTGAAGCGTGCTGTGTATGCCCGGAGCCGTTCCGCTATATATACGCATACACATTTGAAACACACGCAATAATATTTGTCTTGCATGAAACGTGCCGTGCCGGTTACGCTACGTGCCTGATAATATAATATTACCTTAACGCGAAAAACGAACAGAAAAATCAAACGACGATTTCCAAGTTGGATTACCACTGGTGGGGTCCAATCTTAGATCGAAGCGCAGCGAAAGCAAAGTGAACTGGATTACTCAACAGTCCTATGCCGAATGAAAGTTTGCCTTTTTTTTTTTACAACTTAAATGCATTTTTATTAAGATGTTTTGCTATTTGCATACATATTTTACAGTTCAAGTGACACAGTCTGGGCTTTACATCTTTGGTTCAGCTTTTGGATTTAAAATCATACTGTTGAGCAAAAGTTCCTTATTTTTAATTTGACAGTTGTTCACCATTTTAATGGTATTGTTTGAAATTAAATTTGAAAGAGACTACTTATAAACTACTAACTAACTAACTAATAACCAACTAGTTAGTTACTATATACAAATTTTTTATCAGGTCAAATTCAGAGGATCTAGATTTCTCAACAAATTTAGCTTTTGTTTCATACATAATTGCATCTAGTTTTTGTATATTAGCCTCTTGGTGTAGATCCGAGATCCTTGTGTCAAAAGGACGATCAAGAATCATCCTCAATGCACGATTTTGCGCCACTTGGAGTTTGTTCCTGTGAGTCTGAGCACATGACCCCCACACCACAATTGCATAAAGGATGGCAGGAGCTATGATTTGTTCACCTTTGAGAGACGGGATCGTCGACAGATCAGAGGGTACAGAGATCGAACCAAAGCGGAACACCTATTCAAATTCTTCTCCACGTGCTGACGGAAGAGGAGTTTCTGATCTATCACTAGCCCCAAATATGTTACTTCAGCGGACCACTCAACACTTGTGCCATTCATCACCACAACGCAAGATGGAGGAGGTTTGAGTTTGGGAGACTGCCTGTGCAGGAACATGATTGTTTGGGTTTTGGAGGCATTGATTTTAATTTTCCATATGTTAGCATATTCAACAAAGGCGTCAAGGCATCGTTGAAGCCTGTTTGTTATTTCACGAGGCATCCTCCCCTTGACGGCAATTGCGGTGTCATCTGCGAACAGAAAGGACGCGCAGCCATCTCCCAGGGGAGGAGTGTCAGAGGTGTAAAGGCTGTACAGCAAAGGGCCCAGCAGACTTCCCTGCGGGACCTCTGCCTGGATGGAAAATGTGTTTGACAAACAGCCATTCAACGATACCCTGAACGACCTTTGCTGAAGGTAACACCGGATGATTTTCACGAGATAAATTGGAATGTTAAAGGAACAGAGCTTATATACAAGCCCGTCATGCCAGACACAGTCGAAAGCCTTTTCGACATCCAACAGTGCCAAGGCTGTGGACTTGGATACAGCCCTGTTCCTTTGGATGGTGTTCATCACTCTCACTAGTTGGTGGATAGTCGAATGCCCCCGTCTAAACCCAAACTGTTCAGGCAGGAGGATGTTGTTGACCTCAACAAATTTTTGCAATCGGAATAAAATGATTTTTTCAAAAAGTTTGCCCAGCGCTGAAAGGAGGCTGATAGGTCTGTAGCTTGAAGGTAGAGTTGGATCCTTCCCGGGTTTGCGGATCGGCACGATTTTCGCTTCTTTCCAGATGCTTGGATAATAGTGCAATTCCAAGCATCGATTGAAGATGTTGCTGAGCAGCGAGTAGACTTTGGGAGTGAGCCTTTTCAGGATCAGGTTGAAGATTCCATCAAACCCGGGAGCCTTCATATTCTTAGTGGCCTTCAGCGCTGAGCAAACTTGGTCTGCATTGACCTTATCTTCCCGAGGTATGGCACAAGGGGAGGTATCTAGTTCTTGGACGCACTGCGCAACCTGCTGTTCGAGCGGACTAGCCATATGCGAGCCAAGCAAATGCGACGATGCAATGTGATTGCCTATCGCATTCGCTTTCTCAATAGGCGCAACGAGGAGACTATCGCCGACCTTGAGAGGAGGAACTGGTTTCGGATGGTTTTTCAGCACTTTGGCAACCTTCCAAAATGGTCTGGAGCGATCATCCAAGTTTTGTACGGTACGCCCGAAGCTGTTGTTTCGAAGAGAGACCATCCTGGAAGCAATCTGCCTGTTCAGATCGGCCATCTCTTCCTTTCTGCCGAGATCCCCGGTCCTCTGAAACTGGCGTCTACGCACATTTCGCAAGCGGATCAATAGTTGAGTGTGAGAGTCAATAGCAACGAACTTACCCCTCACAGGAACACGCTGCACACACGCCACATCAGCCACGGAGATGGCGTATTGAAGTCCCTCTAATGCTTGGTCGATGTCCTCCACTGAATGCAGCAGCGGGTTCTCCTCGAGGTGATGGTTCACCATCCTTCCAAACGCCAGCCAGTTGACGTGATGGTAATCCTTTCGAAGGTAGATGGCTGGAACAATGTTGACCCCTACTTCAGCAACCACTGGAAGGTGATCGGAGCTGAGCTCGTTTACCGCCACCGGCTTGGTCAGCATGATGTTTGAAAGGAAGATGTCCAAAGTCGATGGATTTCCCGCAGGTGAGGTGAAGGTCGGCTCGTCCGAGAACTGTACCGCATACTGCCCATGTTCGCGTGGTCGAAGAGAAGCCGCCCGTTTTGATTTTGTCGGTAGTTCTGCCAATCCTCATGGCGGGCGTTGAGATCACCCCCAACAACAAAGCGAGAAGAGGTGCGAGTGATGGCAGTCAAGTCATTTTGGAACTGACGCGCCATCCTGTTGCTGTTCGGACACTGATGAGGACAGTACACGGCAATGAAATGGATGTTGCCGTTTGTCAAAGCGACCTCCACACTAATCGCCTCGATGACCGACGTGCGAACGTGCGGAAGTATGTTGAGCTTCAGGCCTTTCCGTACGATGACCGCAACACCGCCCCCCCCCCCTAGAGCTGGTGCGATCAAGCCGGATGATGTTGTGATCCGGCAGCCAGAAACTGTCACCGGATTTTAGGTGGGTCTCTGAGAGCAGACCCACGTCGATGCTGTGTCTGCCGACGAAATCGGCAAACTCGATGGCTTTTGCTCTTATTGAGCAAGCGTTCCAAGTGGCAATTTTCAGAGACCTAAGAGCCATATTCAATGATAAACTTACCAAGCACATTCATCTGCTCGGGCTTGTTGCGGCACGCGCGGAGGGCGGTCGTCATCTTGTCAAAAATTTCCAGTAGCTCCGTCGGGGTGAACTTTTCGGAGTTGGTTTCAGTTTGTGGTGGGCGCCAAAATCCAGGGGGGGGTGGGAGGCGAGCGCTGTCCGGCGGGCTCGCCGGAGGTACGTTGAGGAGGGGCAGCTCGATCCCGAGCGCTTGGATGAGTTGTTTGCTGAGTGGGGCGAAGCGGAGGAAAATCTTCTGCTCTAAACGACTTCTCCTTCTTCCGCCCCGGTTGATTGTTGATAGACGCCTGCTTGCGGATATGTTTGAAATTTTCGCGTTTCGGGCATTGCCGGTCCGAACCCTGATGAGCGCCGCCACAGTTGATACATTTGTACTCCACTTTACCAGCTTTGTCCACTGGGCAGTCACCAGTGGCGTGGTCCTTAGCACACGTGCTGCAGCGAGGTTTGATGTTACAGTTGCGGGTGAGGGCATTCAGCGTCACCGTCCCTTTCTGAAAGTGCACCAGAAACAGACAGTCCGGGTACATCTTCTCGTTTTCACCTCTACGTTTCATCCGGTAAATGGCGGTTACGACTAGCTTAAACCGATCCTTGAGTTCAGCGGTGATCGTCTTCGGGTCGTAGTTAGACAGGCCGCGAATAACAGCCTTTAAGGGTTTGTCCCCCGGGATGTCGTGGGTGAAAAACTCAATATTGGCATTCTTCACTTATGGGAATCGTGATATGCAAACACTTTTAAAAACTAACTACTTTCAACAATTTATTCACTTATCACTAATCACACGGCACCACCGGTGCTCCACAAGAACTGCACAGCGAAAAAGAGGGCGAGCCATGCGCTCGCGGCCCTCTTATGACTGCATACTGCTGACGCTGCACGCTCCACGTTGTCGACCGTAGGTTGGCGGACCCGAGTGGCGTGATGTACCAAACGGTTCCGTAACGGCTTCCCCCTTAGCTGAAAGACGTCCTCGGCTTTCGTCTACTGCTGAAGTATCAGCGGTACCTCTCTGGACTCGGGATGGGCCTCGGTTGATGCGATGGTATCCTGTTCGATGACTTCTGGTTTGCTGTTGGTAAGGAGTGTCTTCCAGGCGGCGAATTTCAAAACGATGATTATGGATGAACCCAGTATGCAGATTAGTAAAGTTGATGAGATTACGGATGCTATCCATCCCAGGAAATGAAGTTTCCAATGGAGGTTTTCGGCTGTCAGGTTAAGGTGTGTGATATGGTTACGCTGTTCCATATGTAACTCCTGTAAATGTTCCAACGGAATGTGGTTAAACAGTTTGGTTGGATTTACCTTCAATCCCGTGGTAGGTATGAACGGCTGTATCTCCATGTTTGTGTTGACATATTCCTCGTCATCCAATTTCAGTGTACAGTTTGAGTATTGGATTAGGAACGACCCCTGTAGAGTGCGTTGGGTGACTGAACAGTTTGACGAAAGTGTTACATTGATTGCATTGACGACTATATTGCCATCATTGATTTTCCGAATAGTTTTGTTTCCGTAGGTGCGTTCTATGGGACACTCTGCTGTATTTCCGGAGACCAATTGTTGCATACAACCCGTCAAAGGTTCTAGATCCGTTGAGGAACATATAAACATGGCGTTGGCTTTGGAACAAGCGCTTTTTAACATGAATGATTTCTGTCCTTTCAAATAAAACTGTGTTTGTAGGTGGACTCTGTGGTGATCTACAATGACTGGTTCAATGAAGTTGAGGGTGTACTGTACATTTTTGATCCTGGGTATCTTCAGTATGTACATGAAAATTTCGTTGTTTAATACTGCGTAGGCATTGGCAGTACTAAGTATGCTATCGACCGAGTTAAGCCCGAAACCGTCATTAATGAGGGAATGATGAATGGTTTCCAATTCGTCGAGGCGAATGATGCGGCTGCTTGGGATACTCCGTCTCGCTAGTGTGATCGCCTCTTCGATTATGTCTAAGTAGTATAATAGCTCATCAATTTTGAATATTAATTCTAATACATCAAAGCCCTCTAAGGAATGTATTACATTTTCCTCATTTTCCAGTATGACGTTAATTGCTTTTGTAATGTTGCTCATTCGTGAATCGAAAGCACTATTGATTCTTATTTGCTTGTTATTCTCGCTAATTAATGAATTTAATGACGAATTTATACTCTTAAGGTCGTCTGCATCAGGGCTTCCCGATACGTATTTCCAGGCCTTTCCGAGAGATTCCCATCGTTTTCTCCTACGTAGTGGTTTTATTCGGTTGTAACTCAAGTTTATTTTGTCTAATTTTGCTTTAACTATTGACTTAAAAGGCGTTTGATTCGACAATCTCTCCATAGAAACGGCGTTAAAGTTTTCTACAATTGTTCCAATTGAGGTCAAGTTTATGGGGTGCACAATTCGCAGAGAACTAGTGCTTATTTTAGCGGGTCCTAACGGAACTATAATGATCGGACTCTGATCCAGGGTATGAATTCTCAAGTCTGAAGTGGCCATCCCTACCAGCGTAAGGAGCCACAGTATTCTGCAAGAAAATATAAAGTGTTGTTTTAGTTAGCTCCTTTCATATCTAATTTGTGAATTTTGATAGCCTTTTCATCTGTTACAGTTTTGCTGGTTTGACTTTGGATTTTAATTGGCCTAAATCTATTGGTGTAAGGGGTCGGCTTTCCTTTCCCTTTAACTAAAGCTTCACTGATGGTGAGGTTTTCATATTCTTTATTGTTTTGACTTTCATTTTTCTGATTGTGTGTCCTCGCTTCTAACGCAATATTTTCCCTGGCAGTTAGTATTATTTTTGCTTTCTGTGTATTTATATCCTCCGGGTTCAATGAATGAGAATTTCCAAAAATTATATCCCTAGGTCTTAATTTCGTAGTTGAATGTTTGGTATCGTTATATAGGGCAGTTACTATGGAGAGCCCTTCGTATAAGGTTAGTTCTTCAAGTTTTCTCCTGTTTGACATGTACATTTCTAAAAGCGTGTTGTGGTATCTCTCGACAATGCCATTGCTGTTACTAGTACTGGCAAAGTGTATATCAATATTTTGATTTTGGAGAAAGGTTTTGAATTTTGAGCTTCTGAAAGATGTGGCTTGATCACATGTTATAGTTTTTGGTAGGCCGAAAATTTTAAAGTATTTTGTAATTACTTCGATCAGCTCATCCGCCGTTTCATTCTGGATTTTGAAAATTTGGGCAAATTTGGAAAATGCGTCAACAAGGGTAAGGAATTTTTCACCCTCCTTGACGTATACGTCAATGAAAATGTTCTCTAATGGTTTGTCATATGCTCTTCGAGTTATTGGAATTTTGAAGGGACGTCGTTCGTATTTCGCGAACTTGCAGTCCTCACAATTTTTTGCGAATGATTTGATCTTCGTAATCATATCGGGGAAGAAAACTGACTGACGAATCTCCTCGTATGTGAGCTTCCAACTTCTGTGGTTAAAATTATGGCTCTTACGAATAAATTCCTCTTGATCAGTTTTAGAAATAAGATCAGGGAGTTTTAGATTGCAAAATTGTACTTTCATGCCTTTGAATTGATCTTTCATTATTTTAGAACACAATTGTGCAATCTCTAGGGGAGCGAATATACCATTGGATATGGTCGGGGAAAGATAACTTTTAAGAATGTTTCGGATTTCATCTTCGGAATATTCTCCACGGTTGAAAGTATGCCTGCTGTAACCTGAAAATATAGAATAAAATATGTGAGCCGATTTTCTAGGATCGTTTGACACATTAATTATCAGCTGATTCCTAAACTTGTTAATTATTTCTGGTCCATATATCGGGTCATTTTCATAAAGCTCGTTTTGCAAAACGGTTTGAATATTTAGTTCAGATTCGTCAGCTCGTGGTATCCGGGATAAACCATCGGCCACTACATTTTGTTTTCCTTTTTTGTAAACCAACTGGAAATCGAATTGCTCCAGGTATAGCCGTTGGCGAGTCACTCGTCCTGTAGCATCTGTTAACTTGATTTCCTTAGTAAGAGGCTCATGATCTGTGTATATGGTAAACTGCCTACCATACAGATATGGCCGGAACTTTTTAGCTGCAAAATAGATAGCTAACAGTTCCTTGGCGGTGGCAGAATATTTCTCTTCCGCCTTTGTCAATGTTCTTGATAGATAGGCAATGGGTTTTTCACCTCCATTCACTATCTGTGTGAGGACCGCCCCGATCGCAAAGTTTGACGCGTCCGTAGTCAAAACGAACGGCTCGTCAAAATTGGGGTAGTGCAATAAGAGATCCGAACTCATTATATTTTTCAATTCAGTAAAGGCTTTTTCATATTCCGGAGTAATTTCTATGGATTTGGTTTTTCCACGAAGCACACTTGTCATCGGCTTTGCGATTTTAGCAAAGTCGGGAATGAATCTTCTATAGTATGAAATTGTTCCAAGGAAGGATTTTAGTTCCTTCGGGGTTTTCGGAAGAGGCCAGTTTTTCACTGCTTCAACCTTCTTGGGATTAGGTTTAACCCCTTCCGTAGTAACCACGTGACCGAGGAATTCAACTTCTTTACGAAGGAATTCCGACTTGTCACACTGAACTCTAAGGTTTGCTTCCTTTAGAGTTTTTAAAACCTTTTGGATGTCTTTCATGTGCTCTTCCAAAGAGCTGGAAAAAATTATGATGTCGTCCATATAGACGAAACATCTAATACCTAAATGTTTCCGTAATACCGAATCCATCAGGCGTTGGAATGTTGCGGGCGCATTCTTCAATCCGAACGGCATCCGCACAAATTCGTATTTCCCATGATCGACGTTAAACGCCGTTTTTGGGATGTCAGCTGGGTCTACCTCTATTTGGTGGAACCCGCTGGCCAGGTCGAGCACAGAGAAATACTGCGCATTTCCTAGACGATCCAAAATTTCGCTGATTTCCGGTATTGGATACCGATCAGACGGTGTGATTTTATTTAATTTTCTGTAATCTACCACTATGCGGTACTTTTTCGCACCTGAGTTGTCGACCTTCTTAGGTACGACCCAAATAGGAGAAGTCCAGGCAGATGAAGACTCTCTAATAATGCCTGTATCCAACATCTTTTGGATTTGTTCACTCACTATTTCTCTTAGATGGTACGGATATTTATATGTCTTTTGGTGTATTGGCTTGTTATCGGTGGTCTCTATTCTATGCTTTACTTGATGTGTAAAGGCAAGTTTTTGACCTTCCTGGAAGAAGATGCTTTTGAATGGCTGTAAGGTCTTTGCAAGAAGTTTGACCTCCTCTTTATTTAGATGATCCGCAGGGAAATTCAAATTCTCTTTTGGATTATCGGTTTTTATAAGAAAGTCTTTATTTTCGAATGGTTTCGACAATATAGGCTTCGGTAGGCCTTTTGAATGTACATGAACCATCGCACTATTATTCTTTGCCAAGTAAAGTCCCGGTTGGACTGAAACATTTGCAGTAATGTTAAGCTCATCTTCGATTAGAAACGTTCCATCTTGTAAAGTTGGAATTTTCATGAAAGTTTCGAAATTTTCGTGAAAATTAATGGAAGAAGGGAAATACCGGTAAAATTGGTACGTAGATTTCCCAATAATCAACTCGTGTTTATCTGTATTGATCACGGCTTTCAAGGCTGCTAAGTTTTCGTACCCTATGAGCCCGTCAAAAAATTTATGAAATTTAAACACATGAAATGGTAGTGCTCTGTTGACATCTTTCGGAAAAAGATTCGCGTGCACCACTTTATCCAAAATAAATTTTCCATTTTTGTTCGTGACGATGGCTGGCTGATCAGTCACTTTTGCGTTTGCCACATGTTCTGGATTCATATACGATTTGTTCGCACCTGTGTCTATCAAGAATTTTAAGATTCCCTTGTTAGATCGGTAGCGAATGTAAGGAATGAAATTGTTCAAGTTATTGTCTGGTCTTCCTCTCCTCTGTGAAAATTTACTTCGCGTGTATTTTGCACTTCGCACTCGGTCGCGTTATTGTCATCATCGTCATCATCATCATCACTATCCACGTCAACCTCGTTGGTGTTATGTTCCACGCGCGGTTTAAATTGCTGAATCGGTCGTTTGAATGCAGTTTTTGCGTTCGTTTCTTTGGCATATGCTCTGTAAGAGCTGTTGCTGTTGTTGTTATTATTATAGCCACCAGAACCACTGCTACTAGGGTTACTGTGCTGTTTGAAAATTTGTTTTGCGGGTTTCGTTCTACTTTCCGCGTTTTGATTAGTGCATACAGCCTGGTATGCCTCTTCTAAAGATTTTGGTTTCGATTGCCTGATAATGGAGGCCAGGGGCTCTCCGATGTTGTCCAAATATCGTGTGATTGTTATCACATCAACTACCTCTCGAGCCGATAACGGGTTCGAGGATAGATTGGCTTTTAGCCTAGTGTTAATTTCTTTGATTTCATTAAAGAATCTCAAATGATTCTTATCTCCTTTCTTCAAATGGAACATCGCCGACAAATTAGTGGCGAAGTCCTTCTGGTCCCCATATTGTTCGATGAGAACCGATTTGATACCGTGAATGGTATCGGGATCACCATTTGCGCATAATATCACGCGAGCGTCCCCTTTGATTTTATTTTTTATTGCCCGCAAATATATCGAGCTAAGCGAGTCGGGTTGCCCGTTCTCGCCTTTTATTTTAAACATTTCGTAAAGCTCGTTGACTTCCTTGAGCCAACTTGCCAATTCCTTTTTATTTCCGGAAAATTCCGACATATTTTTAATAGGGTCGGGGATGGCATATTTGTTGCCCTCCCTGGCCACTACCAATGCTCGGAGCTGTTCAAGCTCTGTTTTGAGTGCTTCAAGTTCACTGGCTCTTGTTTCCGGCATGATTGATAATAGAGTTTTAGATGTTGAAAAGTAATTCACTTACGGTTGTGTTTGCAGCATCCGGGTGATCCTTCGACGGCTGGTTACTCGTGCGGCGGGATCTTCCACTATTTTAACACCTCACGATCCCACTTCTGACACCACTTATGGGAATCGTGATATGCAAACACTTTTAAAAACTAACTACTTTCAACAATTTATTCACTTATCACTAATCACACGGCACCACCGGTGCTCCACAAGAACTGCACAGCGAAAAAGAGGGCGAGCCATGCGCTCGCGGCCCTCTTATGACTGCATACTGCTGACGCTGCACGCTCCACGTTGTCGACCGTAGGTTGGCGGACCCGAGTGGCGTGATGTACCAAACGGTTCCGTAACGTTCAAAAACGCCACGACCAGATCAAATTCATTCCGCGTACGGAGGAAAACTTTAGTGCCGATGCCACATAGCTTATATTCTGCTTTAACGCCCATCGATGTTCTTCTTCTTTCTTTGTTTTTAAGAGGGTTTAAACTTTGCAGTTCATTCGCCTCTAGCCCAGTGAAGAGCCACAATAAAACCAGCCCAGAGGGGACTGGCGAAAGGGAAACCAACAAAATCACTCATCAGATCTGTCCGCTCGACTCTCGGTTAAAGAAGAAGGTAGGAAGGGATCCTATGCTTCATAAGATATTTAATATATGCTGTAAAGAAAAGTAAAAATTTACTGATCCGAGGACCAAAGCAGTAACGAAGCACAAGTGACCCAGCGAAAGGCGTGCTCCAAAACAAAAAAAAACAAAAAGGCCCTTCTCAGGAGGATAGGAAGGAAAGGAGTGGAAAGGATTTGGGAGGGATTAGTGGAGTGGAAGGGGGTGGGAGTGGTATGGGAAGGAAAGAGGGGAGGAGTGGGTGTGGGGTGGGGTGAAATGAAATGAAATACAGTTTGAATAGATAATAAAATATAGTGGTTTTGAATTTAATGGTGTATAGTAGAGCTGAAAAATGGAGAGGTTTATTTAATGAATTTATCCTCCTTGGTGAGTGTGGCTGTAGGAATAGGAAGTTGATTAAAGTATAATGTAATGGATAGAAGATAGATGTGGGTATGAAAGTATATATTATATTATTTGTTATTTATTATTATTGAATGCGTGTATATACATGTATGAAAACCTTCCTTCCGACCCGTACATACATGTGTATACACACATAAACACGCATACATGACTGTGAAGTGGCGAACTTTAATAAGCACTTTCCAAGGTATTTAGTATTTCGGTTTAGATTTTACCAAAGAAGTCGGTTTCTTTCAGAAACGCAATTAAATTGGTTTCTTGGGTCTCGTCTCTACTGAGGATATCTCGGAGACTCTGACCTATGTTGTGTCGGACTCGAGCATCTTTGGTATGTTGACATTCAAGTAAAAGATGGCTAACGGAAACCGGAGCTTCGTTGCAAGCACATTGGGGTTTTTCGGCTCTGCAGAACAAGTGTGAATGGGTGAAGTTAGTGTGCCCAATTCGAAGACGGGTAAGGACTTGCCTTTCCCTACTATTGAGACGGTCCTCCCAAGGAAGAGTGGAATTTTTAATTTTATGAAGATGAGTGGGACGGCTGTTTATCCAACCTATGTCCCAACTTTCACGGACTTGCTGTTTTACCCAGCGGATAATGTCAGATGGAGGACAGGGCATGTCTGGGGGTTCTATTTTGCTGCCCTTGCCGGCCAGTATGTCGGCGGCTGTGTTTCCGCGTATTCCTGAGTGACCAGGAACCCAGCAGAAGGAGATGTTTTTATTTGAAGCAGCCTCTTCTGTTTGCTTAATCCATGGGTGTTTGCTGTTTCCACTTAGAAGATCGTGGAGACAGCTAGCTGAGTCTGAGAATATTGTGGTAGGAAGAAAATTATGGGTGCATTCTTGGGTAGCTATTAAAAGGGCGAAAGCTTCCGCACTGAAGATGGAGCATTGCGGTGGAAGAGAAAAGCTACCAGTGTATCTACTCTCAAAGATTCCACATCCAACTCCATCGGCACTGACTGAACCATCTGTGTATACCTGGTGGTTGATTTGAAAATTGGATGCAACGAGGTTATTGAAGCAGGCTTTGACTTTTGGAGAAGGGTCTCCCGCCCGAACTGCCTTGAGAAGTTCAAGGTTAATGTTCGGCGGTTTGACGTTCCAATTTCGACGGATGGCTTTATTAGTGATGGCTTTTGTTACCAGGTGGGTGAAGGGAAGTTGCCCACTTTCTGCCATTACAGCAAGAGTAGGACTGGTGGGAAAAGCGCCAATTGCGAGCCGAATTGCTTTATTGTAAATTGGTTGAATGGTGTTTAACACCCTGTCCCCTCCACGGCTGAAGGTGCCTATTCCGTAAAGGATTTGTGGGACCAACCAAACATTTACAACATTTAGCAGCGTCTTTCTATGGCCAGAGGCTAGGTTGCCTGCGATAGCCTTGATGATGTTCAATTTCTATCTGGTGGCTATTTTGGTCTTTTGGGAATGTGATAGGAAGTTGAGTTTCTTGTCGAAAGTAACCCCTAGTATTTTCAATGTCCTCATTGTAGGGATCGGGATTTTGTTGAGCTGAAGATAGGATCTCCTTCTGAGAGCTTTTCCGATATGTATGTGTTTGGATTTCTCCGGGGAAAGTTTGAAACCTGTTTTTAGAGCCCAGTTTTGGATGGAGTCTAAGGTTTTTTGAAGCCTCTTTCTCTGAATTAAGCCGAAGCAGCTCGTAGAGATAAGAGTGATGTCATCTGCATAGACTATGATCTTTATATGGTCCGGGATAATCTCGAATAGAGATTGCATGGCAATGTTGAAGAGGGTTGGTGAAAGTGCTGAGCCTTGTGGGAAGCCGTTTTCTGGGATTTTTAGAGAAGATTGGTGGTTGTTAATAACGGTTTTGAAAGACCGGTTTTCTAGTAAACTTTTAATGAAGAGACCTAATTTCCCACGAATCCCCCAGTCGAAAAGGCTTTTCAGCACTGGGTACCTCCATGCCCGATCGAAGGCCTTGGATAAATCCAGGGAAACAATATCAATGTGGTGTAATTTTTCAGTTGCGTCGTCTAGGATTTTTTCGATTGCTACAAGGCAATCTTCTGTACCTTTTCCCGCACGGAAGGCGAATTGTCTGGGATCAATCAGCTTATTTGACTCTAGAAAAGTCGTTAAGCGTCGATTGATCATTTTTTCCATGACTTTCCCAACACAACTTAGAAGACTGATGGGGCGGAAATTGTCAAGAAGATGGTTGTTCATGTCTGGTTTCGGGATACAGATCATTAAATCCTCTTTCCAGCAACTGGGGAGGGTTCCACTGTCCCAGACTTCGTTGAGGAGCTTCAAAGTGCTTTTTTCCCGAGATGGGGTAGATTCTTAAGCATAGGGTAGCTGATGTCATCAGGTCCTGTGGATCCTTGTTTGACTTTGTTCAGTACCCAATCGAGCTCTTTGAGGGAGAGGTTTTTGTTGAAGTCAAATTCCACATCGGTATGAAAATCGATGGGAATTCTTTCGCATTCCGTTTTGTGGGTTAGAAAGGTTTGGTCGTAGTTTTGATTGGAGGAGGCGGAAGCAAAGAAATCTCCAAACGCCTCGGCGATGATTTTCCGGTCATTGGTGTATTGACCGTTAATTAGAAGATTATATTCTTTGCTTCTTTTCTTTCCATGAAGCCTACCAATCTTACTCCATAACTCCTTTGTTGACGCGTTGGGATTAATTTCGCTGACGAATTTAACCCAACTGTTGTGCTTGGCTGTGTTGATAGCAGTCTTAGCTTCTTTGCGAGCCCTTTGGAACTCTGTAAGCAGAGTGGGTCTCAGTGGGCTGTCCGGATGGGCCTTTCTTAATTTGCGTAGGGCCTTACGTCGACCTTTGATCGCTGCCTTCAGCTCAGGCGACCACCATGGGACACATTTCCTGCCAGGGATGCCACTGGTTCTGGGGATGTGCACCATTGCAACTTCTAGGACAACTTTGGAGAATTCCTCGGCTGTCCAATCTCGTTTAGCGGAGAGGCGGTTTTCAATGTCAAACTGATAGCCAGCCCAGTCAGCGTATTCAAATTTCCATCTTGGCCTTGTTGAAAACTCTGGAGAAGTTTGGCCGAAGGAAGTGAAGATTGGAAAATGATCGCTTCCGCAAGTATCATCGTGGATGTTCCAAGAAAGTTTTGAAGAGAGTTTGTCTGATACTATAGTGAGATGGCTGAAGTAGTACCAGAATAATGGATTCTGGTGTGTTGGCCGTTGTTAAGAAGGAGAAGAGAATGGTCGGATATGAAATCCTCAATGATGGATCCTTTTCGATCGAGGTATGCACCTCCCCAGGCGTATGAGTGGGCGTTGAAATCACCCATAAGCATGATTGGGGCGGGAAGTTGGGCGAACAGATGGTCCAGTTGGCCGCGTAGAGTGTTCGGATCGGAATCATTAGTGATGTAGATGCTAACGACGGTGATTGGAAAGGGGTGTTTAATGCGCACTACCACTGCCTGAAGATCAGTGGTAATGGGAAGAAGATCGTGTGGAGTGCCATCTTTGATTGCGATTGCAACTCCGTTTTTTGAGGGGTTGGGACCCTCTTTGAAATATGTGATATATTTTGAGATGAAGTGTTTATTGAAGTTGTTTGGTGTCATAGTTTCTTGAAGGGCTATGACTGTGGGATTAGAGTTTGAAATAAGCATTTTCAATTCTAGAATATTTCGTCGGATACTTCTGATGTTCCATTGTATCCCGAATTTCTGTGTTGGAGTGAATGTGTTGGTGTTTTTAACTCTAATTCCTAAGTCTTAATTGTGTGTATGTTTGAACTATTCAAAGAGAATTAGTTCGATGGTCCTTTACCCTTGGAAAGAGAAGCTTTCTTTGAGGTATTGGTGTTGTTTTTTTTTTTTTATCCAAAATATATATTTTTATTAAGGCTCATATGGCGTCAGCCTAACGGGGCCGGGAGTTCAATATTTCGACAATGTTTGCTTACAACTATGTTAGTAATATGTAACCGATTACTCGCGGTTGGCTCGAGGTTAGTATTACAAGTGTTCTCATAATTGGTATGTTGCAGTCTTCGATGCTCTGTACGTGTGCCCGACATGGGATACCTCCTATTGGGATGCAGCTGACCATTAATCAGCAACGCCCCCCTAGTCTGTACCCCATATCTAGCGTGGTGCGTCTTTCTCGACTCGAGGAATCCAGGATAGAATGGTCACTAGCCAGCGCAATCATCAGCTCGTGTAGAGTTGTCATAAGCGGTACAACCTTTGGCTCTTGTTGAATGATCAGTGGACTGCACAACCTTTGGCCCGTGTATCTGTAAAGAGTGTGTGTATGTATTGCCGCGACTAAGTAAAAGTTTATCGATCGGATAGGAGGGATATGAAACGGGGACACAACGAAGGAAACATCATTAAACGTTGACATCGGCGTTTCTGAGGAACAGGTATAGATGAAGCAGAAGATCAGGATCACAGCTACCTAAGATATCCCGGACGGGGATATCCGATTGCCTGCCTTTTGCTCTCAGTGCTCTAGAGAGCTGAGAGCGAGCAGCATGGAACCGGATACACGACCAGACAATATGCTCAATGTCGTGGTAGCCATCGCCACAATCACAAAGATTGTTTGCTGCGAGCCCAATGCGTTAGAGATGCGCGTTTAGGTTGTAGTGATTGGACATAAGCCGAGATATCACGCGAATGAAATCACGACCTACATTCAATCCCTTGAACCATGCACTCGTCGAGACCTTAGGGATAATCGTGTGTAACCAACGACCGAACTCATCACCACTCCACATGTGCTGCCAACTTACGAGCGTATACTGACGAGGAATGTGGAAAAATTCATTATAAGCAATTTGCCTTTCAAAAAGTGTGCCTTCTAAAGCACCCACCTTAGCTAGCGAGTCCGCTTTCTCATTCCCCGGAATCGAGCAATGAGAGGGAACCCATGCTAAGGTAATCTTGAATAATTTTTCGACCAAAACACTCAATAGTTGTTTTATTCTTGTTAGGAAATAAGATGAGCATTTATCAACTTTCATTGAGCGGATTGCCTCTATTGAGCTGAGACTGTCTGAAAAAACAGGAAGTGGGTTATATCTATGGTATAACCGCAAGGGTGACGTAGGACTATCGTTGATTTAGAGATCATTTGTTTGAAGTTGAATCTAAATCCATCCTGAATGAATGAATAAATAAATATTTGGGTGACTTCAAAAACGAGAGTGTTACGTTGGAGACTCAAGGTTTTATGCATCCAATATTGGATACAAAAAACCTTGTTCTGAAGAATAATCTTCAGAAGCTTTCCTGCTAACTGCACTTGATTGACAAATCACAAAACCAAATGTATGTGGTCGCAGTATTATATGGATAAAAAACATTAAAATAAACTCGCTTGAATGTAATTTTCAATTCCAAGGGGAACTGGCAGATTATTTTTCAGCAACGATCATTTTTTTCCAGGTTTCCTCTCGATAACCAGCAAACGAAAAGAGTTGCGCGCGTGTATGTGTGTGTGTGGCGGCTGCTTCTATGTCTTCCCGAGGAACCGTATTTCGATGCTGATACTCTCTTGGTCACGAGAGTATCAGCATCGGCTTTTCTGCGCTCCCTCACAGTTAAAACAAACTGATTGCATTTCAGGTCAGGTCAGGCCAGGTAATGAATCCCTCGATCCCTCGCCGTTCAGCTCGTTCAGTAACGATGTTGTCTTGTCGATGTCCTCAGGCGTCGTGCACAAATTACGTAACGCTAAAAATCCGAATTTTGAACCACCTCTCCCCCCCCCCTTTCGTAACGCAATTTCCTATCTCTAATAAACAGAAAGTAGCGCAACATCTACCCCCTCCCCCCTTATCGCGTTACGTAATTTGTGCACGACGCCTCACGAAAAATGAATCGGTTTCACCACCAGAATATCATTTCAGTATGCTTTTCGTGCGTGATTGAATCGAGAGAAGGTGTGGTTTACGATGGCAATTTGGAAGGCAAACTAGAGGAGAATGAACTCTCTGAGTATGAAAATTTCGGCGACTGAGCAATAATCGATTGAAAATTATATAATTTTCGCGATACGAAACATTTTCCGTTTTTCATGTTATGCATCCAATATTGGATACGAAAATATCATACTGATGGGAAAGAATAATCTTCAGAAGCTTTCCAGCTAATTACACTTGATTGAAAAATTACGAAATCAAATGTATTTGGTCGCTGTGTTCGCCATATAATTAGAAAACATTAAAATAAACTTTTTCGCATGGATGTATTCTTCAATTCCCAGGGAACTGGCAGATTATTTTTCAGCAACGATTAGATCTTTCCGGAATTTTCTCGATGCTGTATGGCATCCAAACGAAAATTCTCGTTTCAGTTTGGCCTGCAAAAAACTTTTCTAAACTCTAATCCATCAAATTTGGAGCCCTGAAAAGGGCCGATGATTATATGCTAAGCTAATATAGCACCCTCTCCTTGGATTCGATGGGCCAGCTGAATGTCCTTGGGCATGATGTGACGCGTTTTGCGTGGATAGCACACAAATTTGTATCTTCGAATAAGCTTCCTGCAGCGTCATAACCGCGGAACTTTGGAAGCGCAAGTCGGTTTTGAAGTCCTGAGCAATTCCACGATCCAAAAGCTGCAAAGGTAGCTTGCGGATCAGCAATTCGGTCGACTTCCGATAGCGATGAATTTCACGCAAAGTTCCCGGTCGATAGCGATGTGGCTTCTTCACCTATCCTGCGGCTGGTGCGCTTATCCGAGCTGCTTTCGTGTGCCTTACCACTGAAAGACTAACCTGCTATCTGCTTGGTCCCAAACAAACGAGTCGTCACGGTGCGAGAGTAGAGTAAGAAATGAACGAAAGCAAAGGAAGCGTCATTTTATAAACCATAAAAGTATAGAATCTAAACCCCACCCTTATTATATTCGTTGCTTACCCTGAAAGAGAAACGAATAACATCGAAGTAAGTATACAGTAATGTATTTGAATCCGGACACTTTGCGTTACATTTAATACCATACCGCAGCCACAACATTTTCTGCATGTTGAATTAATGCGATTGATAATTAACTATCAAGAAACTATCAGTAACTATATTAGCAACTATTAATCGCATAAATTCAACATGAAAAAGACGGGTGGGTAATGTCGGGGACATAACCGGAGTGACGTAGGACTATACAAAGGGGACAGCTTTTGTTAAATATATATTTTAAATATATTGTTTTATTTTCTTCTCCTACGTGAATACCTACCTATCTACCTGAAATTTTTTTTTAGTTTACTGTTTACTCTTTACTAATAAGTTGAGGGTTGAAAAGAACCTTTGGTGTTGTGTTTTTGTTATCACTCGATATTCCCATCTTGTTCGGTTAAACCTTCCTGTTTAGCTATTGCGTTCGCCACTCGCCACAGCTTTCACAGTTGGAAAATTTCTTCCTATCCAGCTTGTGACATATTGTTCAGTAAATTACATTTAATGCGACGTGCCGGAGAAGCACTTTGCCACTCACTGAAACTAATTGTTGCCTTGATGAGCGCCGAACCGAAGCTGCTCTGTTCTTGATACGGGTTTTCTGATTGTCGTGAGCAACTTTGCAAGCCAACTCGAGCACTCCGACGGCCGAAACTCTATAATCGCTGTTAGGTATACTGGTGCTCCGGCACCAATCCGTTCGGCCTAGTTACCCTTGCGGAGCAATCAGTGAATGCGACCAACAGAGAACTGGAGACCTGCACGGTTCGAGTGAGACTTTGCTTTCCCTTAACTTGTCCTTCTTTGTTACGTCCACGATGCCGATGCCGTACAACCACACGGGTTTACGGTTTGAAAGAAAATAAGATATTTTTTTGGGGTCCGCGTGTTTTATACTCTAGCGGTACACACTCACAGGATAGTGACAAATCGACAGACTCAGCCAGAGGGGCGAGTCCAACGAGACGAACGAATGAGCGTTAAAAGGGAGCGATGGCAAAAAAATACATCAAGGTGCTACTGACATTCAACCGATTCGGTCGTGTTTTTAGCGCCCTTGTAAAAGAGTACGGAAAAATAGGAGTTTTCTCGCACAACTAATCAAATGCTTAGAGCAGCCTTTCTGAAGGCTTGATTAGTCCTAAATACAAATTGATTTTCAGCATCGCAACCCGAGGATAGCAGAAAAGGATATCAACAAACGTTCACTGCGGTGGCGGTGCTCACCGGTTCGCCGGAAAAAGCGCGCGCTTTTTCGGCGTCACTGACGCCACGCCCCCTTTTTTCTTTCGGGCAGTGTTGCCAGTTTTTTTCTGTAGTGCTAATAGTGAATCTTAATTATTAAATAAAATCTAAAAAGAAAAAAAAAACCACGCATACAAACAGTGAAGTGACTGAAGCAATTATTAGATTAAGTGTAATTTGAAATTTTCTGCACCTGTTGGTGGCTTTTCAAAGTGCTTTATCGGAACAAAGTGTGATTTTCTGGGAAAATACCCCTTAGTGAATATCCCCCATAAGGAATTTTAGTGGTTTTATATCCGTACCTGCTGACTATAACCTAGGTATAGTCAAGCAGAAGCATGGCTTCAAGTAGCTCCGGGCCTCCGGGAGGCCGGGCTACAAATTTGTACGAGGGTAAACCAACCCAACGTACTGCTCCAAGATGGGCCGATCCACTGAACGGCAACCTACAGATCCTGTTACTACGTGCCACAGGAGAGAACGTGATTCCGACTAACCCGTTCGTCGTGAGTAAGACGATCGCCAACGCTGTAGGAAAGAAGTACTACACAGCGCGACCGCAACGAGACGACAAGAAGAGGACGCAATATATCCTTACGGCCAAGGACGAAGATATCATTGGTAAGCTCCTCTTAATCAACAAATTAATTGATGAAACCACTATTGAAGTGATTTACCACCCAACCCTTAACCAACGCAAATGTGTTGTTACTTGTCGTGATGTCATGGACATCAAAGAATCCGAACTGGTGACAGAGCTTTCCGATCAAGGTGTGATCGATGTCAAGCGCATCACCAGAAAGGAGAACAATATTGTTGTACCAACTGCCACTCTTATTTTGACGATTCGTGGAACTGTTGTTCCCGATTTCATTAATTTTGGATTTATTCGGGCTGGGACTAGAAATTTCTACCCCAACCCAATGCAATGCTTTAAGTGTTACAAATTTGGACATACTAGCAAACGATGCAAACGCGAGAACCCGCTTTGCCGAAATTGTGGACAGGAACATCCAGAACAAAAGGATGGAATTAAAACCTGCAACGCTTCAGCATTTTGCTTGAATTGCCAAGGGGACCATTCCTCTTCGAATAGGAAATGCCCCGTATGGCAAACCGAGAACAACATCACAAAAATCAGAATCGATTATGGTATCTCCTACAAAGAGGCGAAAGAAAAACACAACGGTCAAAATAATGGACCAACTTTTACAAGTGTTCTGCAAGACAGACTCTCCAACTTGCAAAAGCCAACACCCAGCTGCAACTGCAAATGCAACTGCGCCTCGGCCGCTTCGGCCTCTTCTAGCCGCGAAAGCACTCCCCCAATTGACACTACAATCGATACTTCCATGACAGAGTCGACAACCGACAGCTCAACAACGGAATCTGAAAACGAATCAGTCATTTCAATGGACACTTCTGATGTTCCAAACAAAAATAAAAATAAAAGAAAAATGGCGAAAGGATCATCTTCAGATTCAGATCAAAAATCCGAAGATGAAATCCAAACAAACAAGGACAAGAAAAGAACTAAGAATGAACAAAGAACTACACCACCAACAAATAACAACACAACACCAACAGAAAACAACAACAACACACATCAAACAAAAAACAACAATAACAACAACAGCAACGCACATTCAACAAAAAACAACACAAACACAACAAACACTCCAAAGACTTCTACACCAAACAAAAACAACACCAATACCTCAAAGAAAGCTTCTCTTTCCAAGGGTAAAGGACCATCGAACTAATTCTCTTTGAATAGTTCAAACATACACACAATTAAGACTTAGGAATTAGAGTTAAAAACACCAACACATTCACTCCAACACAAAAATTCGGGATACAATGGAACATCAGAAGTATCCGACGAAATATTCTAGAACTGAAAATGCTTATTTCAAACTCTAATCCCACAGTCATAGCCCTTCAAGAAACTATGACTCCAAACAACTTCGATAAACACTTCATCTCAAAATATATCACATATTTCAAAGAGGGTCCCAACCCCTCAAAAAACGGAGTTGCAATCGCAATCAAAGATGGCACTCCACATGATCTTCTTCCCATTACCACTGATCTTCAGGCAGTGGTAGTGCGCATTAAACACCCCTTTCCAATCACCGTCGTTAGCATCTACATCACTAATGATTCCGATCCGAACACTCTACGCGGCCAACTGGACCATCTGTTCGCCCAACTTCCCGCCCCAATCATGCTTATGGGTGATTTCAACGCCCACTCATACGCCTGGGGAGGTGCATACCTCGATCGAAAAGGATCCATCATTGAGGATTTCATATCCGACCATTCTCTTCTCCTTCTTAACAACGGCCAACACACCAGAATCCATTATTCTGGTACTACTTCAGCCATCGATCTCACTATAGTATCAGACAAACTATCTTCAAAACTTTCTTGGAACATCCACGATGATACTTGCGGAAGCGATCATTTTCCAATCTTCACTTCCTTCGGCCAAACTTCTCCAGAGTTTTCAACAAGGCCAAGATGGAAATTTGAATACGCTGACTGGGCTGGCTATCAGTTTGACATTGAAAACCGCCTCTCCGCTAAACGAGATTGGACAGCCAAGGAATTCTCCAAAGTTGTCCTAGAAGTTGCAATGGTGCACATCCCCAGAACCAGTGGCATCCCTGGCAGGAAATGTGTCCCATGGTGGTCGCCTGAGCTGAAGGCAGCGATCAAAGGTCGACGTAAGGCCCTACGCAAATTAAGAAAGGCCCATCCGGACAGCCCACTGAGACCCACTCTGCTTGCAGAGTTCCAAAGGGCTCGCAAAGAAGCTAAGACTGCTATCAACACAGCCAAGCACAACAGTTGGGTTAAATTCGTCAGCGAAATTAATCCCAACGCGTCAACAAAGGATTTATGGAGTAAGATTGGCAGGCTTCATGGAAAGAAAAGAAGCAAAGAATATAATCTTCTAATTAACGGTCAATACACCAATGACCGGAAAATCATCGCCGAGGCGTTTGGAGATTTCTTTGCTTCCGCCTCCTCCAATCAAAACTACGACCAAACCTTTCTAACCCACAAAACGGAATGCGAAAGAATTCCCATCGATTTTCATACCGATGTGGAATTTGACTTCAACAAAAACCTCTCCCTCAAAGAGCTCGATTGGGTACTGAACAAAGTCAAACAAGGATCCACAGGACCTGATGACATTAGCTACCCTATGCTTAAGAATCTACCCCATCTCGGGAAAAAAGCACTTCTGAAGCTCCTCAACAAAGTCTGGGACAGTGGAACCCTCCCCAGTTGCTGGAAAGAGGGTTTAATGATCTGTATCCCGAAACCAGACATGAACAACCATCTTCTTGACAATTTCCGCCCCATCACTCTCCTAAGTTGTGTTGGGAAAGTCTTGGAAAAAATGGTCAATCGACGCTTAACGACTTTTCTAGAGTCAAATAAGCTGATTGATCCCAGACAATTCGCCTTCCGTGCGGGAAAAGGTACAGAAGATTGCCTTGTAGCAATCGAAAAAATCCTAGACGACGCAACTGAAAAATTACACCACATTGATATTGTTTCCCTGGATTTATCCAAGGCCTTCGATCGGGCATGGAGGTACCCAGTGCTGAAAAGCCTTTTCGACTGGGGGATTCGTGGGAGATTAGGTCTCTTCGTTAAAAGTTTTCTAGAAAACCGGTCTTTCAAAACCGTTATTAACAACCACCAATCTTCTCTAAAAATCCCAGAAAACGGCTTCCCACAAGGCTCAGCACTTTCACCAACCCTCTTCAACATTGCCATGCAATCTCTATTCGAGATTATCCCGGACCATATAAAGGTCATAGTCTATGCAGATGACATCACTCTTATCTCTACGAGCTGCTTCGGCTTAATTCAGAGAAAGAGGCTTCAAAAAACCTTAGACTCCATCCAAAACTGGGCTCTAAAAACAGGTTTTAAAATTTCCCCGGAGAAATCCAAACACATACATATCGGAAAAGCTCTCAGAAGGAGAACCTATCTTCAGCTCAACAAAATCCCGATCCCTACAATGAGGACATTGAAAATACTAGGGGTTACTTTCGACAAGAAACTCAACTTCCTATCACATTCCCAAAAGACCAAAATAGCCACCAGAAAGAAATTGAACATCATCAAGTCTATCGCAGGCAACCTAGCCTCTGGTCATAGAAAGACGTTGCTAAATGTTGTAAATGTTTGGTTGGTCCCACAAATCCTTTACGGAATAGGCACCTTCAGCCGTGGAGGGGACAGGGTGTTAAACACCATTCAACCAATTTACAATAAAGCAATTCGGCTCGCAATTGGCGCTTTTCCCACCAGTCCTACTCTTGCTGTAATGGCAGAAAGTGGGCAACTTCCCTTCACCCACCTGGTAACAAAAGCCATCACGAATAAAGCCATCCGTCACTTGTCACTCCCCGAAAGCGACCACAATGTCCCATTAATACATAGAGCTAAAACATGGTTCAAAAATCTCACGAACAAAGATCTTCCCGATATATGTGAACGTTCATCTGCGACGGGAAGAAATTGGAACGTCAAACCGCCGAACATTAACCTTGAACTTCTCAAGACAGTTCGAGCGGGAGACCCTTCTCCAAAAGTCAAAGCCTGCTTCAATAACCTCGTTGCATCCAATTTTCAAATCAACCACCAGGTATACACAGATGGTTCAGTCAGTGCCGATGGAGTTGGATGTGGAATCTTTGAGAGTAGATACACTGGTAGCTTTTCTCTTCCACCGCAATGCTCCATCTTCAGTGCGGAAGCTTTCGCCCTTTTAATAGCTACCCAAGAATGCACCCATGAGTTTCTTCCTACCACAATATTCTCAGACTCAGCTAGCGGTCTCCACGATCTTCTGAGTGGAAACAGCAAACACCCATGGATTAAGCAAACAGAAGAGGCTGCTTCAAATAAAAACATCTCCTTCTGCTGGGTTCCTGGTCACTCAGGAATCCGTGGAAACACAGCCGCCGACATACTGGCCGGCAAGGGCAGCAAAATAGATCCCCCAGACATGCCCTGTCCTCCATCTGACATTGTCCGCTGGGTAAAACAGCAAGTCCGTGAAAGCTGGGACATAGGCTGGATAAACAGCCGTCCCACTCATCTTCATAAAATTAAAAATTCCACTCTCCCTTGGGATGACCGCCTCAATAGTAGGGAAAGGCAAGTCCTTACCCGTCTTCGAATTGGGCACACTAACTTCACCCACTCACACTTGTTCTGCAGAGCCGAAAAACCCCAATGTGCTTGCAACGAAGCTCCGGTTTCCGTTAGCCATCTTTTACTTGAATGTCAACATACCAAAGATGCTCGAGTCCGACACAACATAGGTCAGAGTCTCCGAGATATCCTCAGTAGAGACGAGACCCAAGAAACCAATTTAATTGCGTTTCTGAAAGAAACCGACTTCTTTGGTAAAATCTAAACCGAAATACTAAATACCTTGGAAAGTGCTTATTAAAGTTCGCCACTTCACAGTCATGTATGCGTGTTTATGTGTGTATACACATGTATGTACGGGTCGGAAGGAAGGTATTCATACATGTATATACACGCATTCAATAATATTAAATAACAAATAATATAATATATACTTTCATACCCACATCTATCTTCTATCCATTACATTATACTTTAATCAACTTCCTATTCCTACAGCCACACTCACCAAGGAGGATAAATTCATTAAATAAACCTCTCCATTTTTCAGCTATACTATATGCCATTAAATTCAAAACCACTATATTTTATTATCTATTCAAACTGTATTTCATTTCATTTCACCCCACCCCACACCCACTCCTCCCCTCTTTCCTTCCCATACCACTCCCACCCCCTCCCACTCCACTAATCCCACCCAAATCCTTTCCACTCCTTTCCTTCCTATCCTCCTGAGAAGGGCCTTTTTGTTTTTTTTTGTTTTGGAACACGCCTTTCACTAGGTCACTTGTGCTTCGTTACTGCTTTGGTCCTCGGATCAGTAAATTTTTACTTTTCTTTACAGCATATATTAAATATCTTATGAAGCATAGGATCCCTTCCTACCTTCTTCTTTAACCGAGAGTCGAGTGGACAGATCTGATGAGTGATTTTGTTTGGTTTCCCTTTCGCCAGTCCCCTCTGGGCTGGTTTTATTGTGGCTCTTCACTGGGCTAGAGGCGAATGAACTGCAAAGTTTAAAGCCTCTTAAAAACAAAGAAAGAAGAAGAAAAATACATTCATTACGATTTGTTCGCTCGTTGGATTCACATGCAGGCTAAAAAGGGTCCTTTTCAGGATCACAAAATTATCTTCAATCTAAAGAGTTTATTGTTTTGTTGTCACTCGATATCCCCATCTTGTTCGGCTAAACCTTTCTGTTTAGCGATTGCATTTGCCACTCGCCTCAGCTTTCACAGTTGGAAAATTTCTTCCCATCCAGATTGTGACATATTTTACAGTAAATTACATTCAATGCAACGTACCGAAGCGCCACTCAGTGTCGCATTGGAGGCGATTTGAACCTTTAATTGAACATTTGCGATGACAGTGGTACAGTGTCGACTTTCAATGTGCGGTCATAATTTGGATCTCTATGTTTACAAAAATGTCCAACTAAATAAGTCGCATTACATGTCCGTCCAATTAGCTAAATGTCGAACTAATTGTAAATTACTGTACTTTCAATCTGGAAACAATTTAAGAGTTGGTGAAAATTGAATAATCTTGAAAGTCCCCAACTATCAATAAGCTCAGAACTACTGCCAAATTCACATACTCATCAGATCCTGGCAAACAAATTATGAAAACATCAATTTGTGTTTTATTATTATTTTGGATAATGTTTTAGAACACATTGAACTTAGGTGATCTGGGATTCCATGGTTTTTTTTTCGCATGGACAGATAAAAAATGACAGAGGAATTGCAGAAGTATGGGAAGCAAACTTGGTTGGAGATGCCTGGTGAAGGGTGCACGTCGTGGGTAAGGTACTCATGGTATAAAGACATAAAACTTGACTGAGGAGTCAGTTGGAGTAGATTTTCGAAGTTATCAATCACCAATGGATTCATGATCTTGCAACGGATGAGAAATCTGTAGGATAATTCTGTGAACCGAAGAGTAAGCGGGGGTACTCCTGCCAAAACTTCGAGACTCATCGTATGTGTCGAATGCAAACACCCCATGGCTATACGCAAACAACGATATTGTATTCTCTCCAGCTTGAGAATATGAATCCTGGCAGCTGATCGGAAGCAAAAACTGCCATATTCTAACACTGATAATATCGTTGTTTTGTACAACTGAATGAGGTCTCCTGGATGGGCACCCCACCATGTTCCGGTAACTGTTTGGAGAAAATTGATTCTTTGCTGGCATTTCTGTTTCAAATACGCAATGTGTCTCCCCCAGGTACACTTAGAATCAAAATATACACCCAGGTATTTGAAAAACATAGAGTGTTGGATCGTTTTGCCGGATAGGTGAAGCTGGAATTGGGCGGGTTCGTGCTTCCTAGAAAAAACGACCATTTCAGTTTTCTCCGTAGAGAATTCGATACCCAGCTTGAGGGCCCACGTGAACAGATTGTTCAGGGTATCTTGCAACGACTTTTGCAGAACGACGGGATTAGTACCCGTGATGGAAATAACTCCATCGTCTGCAAGTTGTCTCAGCGTGCAGTCTCTAGTTAGACAATCATCCATATCATTGACGTAAAAACTGTACAAGAGGGGGCTTAGGCAGGAGCCTTGCGGTAGGCCCATAAAACTGTAACGAGAAGATTTCGAGCTGCCATGAGAGAAAATCATGTGCTTTTCTGACAGTAAATTGTACAGGAAATTATTGAGAATTGGTGAAAGTCTATGAAGAAAGATTATGAAGCTTCTCTGAGAGAATTTCCATGGAAACTGAATCAAATGCCCCTTTGATATCGAGAAAAACGGAAGCCATTTGTTCTTTGCGAGCAAATGCGATTTGGATTTCAGAAGATAGCAGCGCGAGACAATCATTTGTCCCTTTACCTCGGCGGAAGCCAAACTGCGTATTTGACAGCAAATTGTTCGTTTCGACCCACTTGTCCAAACGAAGTAGAATCATTTTCTCTAACAATTTACGAATACAGGATAACATTGCAATCGGCCTATACGAGTTGTGATCGCAAGCCGGCTTGTTGGGTTTCCGTATGGCTATCACTCTCACTTGTCTCCAGTCATGCGGGACAATATTCAGCTCCAGAAACTTGTTGAATAAGTTCAGCAAACGCTGTTTTGCCAAGTCGGGAAGATTCTTCAACAAGTTGAATTTAATCTTGTCCGACCCCGGAGCTGAATTGTTACATGAGAGAAGGGCAATTGAGAATTCCACCGTCGAAAAATTCTCATAGTCGCTTTGAAGTGGAATGTCGCGTACGACGTTTTGTGCAGGAACGGTGTCGGGGCAAACCTTCCTTGCAAAGTTAAAAATCCAACGGTCAGAGTATTCCTCACTTTCGTTTGTATGGTTCCAGCCACGCATTTTCCTAGCCGTATTCCAAAGAGTGCTCATAGCGGTCTCCCTTGACAAACAATTGACGAACTTCCGCCAATATCCACGCTTTTTTGCTTTAATCAAACCTTTTAGTTTGGCTTCTAGAGCTTGGTACTTTAGAAACCATTCCACTAATCCAGTTTTCCTGAATTTTTTGAAAGCGGATGATTTTTCAAGGTAGACCTTTGAACACTCCTTGTCCCACCAAAGTGATGGAGGACGACGTCGGAAAGTGGTAGCCGGTACACGTTTCTTTTGAGCTTGAAGTGCGCTTTCGTAAATCAAACTCTATATAAAGTTATACTCTTCGAGTGGAGGAAGTTCATGCATTGAAACAATTGCTTCAGATATTATTTCCGCAAATGTTCTCCAGTCAATATTCTTCGTGAGGTCATACGAAATATTGACTGACTCACGAAAGCTTGATTCATTAGCGATCGATAAAATTATTGGTAGGTGATCACTACCGTGGGGATCTTGGATTACCTTCCACATGCAATCCAGGGATAACGAAGAAGAGCATAGAGATATGTCTAGCATGCTTGCCCGTGCAGGAGGGTTGGCTATTCTGGTTGCTTCCCCAGTATTCAAAACTGTCAATTTGAAGTTGTCGCACAGATCATAAATCAAAGTGGCACGGTTGTCATCGTAGAGTGATCCCCATGCTGTTCCATGGGAGTTGAAATCACCTAAGATTAACCGCGGCTCCGGCATTGCCTCGATAGTATCAAAGAACTGATGGCGGCCTACCGTAGTTCTGGGAGGGATATATATCGAAGCAATGCAGAGGTCTTTGCCATTGATTTGCGTCTGGCAAGCAACAACTTCAATGCCTGTCATCGATGGGAGAGTGACTCTATAGAAGGAGTGACATTTTTTAATCCCCAATAGTACGCCACCAAACGAGTCATTTCGATCGAGGCGAATAATGTTGAAATCGTGGAAATTCAGCTCATTGGCTGAAGAAAGCCATGCTTCACAGAGAGAAAATACATCACAGTTAGAGCTGTGAACTAAAAATTTAAACTGATCTAGTTTAGGAATGATGCTTCTGCAATTCCACTGTATTACAGTGGTCAAATCCTTGACCTCTTGCCCTGAATCAGGCATCGAGGGAAATGAACGCTGCCAAAAAACCACATTTTTCTTTCAAAAATGTTCTCACAATCGGAAGCAAACATAATACTATGCTTTTAAGAGGGTCATTTATATTTAAAGCATTTAAAATGTTGTCCACCAGGTCAGAAAGCGCAAGCAAGCCAGATTGTGGCTGTTGCCTCGACCGCGAAAAAGGAGCAGACGTGTTGGGTGCTGCTCCGGGAAGTGCTGAGGACCCCTGGTGCGTAGAAGAACCGCTTAAACCAGGAGGTACTTGCTTCGGTCTATTCTCAGCACGTTCGATTCGAGTTTTCATTCCAACTTGGAAAGTTTCGGTTTTCTTTCTGGGGAGTGATGGAAAAGAAGTAATTTTTCTTTTCCTGATGGCACCCTGCGATGTACCGGAACTTCCTGCATTGGGAGCGTCAGCAACAGGCTCGTCGTTCTGCAGAATGGAGTAGGGATTGTCCTGAGTCGTTGGAACGGGACTCTTAAGCATTTCTGCATAAGTCCGCTTGGAACGTTCTTTTGAGGAGCGCTTGATTTTTTCCCCTCGTTGTATGTACACCGGGCATTGAATAAGATCATGAGGAGTCCCGCCGCAATGAAGACACTTGCGCTCTTTCGGGCAAGGATTCTCATCATGGCTCTCTCCACAATCTGCGCAACGTTTTTTGTTGCAACAATAGGCGGCCGTGTGACCGAGTTGCATACATTTGTTGCATTTCATTACCCGGGGTACAAACAACCGAACAGGTAAACGAAGTGCACCTATTGCAACGTAGTTTGGAAGGGCGGAACCCTCAAATGTCACACGAAAAGAGTTTGTCCGATTGAGAACTCTTTTGTCATTTTTAAGTGACACAGATTTCAGTCGATCGCATGCAAGAATCTTCACACTTTTAAGTGGAGAGTTCTTGAAGCGACCGACACCATCGAGTATCTCTTTTCGAGTCAAACCCTTTTCGTTTATTACACCGTCTATTTCAACGTTGCAACAGGGTACGTATACGCGATACTCGATCGCAAAGAGATCACAGCGCGTTATTTCATTCGCTTGGGTTCTGCTGGAGACGACAACTCGTAATTTGTCTGGCCCCATCCGAGTAATCTCGGTAACTTCGGAAAATTTCTGTGTCAACTCTTTTGAGATGCGCATGACGTTAAGAGGTTTGGATTTTCGTCTAAAGTATACGATAAATGGGCCTTTGGCGCCATCAGGGTATTCTTTTAGACGAAAATCCTGCTTCTCGTCTTTTTCCTCATCTTCAGAGCTTTCTATTTCGTATACAGAATTTTCCTCCTCATCTTCTGTTTCATCCTCCTGCTCTTCAGGAGGAGGTTCATTATCTGATATATTCTTTGGCGTGGGTGGGGGATCCTCCCCGCCCTCTGCCATATTAATAAAAACGAAGAAGTAGACAACTGTTCGATATGAACAGAATATAATAATTTGGAAAATATAAATTAGTAAAAGAAATTATATTTCTATATTAGTTATTATTGAAAATTTTATTTATTTCAATTTTTGTTATTATGTGTAATTTGAAAATGAAAAAAGTTCCAATAAAAGTTCAACGGTGATGTAAGAAATGAACACCCCTAATGCCAACGCTTGCCGATATGATAAACAATGGTATAAATCGAGCACAGAAGCTATACAGAATGATGGAAGAGGTAAGAGGAAAATAAACTTCTACTTGCCCCGCTGCTGTGTAGCGTGTGTGATGATGTGACTTGCTGCCGGATTGTCTCGATAGCGCACCACTTTTTATGAGCTTTACTCGCTCGCAGCGCACCAGATGAAAAAATACACACTAGAAACGGATGTAAAAAAAACACCTGTATCGGATCAAATATAGGTTCGACCGATCTGCTTGCGAGTTGTCGAAGCACTCTCAGGTGTTGCAGAGTGCTTCGACAACAGGAAGCAGGTGTTGTTTTTGTTTGGTGTAGAAGTCTTTGGAGTGTTTGTTGTGTTTGTGTTGTTTTTTGTTGAATGTGCGTTGCTGTTGTTGTTATTGTTGTTTTTTGTTTGATGTGTGTTGTTGTTGTTGTTGTTGTTTTCTGTTGGGGTTGTATTGTTATTTGTTGTTGGTGTCTGTCTTTGTTCATTCTTAGTTCTTTTCTTGTCCTTGTTTGTTTGGGTCTCATCTTCAGATTTTTGATCTGATTCTGAGGATGATCCTTTAGTTATTTTTCTTTTGTTTTTGTTTTTGTTTGGAACATCAGACGTATCCATAGAAATGACTGATTCGCTTTCGGATTCAGTTGATGAACTACCAGTTGTTGAATCTGTCATGGTTGTATCGAATGTAGTGTCAATTGGGGGGGTGCTTTCGCGGCTAGAAATGGCCGAAGCGGCCGAGGCGCAGTTACATTTGCAGTTGCAGCTGGGTGCTGGCTTTTGCAAGTTGGATAGTCTGTCTTGCAGAACACTTGCGAATGTTGGAGCATTGTTTTGAAGTTGCAGCTGTTCCTTTGCCTCTTTGTATGAGATTCCATTGTCGATTCTTATTCTGGTGATTTTATTTTCGGTTTGCCATACGGGACAATTCCTACTAGAAGAGGAGTGGTTCCCTTGGCAGTTGACACAAAAAGCTGAAGCATCGCATACTTTGTTTGCGTCTGTTTGTTGTTCCGGATGTTCTTGGCCGCAGTTTCTGCAAAGCGGATTTTCGCGTTTGCATCGCTTGTTCGTATGCCCAAATTTGTAGCACTTGTAGCATTGCATGGGATTGGGATAAAAAAATTCTAGTCCCGGCTCGAATGAACCCAAAGTAAATGAAATTGGGAACGACAGTTCCGCGAATGGTCAATATTAAAGTGGCCGTTGGCACAACAATGTTGTTGTCCTTTCTGGTGATGCGTTTGATGCCGATCACACCTTGAGCGGTGAGTTCTTTCACCAGTTCGGATTCAGGAAGGTCGATAACTTCGCGGCAAGTCACAACGCATTTGCGTTGGTTTAAAGTTGGGTGGAAGATCACTTCTACAGGGGTATTATCAATCAGTTTGGTAATCGAAAGTAACTTACCGACTGTATCCTCATCCCTGGTTGTCAAGATGTACTGGAGTTTCTTTTTATCATCTCGCTGTGGTTTGGCGCTGTTGAATTTTTTTACAACTGCCTTGATGGTATTGCTGACTGTGAAGGGGTTTGTTGGAAGCACCTTGTCTCCTGTGGCTCTCAGAAGCAGTATCTGGAGATTACCGTTCGAGGGGTCCGCCCATAGTGGAGCGGTGGCTTCGGTGGGCCTGCCCTCATAGAAATTTGTAGCCCGGCCTCCCGGAGGCCCGGAGCTACTTGAAGCCATGCTTCTGCTTGACTATACCTAGGTTATAGTCAGCAGGTACGGATATAAAACCACTAAAATTCCTTATTGGGGGATATTCACTAAGGGGTATTTTCCCAGAAAATTACACTTTGTTCCGATAAAGCACTTTGAAAAGCCACCAATAGGTGCAGAAAATTGCAAATTACACTTAATCTAATAATTGCTTCAGTCACTTCACTGTTTGTCTGCGTGTTTTTTTTTCTTTTTAGATTTTATTTAATAATACAGATTCACTACTGGCACTACAATAAAACTGGCAACACTGCCCGAAAGAAAAAAGGGGGCGTGGCGTCGGTCGAAGAGGCTATTGCCTTTTCCCGCTCTCCTTCTGCTGTCACGTTTAAACTATTGCTCCAAATCTCCTTCCAAAATCGCCAGGGGGAACGTCCCAGTCCGCTGTCCAGAAACGCCAAAACTCCGAGCTGCTGAAAGAAAAATCGACCTTCTCGGTCGGAGGTTAAAATCAGTATGCGCCCATCGATGCAAATTCACTGATGAGTTTGTCGAGAGCGACCGCCTTCACCACCAGCGGAGGGAGTTTGATTTTGGATACTGCCTCCGTAGCAGAGTTTGCATTTTCAACCGTCGCGCCGAAGTCGCCTACTTCAGTGCCGTTCGATGCGGTGTCACAGTCGCGAAGGCTCGACTCTGTGCGGGCACTTTTCACCGCTTTTTTTTTTTAATGAAATGAAATACAGTTTGAATAGATAATAAAATATAGTGGTTTTGAATTTAATGGTATATAGTATAGCTGAAAAATGGAGAGGTTTATTTAATGAATTTATCCTCCTTGGTGAGTGTGGCTGTAGGAATAGGAAGTTGATTAAAGTATAATGTAATGGATAGAAGATAGATGTGGGTATGAAAGTTTATATTATATTATTTGTTATTTAATATTATTGAATGCGTGTATATACATGTATGAATACCTTCCTTCCGACCCGTACATATATGTGTATACACACATAAACACGCATACATGACTGTGAAGTGGCGAACTTTAATAAGCACTTTCCAAGGTATTTAGTATTTCGGTTTAGATTTTACCAAAGAAGTCGGTTTCTTTCAGAAACGCAATTAAATTGGTTTCTTGGGTCTCGTCCAGGGGTACCAAATGTACTGCATCACGACAGTAATCTCATGACTGTCGCCACCATTGTCCCGTGACAGTCACGCGATTGAATTTTTACTACAGTCACACAGTGGAAATGTTATGCGACATTTATTGTTACTGTCGTTTACTGTACACGAATACATTCCCATGTGAGAGTATTTTGGTCTTTCGTCTGCGACAGACCCGTTTGCTCATTAGTGATGTTTTTGTAGATTCTGAATGCAATAGTTATACGTTGCTACCGTCGTTGATGATTTTTTTCCCTCGTGCTGATGATGTCGGGTGTCTTAGTATGTATTTTTCCACTACAACGTCATTTTATTTCATTTCATTTTCGCAAACTAAAGAGATTAATCTGCTGTGCAGCGAAGAATTAATAACAATTAATAACTGGCGAATTTTGCAGCATATTCCGATATGGGAAAATTTAATTTGTCGATGACGTGGCTATTCTATGTAGAGAAGTTTTCGGGGGAAATAGTGTGAGCAACAGAAGAGAATCTGTTGAAAGAGGTGCGTGGTGAAGTGTCGTGGGTGGAAGTCGTGTGAATGAAAGTTACACGGATGCAACTGTAGGGCCAGATTAGAATGCGGCTGGGGGAAGTGTTGCGCACTTAGCAATGTAGGTTTGGACATGAAGGAGATTTTATTTTATTTATGAATAAAATATGTTTAGCGCGTAATCTGAATATTATCAACAAAATTTTAGTATTATTATCATTATTACTAACTGACCCGGTAAACGTTATGCTGCCATTTAGATAATTTTTAGCGAATATATTCGTTGTTATATGAAAAACAACAAGTGTATTGCAAGTGTATTTCATATTCATATCGATATACTGAATTTGAAATACAGCCACCTTACTGCCCTCATTCACGGACTTGCAAATGTATTTAATGCTTTTCACGGAACTTCATGCAAGATTTTATTACTCTGTTACATAGAACACATGTTTGATACAAAAAATTTTTATTATTCAAATGGCCGACATTTTGGCAATTTTCATAATGTTCAAAACCGCTACGTAACAATTCAGATAATAAGATTTTTACATGCTAAAAAAATCAACCATATCGGTCCACTGGATTATGAGAAAAACGTACAACTAGCAAGAAAATGTTTTAAAGATTAAAAAAAATATCTTTCAAATGAAAGCAACATAATTGGCTCACGTAGCGTACTTTTTAGTGTAGAGGCAGTTTAGTTCTATAACTCTGTCATTGTTAAAATTCGAACATATGCGTAGGAGGGTTTTTTTTCCATGAAATATGATCATCTATCCCCTCCTGAGAGATTCTGGGAAAATATATTAAATTCTTCTTTTACATTCAATAATCAAAAATTATATGCATGAAAAACAAATTTAAAAAAACATTTTTTGACTCGATTATATACCGTGAAAAGAAATCGGAGACTGTATATAATCGAGTTCGCGCTGCATTAGTTTCCAACTTGGAGGATAAATCTAAACACTCCCAACACTGAGTATTTCCGACGTCACCAATATATTATCGAAGAATCTCTCGCCTAGAATTATTAAGCTGTGCGTGTTTTTCTCATATGAATTGTTGATCATTTGTGTATCTGGATTCAGGCATCCCAACAGTAAAGCATTCTTATTACAGTCGATATGAAATTAACTCGGCTTCCTATGTGTGCACGCAACTAGTGATCACAGCCATATGTCCGATACACATCTCAAAGCGTACTGGTGAAGAAGCACAAACGCATAAGATACAGGCTAGCATTACGATGTCATGACATTTTTCTGGCGACAGTCACGTGTGACAGTAACCCGGGTAAACCGATGAGATTCATCGCTTCGTCAGCGACTGTTACGGCGACAGAGCGAACGGAATAGCAGACACGAAAAAATCGGAAACGAACAGTCTCCCCGGCTCACTACGGTCGGGCACGACAAATTAGATGAATTCGACGAAACACCGACTGTTGCTGTATAGTATTACTTTATGCAATCATGCTCTGTCGCTTGTATACGAGTGTAGCGCGCTCACAGAGACTGTCGATTCAATTTCATACCGACTGTTATGAAAATGCAGTACTTTTGGGATGCCTGGTCTCGTCTCTACTGAGGATATCTCGGAGACTCTGACCTATGTTGTGTCGGACTCGAGCATCTTTGGTATGTTGACATTCAAGTAAAGTTTGCCTCAGCGAGATCCACTGTTTATACTCTAGGCAAGTATTCCCCTTCATTCTTCTTCTTTTCCTTTGTTCACGGAGACTTTAAATCCTACGATTTCCCCTCCGTTCTTCTTCTTCTTCTTTTTCTTTGTTTTCGGCAGCCGGGTGCTATGATTGATGCTAGGATCGTTAGCAAAATCTCAAGCAGAACTGTCAGTGGGATACCCAATTCATATGAAAACAAAGGGAAAATGTCAGTGGGATACCCGATATGTTGGCTCATGTCAGTTCAATGGGGGTTCTCTAAATACGTCACCCACCTGGTTTACGGAGGCTTTAAATCTAACGATTCATTCGTTTCCGATATTCTTTTGATTTCTACTTTTTGTTTGTTTCTCAAATTTCTTTATAAAGTTCTGTTTCTTTTAAAAATTGAATTAGATTTTTTTCTTGTGTTTTATCATTACTTAAAATGTCCCTTAAGTTCTGTCCAATATTATTCCTAATTCTAGCTTCTTTTGTGTGCTGACAATCCAGTAAAAGGTGACTTACAGAAATGGGGGCCTCGTTGCAAGAGCATTGAGGTTTTTCTTTGTTTCTTTGAAAAAGATATGTATGAGTGGCCTTTGTATGGCCGATTCTAAGACGGGTGAGAAGCCGTCTTTCCTTACTGTTATTTCTGTCATGCCATGGAAGAGTGGTGTTTCTTTGAAGAAAAGTTGTTCTACTGTTTCTCCAGGCTATGTCCCAACTTTGGCGAATCTGCTGTTTTACCCATCGTTTCGCATCAGAGCGAGGAATGGGAATATTAGGGGGTTCTTGTGCTCTGCCTCTACCGGCCAATTTGTCGGCGGCAATATTTCCAGTAATTCCGGTATGACCGGGAACCCAACAGAAGGTAATATTTTTATTAGAAGCAGCCTCTTCTATTTGAGTAATCCACGGGTGAAGGTTTTTGCCTTTTTGAATAGCCCGGAGACAGCTCGCGGAATCAGAAAATATAACAGTAGGAAGTGAATCATGTGTGCATTCTTGACTAGCGATTAGAAGCGAAAAAGCTTCTGCGCTAAAAATTGAACATTGGTGAGGAAGAGAAAAACTACCGGTATAACGGTTTTCAAAAATTCCGCAACCGACACCGTCAGTGCTTACAGAACCATCAGTGTATACTTGATGTTCAAACTGGAATTTTGTTTCTACGACGTGATTGAAACAGGCCTTCACTTTTGATGGGAGATCTCCTGCTCGAACTTCCTCGAGTAAATCAAGGTTAACATTCGGCGGTTTTACATTCCAATTCCTTTCCATGACCGTCAAATGTACATATATATCGGGGAGATCCTGATTCGTGTGTTCTTTGAATCGGTCCTTTGCCCGAGATATTAATGGAACATCATGATCGCGGTCAGGAATTGAAAGGTAACGAATAGCTCTATTTGTCACAATCTTCGTAACGAGTCGATCAAATGGTAGTTGCCCACTCTCTGCCATAACAGCGAGGGTAGGACTTGTAACAAAGGCACCGATGGCTATCTTTATTGCCTTATTATATACCGGTTCGATCGTTTTTAGTGGTTTTTCACCACCTCGGCTGAAGATGCTTACACCATAGAGTATTTTTGGTATTAACCAAGCATTTACTATCCGTAAAAGAGATTCCCTATGTCCGGAAGCTAGGTTACCAGAAATCGCCTTCAATAGATTAAATCTATTGCGAGCATCTTTTTTGACCATCTGAGCATGTGGTATAAAACTCAGTCTCAGTATTTTGAGAGTTCAATGGTGCTACTGACACTCGACCGCAACGGTTATGTTTTAGCGCCATTCTAAAAGAGAATAATAACTATAGAAGTTTTCTCCTACAACCGAATGTATAGCTTTTTTCAAAGCTGATTTCGGTCCTAAATATAGCGTTTTTTTCAGCAACAGTTGTCCGGATACCAGGAAAGGAGGAAGCAGCCGAGAAGCCCCCAACGGCCATTCAGGAAGTTGGTTCGGTCGGATTGGCCACTTTGACCGGCAGTTTTCACTGTCCCCTGCGTGTCCCGCTGTTTGTGCCCGTCCCATCAGCTACGTTTTTCCTGCCAGTGACGCGCGATTTTGGCGCAATTTCTACTCATCAATCATCAGCAGCTCAGGAGGTGTGAAAAGAGGTTTTCTTCGCTTCGTCGCTTCGAACCGCTGCGGCGATTGCCCTGCCGTCGGCGGTATCCGGTCCCTTCCCCGCTACCCCACTACCATTTGGTGGTGTATTAGGAGTGGTTCTTCAACACGATCGGTGAGTGACCAAACCTTTCTTAATACCAGGAGTTAGTGAGAGATAGGACGCCCAAAGGGTATAGGTTAAAAATTTTTTTTACTACATATCCCAAATTGATTTTAATTTAACTGACATTTAAAAAGTGATTTTTTCCAAGTGTTTTTAAAAAAAATAGTGTTTTTCCGCCAAGTGATTTCGGTGTTTGTTCTTGTGACTGCGTTGGCATTGTCCCCCGCCGTTACTGTCCTCCGCCGTTTTCGTCCCCCGTCGCACGTCGTATGGTCTACTTTGGTTAGTGAATATTTTACGACTTTTTCGCCGGCTACACCTGGGTGTAGCTAGGCAACAAAAATGGCTTCCAGTAGTTCCGGACCTCCAGGAGGCCGGGCTACAAACCGTTACCGTGGAAGACCAACCCAACGGACCAGTCCATTTTGGGCTGACCCACTGAGTGGTGATCTTGAAATTCTTCTATTACGGGCCACAGGGGAAGATACCCTCCCCTCGAACCCCTTTCTTGTAAGCAAGACAGTTGCCAAGGCAGGATCCTTAGAAAGTGCAAGACCACAACGAGACGATAAAAACCGAATTCAATATGTACTCTCAGTAAGAGAAAAGGATGTTATCGAAAATTTACTTTCAATTAACAAGCTAATTGATGACACCCCAATAGAAATTATTTACCATCCGACTCTAAATCAACGCAAATGCGTTGTCACCTGTCGTGAAGTTCTAGATTTAAAGGAAGACGAATTGTTAAAAGAACTAGCCGATCAAAAAGTGATCGAGGTAAAGCGTATCACCAGGAAAGAAAATGATTTGATTATAGCCACACCAACATTAATTCTGACCATTCGTGGAACTGTTGTTCCTGAATATATAAATTTTGGATTTCTTCGAGCAGGGACTAGGAATTATTATCCAAACCCCATGCAATGTTTTAAGTGTTACCGCTTTGGGCACACAACAAAACGGTGCAGACGAAATACTCCACTCTGCAAAAACTGTGGAAAAGAACACAAAATAAATATTTCCGGAAACAAAATTTGTAAATCCCCTGAATTTTGCGTCAACTGTAAGGGTGATCATACCTCATCCAACAGGACGTGCCTAATATGGGTAAGAGAAAACAACATAACCAGAATAAGAGTAGATGAGGGAATATCTCACAACGAAGCTAGGAAAAAGTATGACCTCCAGAACAATGGAATAACCTATTCCAGTGTGCTGCAGGACAGACTTAATACCATTCAAACAACAGTAGATGGCTGCACTCAATGCAAATGCCAATGTAATTCCGCTAGACCCAATCAGGATAATAGCCAATCCATTACTTCAGGCAATGAAACGGAAAGCTCGGTAGATGAATCTGAAGAAGATTCCGAAGAATCAGAAGAAGAAGAAATGGAGGAACCAAAGAATATAGAATCTGAAGAGGATAGACAGGACATGCAAACCGAAGAGGAATCAGATAATCCAATGGAATACATTGAAATTAGGAATAAAAATAAAAGGAAAATCTCGAACAAAGGAATATCTTCTGAAGAACATAAGTCTTCTGATGAGGAAAACAAGCAAACCAAAGAAGTCCAACGAAAACGGACAAGGAACGAACAAACAAATCAAATAAATGGAAGAAACAACACACACACACACACCAACAATAAACACCCACATAACAACAATCAACAATCACATGCTAACACTCTATACCACTCCACTCCAAATAAAAATAACACTAACACAAATAACACACACACCAGGAAAGTTTCCAGCCCTCCAAAGGGTAATAATAAAAACAAATAAATTATTACTTCTATTACATAATTTTAACCTTTAATCTGCAGCATTTTTATATCAATCAACATTATTTTAGTTAAACCGAACGGCCCGGAGTTGCCGTCCACCTTATTCTTGAGGGAGGTAGGATGGACGGCGGCTCCAGCCCTCGATCTCTTGATACTATTTACCATACTTTTCATAAAATAATTCATTAATCGAAAGACCTGGAGTCACCTTCCGCCTTATTCAAGAGGGATGGGACGGAGGGCGGTCTTCAGGCTTTCACTTATTCATATTATATTTAATCGGATTATTTCTTTAAATAACTTTCATAATCGTAGGACCGGAAACCGACTCTCACCTTATTTTTGAGATGGTAGGGTGAGCGGCGGTTCCTAGTCTAATATTATATTTTCTCTAAAGGCCGGGAGTTGTCCTCCATTTCACTCAGTGGGATTGATGGCGAAGACTCACGGTGGAACACATATTAATCACATGCCCTAAATTTAATGCTTCAAGAATAAAGTTTCAGGTTGCAGACACCATAAGGACAGCACTATCGGACGACGCCGTCGAGCAAAAAAGGACCATCGAGTTCCTAAAGGATACAGGTTTATTCGATCAGATCTAATATCAAATTACTAAATCTACCTATACTGATAAAACTACGTTTGTTTTCTCTTCTAATTTCAGCAAAAGATGAGCAGGTCTTTTACGCCCTTTTTAGAAGCGAGCTCGTCAAGCACACTAAAAGGGGCTTTTTCCCTGCTCCATTTGTTTGGTTGTGTTTTTGGCCCCAGAGCCGTGTAGGGTGCGGCGTTACGACATACATCCATAGCGGTTACTAGGACTGAGTCGAGCGAGAATAACGAATTTTGCAATAGTTTTTCTTAGTTTTCCTTTAGTTAAATTTCCCGCCCTCAAGGGCAAGAGACGAATGAACTCTCAGAGTTTAAAGTCTCTCTAATTCAATACCTTCCTTCCTTCCTTTGAGAGTTTTGACTGAGGGGATTTGGGTTTCGAAAATTTTAGGGTTGGAAACTTTGAAGTGAGCTTTAGGATTACATATATGCAGAAGTTTTGATTTTTCCGGGGATATTTCGAAACCAATATTTTGAGCCCAGTTTTGAACTGAATCAATTGCTTTTTGAAGTATTTTCCTTGTTGCTGATGCAGCGACGCTAACTGAAACTAGCACAATGTCATCTGCATAAACAAGGATTTTTACATTCTCTGGAATTTTTGCAAAAAGGGATTGCATAATAATGATGAAGAGGGTTGGTGATATAACCGAGCCTTGGGGAATGCCATTCTCTTGGACTTTTAATGAAGATTTCGTGTTGTTGACTATGGTTCTGAAAGTTCTGTTTTTAAGAAAACTTTTAATGTAAAAACCTAGTCTTCCACGGAGCCCCCAGTCGAAGAGACTCTTCAATACTGGATACCTCCATGCTCGATCAAATGCCTTACTGAGATCAAGTGATGCCACATCTGCGTGGTGATCTTTCTCAATAACGTCATGTACAGTAGCCTCCAACTCTCCTAGGTGATCTTCTGTGCATTTTCCTGCACGAAAAGCGTATTGCCTTGGATCGAGCAACTTATTAGACTCCAAAAAGGTCTTTAAACGTCGATTTACTATCCTTTCTAGAACTTTTCCAACACAACTCGAAAGAGTTATAGGTCGGAAATTGTCCAAAAGATGTTGGTTTTTGTCTGGTTTCGGAAGTGAAACTATCAAACCTTCTTTCCAGCAATTGGGAATATTCCCGCTGGACCATACCTCATTATAAAGTTTCAATAAGACTTTTTTTCCAAGGTAGGTCAGGTTTCTCAACATAGGATAGCTAATTTCATCTGGTCCTGCAGAGCCTTCTTTAACTCTACTAAGTGCCCATTCAAGATCGATGATGGAAAATTCCCTGTTGTAATCAAACTCAGAATCGGAGTTGAAGTCAACGAGTTCCTTTTCACATTCAGCTTTTCTGGTTTGGAAAAGACTTTTGTAGTTATGGTTGGACGAGGCTTTGGCAAAATTTTCCCCAAAAGCTTCTGCTATTGTTTTATGGTCAATAGTATATTGACCGTCAATAAGGAGATTGTATTGGTTTTTTCTCTTTTTGCCATTTAGCCTTCCGATTTTACTCCATAACTCTTTCGATGACGTTTGAGGGTTGATGTCTTCAACAAACTTGGCCCAGTTTTCTTGTTTGGCTTTAAATATGGCAGACCTAGCTTCACTGCGTGCCTTCTGGAATTCCTTCAACAGAATGGGCTTGAGCGGACTATTCGAGTTGGTGTTCCTCAATTTTCGTAAAGCCTTTCTTCTGCATTTAATAGCAGTTTTTACCTCGGGGGTCCACCAAGGGACGCACCTCTTTCCAGGGTTTCCACTGGTTCTTGGAATGTGTTTTAAAGCAATTTCGAGGATGGTTTGAGAAAAGGTTTCTGAAGACCAATCCTGTCTGGATAGGAGGCAGTTTTCAGTATCCAATTGGTAACTAGTCCAATCTGCATGTTCAAATTTCCACCTTGGTCTAGTGGGGACTTCCGGAGAAGTCTGACCAAGGGAAATAATAATGGGGAAATGATCACTATTACAGTTGTCTTCATAGACATTCCATAATAGCTTCGAAACAAGTTGACTAGAAGCGATAGTCAGATCAATGGCGGTTGTGAGACCATTAGAAGAGTGTAATCTGGTATGTTGACCATTATTCAAAATTTGAAGGGAGTGATCAGAAGTGAAATCTTCAATTATCTCTCCTCTTCGATCAAGGTGTGTGCTTCCCCAAGTATGAGAGTGAGCGTTGAGATCACCCGTAATTATAAATGGGGGGCGAAGCTGGCTCACAAGATGATCCAGTTGACCACCTAGTGTCAGCATGATGTGGAATGTACAGGCTCACAACTGTAACTGCAATTGGGAACTTAACTAAAATTCCTATTGCTTCCATCGAAGTGTTAAGTTTAAGCAGCTTATAGGGAGTCCCAAATTTTATTGCAATTGCTACCCCATTTGAAGAGGGGGTGGGATCTTCTTTGAAGTAAGTTACATAGTTTTTAATGTAATCAGAGTAAAAATTACCAGGAGTCATTGTTTCCTGGATGCATAAAACAATGGGATTTATTTCTGAAATTAGAAGTTGCAAGTCAGAAAGTCTACTTCTGAGACCTCTTACGTTCCATTGGATGGCTAGATTAGTAAAATCATTGAAATTAATTTTTGTAATATTATTGGCCATTTTTAAAATTTAGTTTTGGGAGGGGCAGATGTACTGCTACCAGAAGCGGATGACTGTAGCCTCATTTTATTAAAGGAATTGTCAATTTCCATATTCGTTTCCATTTGTGTGTTGTTGGGTTCGATTATGTGTGGTTCTTTGTTAATTTGTTTTGTTTTTGGCGGAGTTTATAAGTTTTCTCTTGTCGGAGTTTTTTTAGCTGGTTGTTGTCCGTTGTCAATTGTTAAATGTCGTTTGTGTTTCTTTGTCCGTTTTTTGTTAATGTATATGGTGTGTTCTGTCGGTTGTTCAGTGTTATTTTCAGTGTTAATATTTTCGCGTTCACTTTCCGTGTCCATTTCTGTCAAAGATTCGTTTACGCAAAGCAAATCGATTTTTTTGTTCAGATTTGCGATTTGGTTTTTAAGTTCTTCGATTTCACAATTTTTAATATCGATTTTTAATTAAATTCTCCCTCAGTTTTGTTTATAGTTAGCCTCTGTTGCGCTACTCCAGCATAGGTAGTGTTACCGCCTTTTGCTGTTTTGCGCGCTTCTTCGAAAGAGAGACCCTTTAGGAAGTGAAGCCGTTGGACTTCTTTTTCATCCTGATAATACTGACACTTTCTATTGAAAGAACCGTGATCAGCTGTTTTGCATCTTAGACAAAACAAAGGTTTGTTACATTTGGTTTCACTGACAATTTTATGCTCTTCGCCACAAGTGCCGCAAAGCGGTTCCTTCCTTGGGCATCGAGCCTTGGTGTGACCAATATTCCAGCACTTGTAACACATCATAGGTTCTGGGACATATGGGCGGGTTGGAACTTTTAGAGGACCAAAATTTATATACCGAGGAGGAACAGTACCCAATATGGTTAAAATCAATGTTGGAAGAGGAGTAACGATACCATCTTTTCCTTTTTTCGTCATGCGATATATTTTTGTTACATTTTGATTGCTTAGGCTCTTCATGAGATCGTCTTCAGACATCTCAATGGCTTCCCAGCATGTAACGACGCATTATGAGAAATTTTTTGTTGGATGGTAACTGATATTAATGTTGGTTCCATCAATTAATGTTTTCATTGAAAGCAGTATTTCAACTTGTTCAGGTTTTCTGACTTTTAAAACGTACCGTGTACGGTTTTCTTCGGTGTGGGCGTTTTCAATCTCACCCTTCACCGCATCTTCAATAGATTTGCCAACTATGAACGGGTTCTTAGGAAGGGTGCAGCCTTCTTCTGCTTTAAGTAGAAGGAAGTGCGCTGCCCCAAAGTCACCATAAGAATCCATCCATAATGGCATTGTATCAGTATAATTTCTTTTTTTTTCTTCTATCTGGTGGTAGAGTTCCACCGCTGTTCTTTGCCGCCATGATGACGGCTGGGCTAATTAACCCACCGTGTTATTAATATATTTGTTTATAATTCTTTTCAATGAAGAAGAATGGAAAAAATCGTCGCTTACCGTTTGCTTGCCGGTTAAATGATCAGTGATAACTGTGATCACCGATTACTCACCACAGAAACACTTTAAATTAAGCGGAAATAAACCACTTGACCTCAGGAGAGGCCCCAACTAGCACACAATTAACCTGGATTAGCCAGTAATTTCTTTTAATTTTCTTTTTCACTCCTATATCTTTTCTAACTAATATGTATTCCTTGAATTATTATTTTAAATATAAATTAGCCTTAATACAGGCTTTTACAACACTCTTTTCCACACTCTCACTATACAACACCACGAAGCGCAGTTTTGGCGGGAAAATTGTAACCTGGAAATAGAAAGGTAAGAAGAAAACGTTAGTGGATAGAACTTGAATCAAGCAATACCCGTGTCCCCTCCGTTGGTCGTCGATAAGTTGCTCGTTATTGATAGCTATGTTCGGGAAAGCACTCAAATGGACAGAACAAATGTATGGGAAAATAGAAACACTTAAAGTTTTCATGAATTTTAACCATTTACTAACAAGGAGATTCTAATGTATGGCATATTAAACAAATCTTACGGAATTTTCGATTCGTTTAGTATGTAAATCGCCAAAATCCGTTCGCGGCAAAAATAGTTATTAACGTTAACTTTATTTCATAAAAACGTGACCTGTTTTCTGATTTGACACCCTTAATGAAAGACGTAGTTCTACGTCAAAAAACTACAATCTGACGTTGTACAGAACCTTACGGACGGGGTAAAGAGGAAGGTGCGAGCACACGGGCTTGAGCTCGAAGTATGAATAAAAAGAAAATGCCAAAAGTTGTTTAATAGTTTTTTTTACTGTCTAAAATTTTCAAAAGGATCGGTCTACTGGGCGAATTTCTACAGTGTTTTTCCGTGATGCAATTTGATGTGACACACCCTTTAGCATAACTGCATGCTCGAAACAAACATATTTTTTACATTTCATGCACTTGTTGCGTGTTTTTCGGGTTTTTTATCGAAGAAAAGAATGTATAACGACCTTCTAGATAATTACCAGATGATAAAGATTCTGGAAAATAAAGTTTGCATATTCCTAATATTCTTTGGCTCTGTTTTTTTTTGGTAAACTAAGACTTAATGGTTTTTTTACATGGGGCATAAAAAGATGATATAAAAGAATTTCTAGGAATTTCCTTTTCTTTTTCTTGTTTCCTTGTGGATATTGTCCATTATAAGAAAAATATCCCCGAAACTGTAACTGTTAAAAATTACAATAAGGTACCGATTAGTTCATAGTTTACTGTTTACAATTCTTCCACAAGTGAAATTCTTTCACAAGTGTGTAAATGTATGATCATTATATTTAGCGAATAAACTATACGAAAGTCAAACATTTATATTTTGCTTTTGAACGTATGAATCTAACGACGAATATATCGACGAATAGTTACAAAAAGGACTGAAATCAAATAAGAATAGTCCTGTAATAATCTTATGCATTATATTCAATAAATATTCTGTGTGAGGCAAGACATGGTGTCTCATATTCCATCATATATTATATGCCGTCTCGATGAATTGTCACAACCGCAGCCCTCATCAGAGAGAGTCAAACAGCCAACAAGGTAAGACGTGTATTCGTGCTCCGGGTAATGGGTGATTCCCAGCGGCGGAATCAAGTTACACATTTGGCGACTGTGACAGGCTTGTTGTGTTCTCGCGTAATACAACTGACAAAACCAAAAAAACATCTTGGAAACCACCCATTGGCATCCATTAATCTGGAGCGACCTTTGAGGAAGTAAATCCAAAATGATGGTTTTGTTGTGCTCGGGGAAAAGTGAGTAAATTGAGTCGCAATTCTCTATGTGCGCTGCGAGATATAGAGGTGTATGATGAGTACACAGTGAGTTGTGAGCAGCGCAAACATTAGTAAAAACGGCAAGTTGTGAGAACCGCCGATTTAAGTGTGCGCTGGAAGAGCCACATAAAGTAGTAACAGCTATAAAAAAAACAGCGTGTTGAGAGGACAGCTGGAATAAAATGCGTGTTGTGAGAACCGCAGATACTGATGAAAAAAAAGGCGTGTTGTGAGGACCACCTAAATAAATGTGTGCCGGGAGAGCAACAGAAAATAGATACCATTACGATACACAGCGTGTTGAGAGGACAGCTAGAATAAAATGCGTGTTGGGAGAACCGCAAATATTAATGAAAAGCGAGCTGTGAGAAACGCCAGTGACAGAGCTGCCTGAGGGAAAAACATGATTAGACAAGCCCAGAGTTGCAAAATCTCACACTCACTTTACTGACAGCGCAAGATATTGAGACAACATCAAAATCAACCACCAATGCCCCTGCAGTTCATGACAAATGAACCAAACTTAATTACATGCAACCGACACTCCGTCACGTGGAACATTTGGTTTTTGCATTATTCCCCACACTTATTCGTTCCACTGTCTCACTGAGAATTTACGCCCGAAATTTTCATACGCATCTTCGATCAGCTGACAGTGGAAGGGAACAAAATTCCATACAAGGAAATATCTCACTGACACCGCGTCAGACGTTTAAACGCGTGTTCGTGTGTGTTTTCCTAGTATGTTTCTAGCCCCGGTCCCATTTTTGTGCCGCTTATTGCACCCACATCGATGGGCAACGGCACATTTGAGTGCTGAGTTTATGGGTGTATGACCAACGAAAATTTCACCAGGACGCAATGAAAGGTGATATTTTCGGCTTGAGCATTCACTGACATCGAGAATGAACTGATATTTTGACGTAGGACTACGTCTAACCGGAAGATATAGGGGGTGAAATGGAAATCTAGGCACTGAACAAGTAGGAAAAAATGCTTTGGAATGATTTGGAACGCTTATAATTCGAGCATTTCTCAATAGATCGCAAAGGTTTTTGCATCAATTGATAGGAAATATATCTACGCATCTATCATAACGAATAACATTTCATTTTTCTTGAGATAAATAATTGAATAATTGTGAAATATTAAGCATTGTCAAAATGCACTATGTGCCCATTTTTGATTGGTCCATTTTGTGCTCCTCAAATCGTACCGACCAAAACGGGCAACCAGAGCAGCAGCGAAATAGAATGAAGCACGATTGGAAAGGAAAAAGAAAAAAATGAACGAAACATTGGTCGCAGTCTCACACATCCGTAATTCTCGAGCCAGCCAGTCAGCTTAAAAATCCCCGCTCCGCTGCCGTAACGATCATTCTCATTCAAACCGTACACCACAGCGGTTCGCATCACAACACATCAACAAACCAACCCAAGCACCCATGTCTGGACATGGTATAGGAGGAAAAGTGAAGGGAAAGGCAAAATCCCGCTCGAACCGTGTTGATCTGAAGTTCCCCGCAAGGGTAGCTAGGCCGAGCGCGTTAGTACCAGTGCACCAGTCCACCTAGCCAGCGTTATATAGTTTCGGCCGCCGAAGTGATCGAGTTAGCTGGCAAAGCTGCTCGCGACGATAAGAAAACCCGCATTCGGAACAGAACACATTCGGTTCGGTGGACATCAAGACAACAGGCAGTTGCAGCGAGTGGCGAGTGGCAAACGCAATCGCAAAACGGCATCAGGTAGCAGAAGAAAAATGTTTGTTCTTTATACAAACTGCTTTGGTGGCATATCCAGAACAAGGCGGCATCGAGGGCGTTCGAAATGGTTTTTTTTCAGAACCACGAGTACTAAGTTTTCTAAATTGGAACCATTCAATAAAACAATGCGCTTTTCAGGGCCATTAAACCTTCCAAAAAAGAGTTTAGGAAATACAGTTCAATGCTTTCTAAAACATTATCCAAAATAATAATAAAACATAAATTGATTTTTTCATAATTTGTTTGCCAGGATCTGATGAGTATGTGAATTTGGCAGTTGTTCTGAGCTTATTAACTATCAATAAGCTCAGGGACTTTCCTGATTATTCAATTTTCACCAATTCTTAAATTGTTTCCAGGTTGAAAGTACAGTAATTTACAATTAGTTCGACATTTAGCTAATTGGACGGACATGTAATGCGACTTATTTAGTTGGACATTTTTGTAAACATAGAGATCCAAATTATGACCCCACATTGAAAGTCGACACTGTACCACTGTCATCGCAAATGTTCAATTACAGGTTAAAATCGCCTCCAATGCGACACTGAGTGGCGCTTCGGCACGTCGCATTGAATGTAATTTACTGTACAACATGTCACAAAGCTGGATGGGAAGAAATTTTCCAACTGTGAAAGCTGTGGCGAGTGGCAACAAATCGCTAAACAGGAAGGTTTAGCCGAACAAGATGGGAATATCGAGTGATAACAAAACAATAAACTCTTTACATTGAAGATAATTTTGTGATCCTGAAAAGGACCCTTTTTAGCCTGCATGTGAATCCAACGAGCGAACGAATCGTAATGAATGTATTTTTTTGCCATCGCTCCCTTTTAACGCTCATTCGTTCGTCTCGTTGGACTCGCCCCTCTGGCTGAGTCTGCCGATTTGTCTCTATCCGCTAGAATTTGAGTGTGTACCGCTAGAGTATAAAACACGCGGACCCCAAAAAAATATCTTATTTTCTTTCAAACCGTAAACCCGTGTGGTTGTACGGCATCGGCATCGTGGACGTAACAAAGGAGGACAAGTTAAGGGAAAGGCAAAGTCTCACTCGAACCGTGCAGGTCTCCAGTTCCCTGTTGGTCGCATTCACTGATTGCTCCGCAAGGGTAACTAGGCCGAACGGATTGGTGCCGGAGCACCAGTATACCTAACAGTGATTATAGAGTTTCGGCCATCGGAGTGCTCGAGTTGGCTTGCAAAGCTGCTCACGACAATCAGAAAACCCGCATCAAGAACAGAGCAGCTTCGGTTCGGCGCTCATCAAGGCAACAATTAGTTTCAGTGAGTGGCAAAGTGTTTCTCCGGCACGTCGCATTAAATGTAATTTACTGAACAACATGTCACAAGCTGGATGGGAAGAAATTTTTCAACTGTGAAAGCTATGGCGAGTGGCAAACGCAATAGCTAAACAGGAAGGTTTAACCGAACAAGATGGGAATATCGAGTGATAACAAAAACACAACACCAAAGGTTCTTTTCAGAACCATCAACATAGTCATAAAGAGTAAACAGTGAACTAGTCCATTTTTCAGGTAGATAGGTAGATATTCACGTAGGAGATGAAAATGAAACAATATATTTAAAATATATATTTAACAAAAGCTGTCCCCTTTGTATAGTCCTACGTCACTCCGGTTATGTCCCCGACATTACCCACCCGTCTTTTCTTTTTGTTGATGGAACGAAAATTATATCAAAACAAACGAGATGGTGAGCCAGCGGTCATAGGCACAGCGGCACCGCGATAGAAAAATGTGAAGAGTGTCGGTGGAGATATTTGGCACTGATAAAAATTGCTTTTCGATTTCAACATGTTCTTTCGAAATTTTGCATCCTTGGACAAGCCTCTATCTAAGATAAGATCAGACAATAGGGGGTCTTTTACGGACCAAATTTCTGTCAGATACGGACCAAATTTCTGTCAGTCGTTCTGATTTCTGATTGGTCGATTTCGATAAATTTTGTAAACAAAGTCGATTTTTCCAGTGTTGCCAATAAAAATAAATTACGTTGGGTTTGTATTGAATTTAGAAAAAAAATGAATTTAATTGATATTACGATACTTAGTTTAGAGGAAATGTGAAGGAATTGTATACACGTTTATATATATATATATATATATATATATATATATATATATATATATATATATATATATATATATATATATATATATATATATATATATATATATATATATATATATATACATCCATTTCATGTCAAACCAATATAGTGCTCCTCAGATTTCCATGAAAAGTGGTAGTTTCTTTCTTTATTGCAAAATATTAGACGCGTATTTTTTATTTTTTCATTAGGGTGACCTTTTCTTATTTTAGGGTGGTCCGAAAAATCATTTTTTTCAACTTTTTCCTAAAAGTGCCTTTTTTAAAAATTCATAACTTTTGAATCACTGAACCGATTTAGATGATCGATATATCAAATTGAAGCCAATTAATCTTTTTTGGAAAAATATTAGGCTTGCCAAGAAATCGAATTTTGTTTTCGTAACTATTGATTGTAGTTGTTTTTTGTTATTTTTATGTTTTTTGTTTTTATGTTTTTATATTTTATGTTTTTTCTTGAAAGCTGAGGATTTATTACATAACATATCTCGATATCAGATAGGCTTTTTTGTGTTTTTGAGTGACTTTTCAAAGTTAACCGGTCGTCCGTAAAATCATTTTTCCACTCTTATCCAAAAATAATTTTTTGCAAAAATTTATTACATTTGAACTACTGAACTGATTGAGATGATCGACATATTAAATTGAAGCCAATAAGCCAATCTTTTTTGAAAAAATATCACACTTACCGGAAAGATAGGATTCTAGTCGCATAGGTCTAGTCTAGTCACATAAGAATATTGAACGAAGACTTAAAACATGTTAAATTTACAAAATAATGACTCTAAAACGAAAAAAACACCTCTCTAGAACCCTCTTTCCAAGTTCAATACTTTTTTCAATATTTTTTCTATTAAAAATCTACCTCATTGGCTTCAATTAGATTTATTGATCATCTGAATCGGTTCAGAGGTTCAAAAGTTATGATTTTTTGAAAAAGTCATTTTTGGGAAAAAGTGGAAAAAATGAGTTTTCGGACAACACTAAAATGGAAATGGACATAAGTTTAGTTTAATAATAATCTATTTGGTTTCTGATACTAATATATTTTATTTCTACCATGCCATGCTCCTGCTATCAAATTTTCGTTTCCTTGTTTTTTTGTTTTCTCCGCTTTTTAAACGAAAAGATATAATTTTTTTTATAATGTCATTCCTTGTTTTTTCACAATGGAATAAAGTGGATGGCAAAACATACATTTCTCCTGCCATTTTCTTCGGCAAATCAGCTTCGTTAGGTTCCAAATGCGATTTCATATTTCGGAATAGAATTTCCATTGCTAAGAAGAAATTAAAAGTCTCATCATTCACTATGCAGATGGGAGAGTTAGAAGCTGTAGCTCGCAAATATGAAAAAAGAGACGGTTGATACAATCTAGGTTGTGTTTTGCTGACTACCAATCTCTTGTTACACTGCTGACATGTTCTTTCCCGCTGAATAATTTTTTTGATGATGAAACCAGCTATATAGAACAACGAATTTTGTTCTGTTCTGTCGAGAAAAGTTTTCGCTTCATCGACGGTGTACTCATAGTCGAATTCAATATTCATATCATCCACATTATCACTAGAATTAGATGAAGCTGAAATTCGATATGATGTCGATGCTGCTTCATTGTCCATCAATTTCTGGGCTGAACATTCTTCACGCCGCTTTGATAGCAAATCTATCAATCCAATAAGATGTTGTTGTGTATCGGCTGTATACGAAGCATTCGGTACTACGGTCATGTATTGCGAAAGAGTCACAATTTTCAAGTTATTGCTGAATTGCAATGGAGTTGGGCGTCGTTGCTTTGCACGAATCAATGGGAAAAGACTCTCCAGACAATCTTGGACGAACCGCGATGTAAATATTTGTGGGTGTCCTTCATGCAAAAGCCGATCTGTCAACCTCACAATTGCATTCGTGGAAACGATTACACTTGTTTGCCATGGTTTCCAATGTCCGTGTCCTACTTGGAGATCATACATTAACCGCACCATGGTCTTCAGATGAGCGATATCCTCGTCATATTTCATAGGATCATTCAAACAAAATACTTTTTCTTCTGCCCTATTATTGATAAGCTCGAACCATCGAGCAAAGTCTTCTGTGAAGCATGCGGTAGTAAGAAGCTCCGGTAATTCTCGTATTTCCGCATGAAACTTCAATGCTGCAGCCACCGTCCTGTTGCAATATTTTGTTGCGTTGCATACTTTCATTTTATCTATTGAAGATGTTCTGTTGTCAAAGCACACATCCGAGGCCGTTAGTCTGTGACAAAGCCGCAACGTGTTGTTTATTTCGGAGTTCACGATTGTGGTTAAATGGTCTCGATGAACAATATTGGATGTTAGCTTTTTTTCACGAACATACCAATCCGGAACTTTCAGGTAGACATTGTTCAACCAGCCATGTACTGTATTTTTAAATACGTGTACGGGATCGGGTATGATCTCTAGCATTCTGTTCTCAGCGTTTGGATGAGGTATCGCAGCATTTAATGTCTCATTTTTGCGACGAATATCGATCCCCAAATCCTTCCACATGCGCTGGTTTTCGGATCCGGAATCTGTTGTTATAAAATGGACACGCAAACTGATTCCCTCTGCTCTTGAAACTGCAGACAATACAGCATTCTTCAAAAACTCTTTTTATATAGAGTTGCCGGTGTACTCGAAAGCAACCACCTGTTTCCAGCGCGCTGCGATTCCAACTAGCATGAATACCAAAGCTTTACAGGCTAAAGTTTGGGACATAGGAAGCGTTGTTGTTCCAACAAACTGCTTCGTATTTTGGCAAAACTCATTTGCCTCGTCTATGCTCATTTCGTCTAGAACCAATCCGCAGTCCTTTTCTTCAACCGACATTGTGGAGACTTTATGTTGTAGCAGCTCGAATATATCTTCAAGAATACCTACGAAATATCATTTCATATATTAACATGCGATGAGACATATGATTATAATTACATACCAGGACTGAAACGAACTCCTTCAATTTGGCGTAGTAGAGTCCTCGTGGATGGGAACGGGAAGCCTTTTTGAATAAGCTTGTCGTATCCACCTTGACATGCAAACCGAATTTGTAAATTTTCCGTAATAGTTTCATTGGACCAACGTTTCACTTTTTTAACCTCTCCTGTTAATAGCTTAATTTGATCTTCTCTGAAAAGCTTCTTCAAGGGTTGTTTTCCACGAATTCTCGAGGTCAGATATCCGCATTTTTTCTTCCATTGTTTTACAATTCTATTAACGGTTACATCAATATAAAATATTAGAAAATAACATATTTTTTGACACACTACCTTTTCAGCTTGGAAATTTGATGTTTCAAACGAAATATTTCTTCCTGTAGTTGTTTATCTCCTTCATATACGTCAACCAAATCATAATTGTTCTCAATACTTTGTATCTCTTCCCATTCCTCATTCGCGGATGCAGCTAAGGTCGGAATTTTCGTAACTCCATTTTCATTGTATTTCCCATCAACAAAATGAGCCTGTATATATACTAGTATTAGGATATGTTTTAGAATTAGTTTTTAATACTTACGCTACATATTCTTGTGCTTGATTTGATTTCAAAGAATGGAACTTCTAATTCACTGTTCACGCAAAATCGAATCCATTCTTTCCGAATATTTTTGTCTTGAGGGAACCGATAAAATTTATACTCAGGATGAGTATCCGTCCTTCGCTCACAATTTAAGGCTTTACACTTCATTTTTATTTTTGAATTACGTTTTGTATGAATAAAATGGCTTCCTAACGTTGTTTTGGTTGTATTCCTGCTCATATAATAAGATAGAATGTTTTGGTTCAGACAATGAGAATCTGCATAACGCTGTAACGGTTGTCAGATTAGATTTATTTGCTAAAAAAAAATCCCAAATTTGTTTTGGAAACGATTATATTATAGATATGGGTATTTAAAAGACTTATTTTATCCTTTTAAAGCATATTTTTGAGATTGTCTATTTGAAAATATGCAATAATCATTGAATTCGCACCAACCAAATGTTACGATTCATTAAAATAGAAATTTGAAAAATCCGATATTTTATAATATTTGGCAGCTCTGGCATCTTCATGTCATGGCTTCGTTTTTGGACGACGAAGAAGAGTAAGAAGCCAGTTGTCTGGTCTTGTCTTAGGCCTCTATCATGTAAGAGTAAAGCGTGTAGAGAGAACTGCAGAAATCCGTGCCCTGGGAGAGCCACATGAAGAAACGAAGGGAGGAACGCATACATACATAGCGAGCTGAGAAGGCCGCTCGCTTGATGTATGCATGCAGAAGAAACACAAACACATATTTGCACAGATGTGCCTATCGCAATAGGTTGGTGGGGTAGGAGGAAAAAGGCGCAGACTAGTATGCATAAAACGAACTTACTTGAGTGATGTTTATCAGAGCACCGTACAAGGCAATTGAAGAATTTACGTTGGATTTACAACCAGATGGCGCAGCGAGTAAAATGAGGATGTTTTGTTTTTTTGGTATGAAATTCGTTCAAATTTTTCAGAAAAATCAGAATTTATCTTCAAATTTTCCGGTTTCATGTATACTTTCCACGCTGAAAAGGTTAGAAAATCATCATTTTACAATATGCTACGTATATTACGAGGAATGGCTTGTTATAAGTATTGTAACTTTAATTTTTTTTCAACTAAGTAAACGACGAATAGGGTGTTTTGCGCTAAACATACTACAAATCCTTCTCGTATCGGCCCCTACATAATCAATGATATCAGCCAATTTGATATGATATCGATTTCATCGCAATTATCCATAGTATCAATAACCGGTATGCATCATCAAACCTAAAATTTCCAAAGATTATCTATGACTTTGGTAAAATCGCTTGTTGAAACTATCGGCAATATACAAAACAATAATTTTCTAACCATATACTGACGACATTTAGTGGCAGAAATGAATCTAAATAAAAATAAAATTAATAATTACGACCAAATCGCGCTTTTCAGTGCGTAAAATAAACAAATACCCTCACTTTTGTAGTTCTGAGCTCTAATGTAGGTGTCGCATGAGCTGATTCAGCTTTGCGTAAATTCGTCAATTACTGAGAATACTTTCCATACCCCTCATCGATGAGATGAAGGTGAAGTTGTATGATGCAAACTGTACTTCGCCAAGTTATATCTATCACACATAGAGTGATGAATCGCGTGAACTTACCATATTTGTATCAGCAATCAGAATGTGTCGTTTCACTCGAATGATGTTCGGCATCAGTAGCGCATCGAAAAGTTCCAGCGCGAAATGATGCGTAATCTCAAGGCTGTGGATACTGATATTGTAGATACAGGTGTTGTTTTATTATATGCAGAAACCAACTGAGAGAGACATTTCCTCAAGTCCTGAAAATCATAGATCCAATAACCTTTCTCTAAATGCACGTTCAATCAGACGCGTTTTAGATTCTTGGAACAACAGCCTAGTGAAAATGGTTTCAGTATTGAAGCATCAAACATGGAAAATATTTAAACATTCCGACAGTTATCCACTTTATCTGAGCTTACATCGAGAATATAGCGAGAATGTATGTTCCCTTGTGGTCAGTTATCACAGCGCTGAAATGGAGCTGCGGCAAAGAACATTAAAGCGCATTCAAACTCGTTAAGCGACGCATGATTATTTCGGCGTTTTTGGGATTCTGTTCGGAGTCGAACAAAACTATTTTGTGTACAGATGTATATCCTAAGGCATTGGGCACTGATTCAAGTAAACAGCGAAGATACACCACTAACAATAAGCTTTGCATGAAAATCATTCACATCAACTGAGATAAAATATGCTCAAAATCAGCAGTAGGGGTAGAACGGGAGTGTGAACAGTGGAGTAATTCTCATACTTTTTGTCATACTTTTTGTTATGGTGGATAATGTATTTTGCAAAAAAATAAGTCCACATGAACTTAGATTTAAGGGACAATGAATCTCTTTCCGAGGAGGAAATTTGTGAATGCACGAAGCGAGACGAAACATTATTCATGCCATGGAAACTCAAACGTGGCACGCGTGTCCACGGAGGGGGAGGGGGGCTTGATGAAATTCAAATCGGTAGCGGTGATCTGGATTCCATTGGAGGAATCATAGTGAAAAATGGATGTGCCATCATCCCCCAGCAGCTTCAAGGATAAACATTGGGGATAGCTCACGCAAAACATCCACTTGAAGCCAAGTTGGAGAGTTTTATCCGTTGACAGGTGTAGTGAACTGGAATGACGCAAACAAGTGGGTAAAATAATGTGCAATTTGTTCCGTAATGAACCACCGGAAAGGAAATGTAAAACAGTTTGATCCAAAATGCGTATGGAAACCGTTGCTCTTGGCATGACCGGATCATATAAGAAGCTTGGATGAATATCGGGGTATTAGAATGTCAGTAAACAAATAATAGATCATCCAATCAGGTGCACCACAACCTGTTAAATGTACAAAGTTTGAGCACCAGAGTACAGTGTTGGATGCTGTGGGGTGCTGATCAAGTAGGCTTCCCAAGAACAATGAAGTCTGATAATGATCACCATTAGAACATAATCTATTACAAAAATTTCGATGCATTCTAAAATATTTGAAGTGGTAAACAAGTGGATTACATAATATAATTGCGGTCGTGTCCTAGATGCAACCCTTTAAATTTTTTTTCTATGGCATTGGAATCCTTTTTCCGGAGAGGAAGGAGGATGTGTGAGGCAAGACATGGTGTCTCATATTCCATCATATATTATATGCCGTCTCGATGAATTGTCACAACCGCAGCCCTCATCAGAGAGAGTCAAACAGCCAACAAGGTAAGACGTGTATTCGTGCTCCGGGTGCAATGGGTGATTCCCAGCGGCGGAATCAAGTTACACATATTCCACGCCACTAACATTAATCTATACATTTCATTCAACAATATTCCAGAATATGAAAAAGGCACTTGTCCAAAAAAGTTACTCCTATACTCGCGTCGGTGTGTCAGACCCAAAGTGTTAAAAAAGTGGCACACGTTCACTTTGTACCAACACATGCGATACGCTAAACGATGACGAACGACGAATAACGAAGCTAGAGAGAATCACAAAGTCGTATTGTTGATATTTTCTGAGAAATGAACGAATTATTGATTTCTCGGTCTGACAGACCAATGCGCGAGTATAGGAGCGTAACAAAAAGAGTTTATTTCGCTTGTTTAGTCACCGAGAAAGTAAATATCGTTCTGGAATTTTGGATGTGGTTTCGCTTGCCAGTAGCAAAACTTCCTCCACTAAGGGTGATAGCTGCGCTTCTCTCCAGCATGAGAAAGAAATACAACTTTTTCGAGGCCAGTAATATGACCAGAAGCTTTTCTTTTGAAAATAGCGCAAAATGATGAGAAGTGTTTTATATTCCTAGTAGTTTCAAGCCACCAATGTATGGCTCTGTATGCATGCGATGGCGAACGCTTGTTTGGCGCTTGGTTTACTTTGTACGAACGATGCCTAGAGGTGCGATTCCTTCAAGGCAATACTAAATAACATGTAGCATGATATTTGATACTTGCAAGTGTTGTCATTGTTGTTGTTTCCATGCGGTGCCAAAGATATATTGATATAGTTATGAGATGTGGAATAATGGTGCTGATGCAACATGTATATAATCGAGTCTAGCCAAGTCTATGTCAATTGCGAAAAAGGCAAAAAAAAACAGGAAGTGGGTTATATCTATGGTATAACCGCAAGGGTGACGTAGGACTATCGTTGATTTAGAGATCATTTGTATGAAGTTGAATCTGAATTCATTCTGAATGAATGAATATTTGGAGAACTTCGAAAACGAGAGCGTTACGTTGGAGGCACAAGGTTTTATGCATCCAATATTGGATACGGAAATATCCTACTGATGGGGAAGAATAATCTTCAGAAGCTATCCTGTTGATTGCGATTGATTGAAAAATCACAAAACCTAATGTATTTGGTCACAGTGTTACATGGATAGAAAACATTAAAATAAACTCTTTCACATGAATATATTTTGAAAATTCCCAGAGGAACTGGCAGATTATTTTCAGTAACGATTAGTTATTTCCACATTTTCCTCGATACTGGAAGCCCACCAGTGGTTAATACCAACTCGATAACCACCTGTTAATAGCACTTGATTGAAACATATTTGGTCACAGTGTTACATGGATAGAAAACATTCAATTAAACTCTTTCACTTGAATATATTTTGAAAATTCCCAGAGGAACTGGCAGATTATTTTCAGTAACGATTAGTTATTTCCACATTTTCCTCGATACTGGAAGCCCACCAGTGGTTAATACCAACTCGATAACCACCTGTTAATAGCACTTGATTGAAACATATTTGGTCACAGTGTTACATGGATAGAAAACATTCAATTAAACTCTTTCACATGAATATATTTTGAAAATTCCCAGAGGAACTGGCAGATTATTTTCAGTAACGATTAGTTATTTCCACATTTTCCTCGATACTGGAAGCCCACCAGTGGTTAATGCTAACTCGATAACCATCTGTTAATAGCACTTGATTGAAACATATTTGGTCACAGTGTTACATGGATAGAAAACATTCAAATAAACTCTTTCACATGAATGTATTTTTAAATTCCTAGAGGAACTGGCAGATTATTTTCCGGATCTTTCTCGATGCTGAATGGCATCCAAACGGAAAGAATTCCGCGCGTGTATGTGTGTGTGTAGCGGCTGCTTAGAGTTCTTCCCGGGGAACCGTTTGTGGCATCACTCTCCTCCTGATGGATTCCCTTCTGGCCTAAGGTGCACAAACAGGCTCTTGGTGACACCGTTCATCCGCGCTTTCATGAAAAAATAAAGAGCTTCACCGCAACAGCGACAACATGCTCCAATCGCTGTTCAATTAGAACTGAGTGGATTTCCGAGCGCCGCTCGCTTATATACCGATTGGTGATTTCAATAGCCTGTTTTGAAAGCAATTTTAAGACTATTGAAACAAGTTTTTGGATCAAAAAGTAACAAGTATATAACGCGTAGACATTTTATCTTTCGAATGAAGTGTTTATCATACCATTTCGTTAAGTTGTTTAGGAGCTATTAACGCTCAAAATCTCGGTCTCCGGCGTAACGCTTTCGTTTTCGAAACTTTGATTTTACACCCCGGTATAGAAATGAAAGACGTAGTCCTACGTCAAAAAAGAAAAGCGTTCGAGGTAAATTTTCATTGCATTGACATGAAATAAATTGAGACTTACGATCAGCTAGTGTATTGTTTTACGAGGGCAAGAATGAATCATCAATCAATTATCGTCAACAAATTCTACAATGAAAAAACCATTTCAGAGATTATTCTACTAAGCAGTTGTTTCTAAAATTTCACAGCATTATAGAATAATATAATAATAGAATAATAGAATAATAATAATATAAGGTATGAATAAGCGACTTATATAGAATAACAGCGTAGTTCTACGTCAACAATGCGGTCGTATCTTGGACACAACCTCCTATAATTTTTTCATGCAATTGACTTTTTGGTACTTTCGGTTAAAAATACGGGGAATGAAAGTTGGTCGCAGCTGATCTGAAATCCCAAGTATTGCTTGTTTGATCGACAAAGTTGGACTTTATATGGATGTAGGTGCAAGTCCGAATGCAAAATTCGCCACAAAGATGTGTTTGACAAGCCCAATTGCTGAGCACGCCGTGGAATCGAAACATTCGGGTCATCCTCCACACTGGCAGCAATAGCAGCAATATTTTCGGCCGAACACACATTACGATGATACACAGGTTTCACAATATCCGCTACGGATCCAGTTTGTTCGAATTTACGCACTTAGCGATTGTGTGCTCTGTAGGCCGTCCATGACGACCAAAATCCGTCCGTAATGCTCGAAAAACATTTGCCGGTTTTTCATCATTTTTATAGTATAATTTAACAAAATTAACACGTTGTGCGATGCTAAAACGATCCATATTGTAAAATGGTGGACATTCAACTAACGATATGACGCTTTGGTTGACAGCTATGTCAAACGGTTGTCAGCGCAGGGCTGTATACTTTCGGAAGCCCGAAATGGAAAACCCTGTATATACGAAATAATATTCTTTCGCTTGTGATCTCTTATTGACGTTCGACACTCAAATCATCAAGCCAACCTTATTCAATCTTCCGTATATCCGAAATATTTTTTTCCGTAATATAAAAAACCATCACGGAACACTAAGTTAACTCACCAAACGAGTGCGAAATTATATTTTACGAAATTATATTTCACAAACAAACGATTTTGCATGTCCATTCATCACGGGAGCAAAAGAAGAACGAACAGAAGTTGGCCAGCCGACGCATTGAATAGTTTGCATTCGAAGTAGTTTTGAGCTATTAAAACAAGTTTTTATGGCTAATAAATAAAAAAAACATCTCTCGTAGATCTTTTATCTTTCGAATTATGTTATTTTTATAAAACTTCGTTCATTCGGTAGAGAGATGTTAACGCTTAAAACCTTGTACTTTGAACGTAGCCCCCCTCGTTTTCGAGAATTTGTATTTACACCCCAGGACAGAAATGAAAGATGTAGTATAATGAAATAATGAACATAACAACAAAAAAGATTTTATAAAATGGACATTTACATAAGTAATGGGTTTATGAGTTAAAAAATTTCGAACATTTCTTTTTCCTTCCGAAATGTTTTGGAGAGTTCATTCGTGATCGATAACAATTAGTGATTAAATGGTACTGTTTTACGAATACAATTGGATTGAAAGAGTTTGAGTGAATCACATGTAAGGTCAAGTTAATGCTTTGTGGTAGACTACGTTCTTCGTTGCAAGTAAATGTAATGAACAAGTCTGGATGTGCGTAATTCCTTACATCTGTCATGGCGTCTTGACCACATTTGTTTATACATCGTGTACCTCCGACATATGTGGGCGGAAGAATTGTGAAATTTGTGAAGAATGTGTGAAGAATTGTTTGAGCTCTTCGTTCGTTCGCGGCAACCATATACTGAGAGAAATAATTAGTAAATATAACGAATTTTTTGGTAAATACTACCAATCTATAGTCATTTTCGACCGTACTAATAAACACATATGTCAAGCAGAACAATGATTCGGAAGCCCAATATCGGCTACATTTTCTCGCCGAAAATGCACGTATCAGAATTATATCCTTATTATACCTCCGTATTGTCTGTGTGACATCAAACTCCATCAGGAAATCCCCCATTACGGAATTCACTGTCTGGAATCCTATCACTTGTCTTACCAGTTTGGCTGTTAGACTCTCACTGCGGAGCTGTGTGCAATTTCTTACTACACATCGGCATATGCAGTATATAATGCAAGGTGGCATACAGTAGTTATGTCGTGTCCCACACATCCCCCTTTTGACGTAGGACTACGTCTTTCATTTCTATACCGGGGTGTAAAATCAAAGTTTCGAAAACGAAAGCGTTACGCCGGAGACCGAGATTTTGAGCGTTAATAGCTCCTAAACAACTGAACGAAATGGTATGATAAACACTTCATTCGAAAGATAAAATGTCTACGCGTTATATACTTGTTACTTTTTGATCCAAAAACTTGTTTCAATAGTCTTAAAATTGCTTTCAAAACAGGCTATTGAAATCACCAATCGGTATATAAGCGAGCGGCGCTCGGAAATCCACTCAGTTCTAATTGAACAGCGATTGGAGCATGTTGTCGCTGTTGCGGTGAAGCTCTTTATTTTTTCATGAAAGCGCGGATGAACGGTGTCACCAAGAGCCTGTTTGTGCACCTTAGGCCAGAAGGGAATCCATCAGGAGGAGAGTGATGCCACAAACGGTTCCCCGGGAAGAACTCTAAGCAGCCGCTACACACACACATACACGCGCGGAATTCTTTCCGTTTGGATGCCATTCAGCATCGAGAAAGATCCGGAAAATAATCTGCCAGTTCCTCTAGGAATTTAAAAATACATTCATGTGAAAGAGTTTATTTGAATGTTTTCTATCCATGTAACACTGTGACCAAATATGTTTCAATCAAGTGCTATTAACAGATGGTTATCGAGTTAGCATTAACCACTGGTGGGCTTCCAGTATCGAGGAAAATGTGGAAATAACTAATCGTTACTGAAAATAATCTGCCAGTTCCTCTGGGAATTTTCAAAATATATTCATGTGAAAGAGTTTAATTGAATGTTTTCTATCCATGTAACACTGTGACCAAATATGTTTCAATCAAGTGCTATTAACAGGTGGTTATCGAGTTGGCATTAACCACCGGTGGGCTTCCAGTATCGAGGAAAATGTGGAAATAACTAATCGTTACTGAAAATAATCTGCCAGTTCCTCTGGGAATTTTCAAAATATATTCATGTGAAAGAGTTTAATTGAATGTTTTCTATCCATGTAACACTGTGACCAAATATGTTTCAATCAAGTGCTATTAACAGGTGGTTATCGAGTTGGCATTAACCACTGGTGGGCTTCCAGTATCGAGGAAAATGTGGAAATAACTAATCGTTACTGAAAATAATCTGCCAGTTCCTCTGGGAATTTTCAAAATATATTCATGTGAAAGAGTTTAATTGAATGTTTTCTATCCATGTAACACTGTGACCAAATATGTTTCAATCAAGTGCTATTAACAGGTGGTTATCGAGTTGGTATTAACCACTGGTGGGCTTCCAGTATCGAGGAAAATGTGGAAATAACTAATCGTTACTGAAAATAATCTGCCAGTTCCTCTGGGAATTTTCAAAATATATTCATGTGAAAGAGTTTAATTGAATGTTTTCTATCCATGTAACACTGTGACCAAATATGTTTCAATCAAGTGCTATTAACAGGTGGTTATCGAGTTGGTATTAACCACTGGTGGGCTTCCAGTATCGAGGAAAATGTGGAAATAACTAATCGTTACTGAAAATAATCTGCCAGTTCCTCTGGGAATTTTCAAAATATATTCATATGAAAGAGTTTATTTTAATGTTTTCTATCCATGTAACACTGTGACCAAATACATTAGGTTTTGTGATTTTTCAATCAATCGCAATCAACAGGATAGCTTCTGAAGATTATTCTTCCCCATCAGTAGGATATTTCCGTATCCAATATTGGATGCATAAAACCTTGTGCCTCCAACGTAACGCTCTCGTTTTCGAAGTTCTCCAAATATTCATTCATTCAGAATGAATTCAGATTCAACTTCATACAAATGATCTCTAAATCAACGATAGTCCTACGTCACCCTTGCGGTTATACCATAGATATAACCCACTTCCTGTTTTTCTCTAGAGAAAATAAAACAATTTGAAAAGTTATAGGAGGTTGTGTCCAAGATACGACCGCATTGTTGACGTAGAACAACGCTGTTATTTTATATAAGTCGCTTATTTATACCTTCGGATATTATTCTATAATGCTATGAAATTTTAGAAACAACTGTTGCGTTGTTGTTGAAAGTTGCATTACTTTTTCATTCTCGAGAGAAGCGCAGCTGTCACCATTAGTGGAGGAAGTTTTGCTACTGGAAACGAAACCTAATCACATACAAAATTCCAGAACGACATTTACTTTCTTGGTGACTATACAAGCGAAATAAACTCTTTTTGTTAATAACCTCGAAAACAGTAGCAATGCTTCATTATGATCAATATTAGCGCAAATGCAATCCTAGTTGAAGGCAGTTTTGCGACTGGTACGCGAACCTAAATAACTTATAACATTTCAATAAGACATTCAAGATGCTTGGTATTCTCTAAATATTTTTTGGCACACAACCTCAACGCCTGCTTCGCCATAACGTCAGTTTAATGCATTGATGCATTCTCAAATGCACCAACGTAGCCCTTATGATGACGGAGAACGAACAATGTTAACTGCTTGGAAAAAGACTGAATTATGCCACACAGCTTGTACTCTGCCCTTGGATGCGAATTCGCTGATGAGTTTGTCAAGAGCGGCCGCCTTCACCACCAGCGGGAGGAGCTTGATTTTGGTTGCTGCCTGGGTAACGGCGTTTACATTTTCGACCGACGCGCCGAAATCGCCTACTTCGCTGTTGTGCGATACGGTGTCACACTCGCGAAGGCTCGGTTCAGTGCGAGCGCTTTTCACTGCACCAACATCGCGTGCATCATTAGATGATGCTTGCCTCGAAATTTTATTGCCCTTGGCAATGCGTTCATTTTGACGTAGGACTACGTCTTTCATTTCTATACCGGGGTGTAAAATCAAAGTTTCGAAAACGAAAGCGTTACGCCGAAGACCGAGATTTTGAGTGTTAATAGCTCCTAAACAACTGAACGAAATGGTATGATAAACACTTCATTCGAAAGATAAAATGTCTACGCGTTCTATACTTGTTACTTTCTGATCCAAAAACTTGTTTCAATAGTCTTAAATTTGCTTTCAAAATAGGCAATTGAAATCACCAATCGGTATATAAGCGAGCGCCGCTCGGAAATCCACTCAGTTCTAATTGAACAGCGATTGGAGCATGTTGTCGCTGTTGTGGTGAAGCTCTTCATTTATCATGAAAGCGCGGATGAACGGTGTCACCAAGAGCCTGTTTGTGCATCTTAGGCCAGAAGGGAATCCATCAGGAGGAGAGTGATGCTACAAACGGTTCCCCGGGAAGATCTCGAAGCAACCGCTACACACACACACACATACACGCACGGAATTCTTTCCGTTTGGATCGAGAAAGATCCGGAAAATAATCTGCCAGTTCCTCTAGGAATTTAAAAATACATTCATGTGAAAGAGTTTATTTGAATGTTTTCTATCCATGTAACACTGTGACCAAATATGTTTCAATCAAGTGCTATTAACAGATGGTTATCGAGTTAGCATTAACCACTGGTGGGCCTCCAGTATCGAGGAAAATGTGGAAATATCTAATCGTTACTGAAAATAATCTGCCAGTTCCTCTGGGAATTTAAAATTACATTCATATGAAAGAGTTTATTTTAATGTTTTCTATCCATGTAACACTGTGACCAAATACATTAGGTTTTGTGATTTTTCAATCAATCGCAATCAACAGGATAGCTTCTGAAGATTATTCTTCCCCATCAGTAGGATATGTCCGTATCCAATATTGGATGCATAAAACCTTGTGCCTCCAACGTAACGCTCTCGTTTTCGAAGTTCTCCAAATATTCATTCATTCAGAATGAAGTCAGATTCAACTGCATACAAATGATCTCTAAATCAACGATAGTCCTACGTCACCCTTGCGGTTATACCATAGATATAACCCACTTCCTGTTTTTTGCAGGGCTCGAGCCTGCCTTCCTCTTCTTCGTGCTCATCACACACTACACGAAGCGTCCAATTTATGACGCGGAAAGAAAAACACAATACGAATAACGCGAAAAACTAACAGAAAAACCAAACGACGATATCCAAGTTGGATTACCACTGGTGGGGTCCAATCTTAGATCGAAGCGCAGCGAAAGCAAAGTGAACTGGATTGCTCAACAGTCCGATGCCGAATGAAAGTTTTCCTTTTTTTTTTTTAAAGCTTAAAATTCATTTATTTGAGGATTTTTTAAAATTACAAAATTTGGTTTACAGATCAATTTCTCAGCCTTAGGGGCCCGGCATCTTTTGTACATTTTTGATTTACTAATTGTTTGAAATTTTTGGTTGTGAGCCTAGTTTACATATGATCCCGTAAAGAGGGATGTATTAATTATTAATTTGAAAAATTTGATAACCTACCTAACTAAAATCTAATTAAAAATTTGAAAACTATGGGACCAGTTCCCGGATGATTGCGTGCGGAGACTGCTGGCAAGACCCCCTGAACCTAGACAGGATTTGAGACTTTCGTTCTTCCAGCACCTGAAGACCAGACAGACGGTGGATCTCAGTATTTCGGGTCCTTGGTGGACTATTCAGGATCATCCGAAGGATCTTGTTCTGGATGATCTGCAGCTTCTGATGATGGCAATTTGCTCATCCCTCCCAGATTGGCAAACCATATTCGATCGCCGGTAGAATGATCTGTTTATGTATCGCAAGCTTGTTTCTTTGCGACAGAGTGGATTTTCGCGTGATGAGCGGGTATAGCGACTTAATGAGTTTGGAACACTTCGTGGATATTTTTTTCACATGGGATGCAAAGTTCAAATTCCTGTCCAGGGTGAGACCAAGGTAGACAACCTCACTCGACCAATTAATGGGAGTGTTGCTGAGGTGGACGTTCACATCATCAGGTGGAACAAATCGTGGTGATTTTGAGTGCGGAAATATAATGGTCTGTGTTTTCGCCGCGTTGATGCGAATCTTCCAGGATGTTAAGTAGTCGGACAGGACATCCAGGCCTCTCTGTAATCTCCTGACTAGCGGACGTATCACTCGACCCCTGTAGATGATGGCGGTGTCATCAGCGAACATCGACAGCACACCATCATCAGGTAGGGGAGGAACATCCGAAGTAAAGACATTGAACAGGATAGGACCTAGGAGGCTACCCTGAGGAACTCCCGCGATAACGTTGAACGTATCGGAGAGCGCGTTGTTCAGAGAGACCTGAAAAGTTCTATCCGAAAGATAGTTACCGATTATCTTGACTAGAAAGATCGGAAAGTTGAAACGGTGTAGCTTGAACACAAGACCATTGTGCCAGACATTGTCAAACGCCTTTTCGACGTCCAACAATGCCATGGCAGATGTTTTGGATACGGACTTGTTCCGCCTGATGATGTTCGTGACTCGTGCAAGCTGGTGGAGTATGGAATAACCTTTCCTAAAACCAAACTGTTCACGGAGGAAGATGTTGTTCTGGTTTGCGAAATCCAGCAAACGACTGAGAATCAGCTTTTCAAATAACTTCGAGATGGACGACAAGAGGCTGATGGGGCGATAGCTTTTGGCGCTGGTAGGGTCTTTACCAGGCTTATGTATGGAAATTACTTTGGCCAACTTCCAGCGAGAAGGGAAGTAACCAAGTTCAAAGCATTTGTTAAAAATCGTGGCCAAGTGCGCAAAGAAGCGAACGCTCAAGTTTTTCAACTCGAGGTTGAGCGCACTGTCAAACCCGGCAGCCTTCATATTTCTCGTGTTACGTACCGCAGCTATCGCCTCATCAGCCGTTATTCTCGATTCCTCGGGTAGAACGATGGGGATTTCAGCGACACTAGCCACAACCTCCTCGACGATAGGCTCGTGGGGACTCACCATGGAGCGACCAATATTATGAGATTCCACGAAGTGTTGACCAAGCGCATTCGCCTTTTCGGCAAATGTAATAAGCAGAGATGAAAACGAATTCGATGATCTGAGTGGAGGAACGGGTCGCGGTTTGTTTTTTAGGATCTTGGCAGTTTTCCAAAAAGGTTTAGCGTAATCTGGGAGGGAGCGAAGATGATTTGAGAAATGTTCGTTTTTGAGATCAACCATCCTGGCATGGATGATTTTCTTGAGACGGTTGCAGTTGGTCTTCAGGTGGGGAAGGCCAGTACGTTGGTACTGGCGTCTGATGGTGTTGCGGAGTCTAATTAAATTTTTAGTTATCCTGTCAAGGTTCAGGGGATTACTCACCAGTCTTAAAGTCGGAACGTGCCGGTGTCTAGCCCTGGAGATTGCCACGTCGATGGTCTGAAGACACTGATCGATGTCGTCGGTTGACTCAGGTACGAAGTCGTAGTCGATCTCGGTGTCCACGCACTGCTGGAACTGTGATCAGTCGACTCGGTGGTAGTTGCGTCGCGAAACCTGGAATCTGTTGGCGGAGGAGCCCACTTCAATCACCACCGGGTAGTGGTCAGAACTGAGTTCCTGATGGACGACAGGCTCCGAGATGTTAATCGTGTTTGTGATGAATATGTCAATGGTCGCATGAACACCGGACCGGCTCACCCGGGTGGGACCGTCCGGACTCAGAATGATGTACTGTGCTTCTTGTAGATCGTTGTGCAGGATCAAACCGTTCTGGTTACTACGGCTGTTGCCCCACGCATGATGCTTCGCATTTAAGTCGCCACCAATGATGAACTGCTGTCGCCGCCGGGTCAGTTTGATGATGTCACTTCGAAGAATTGCTGCCGAGCCATTCCGTGCATTTGATTGTCTGGGGCAGTAAGCTGCTACTATGGTGAGGGGACCGACGGGGGTAGAGACTTCCACCCCTACGGCCTCGATGATTTTCAGCTCAAAGGTTGGAAGCAGCTGACAGCAAATATTTCGCCTTAGTGCGATGGCCACGCCACCACCCCTGGAGCTGGTCCTATCAAGCCTCACGAGCCGGAAATCTGGTAGGAAGACGTTTATACCGGGCTTAAGGTGCGTTTCCGTGATAATTATAACGTCTATCTTGTGGTCGTTGAGAAAGTCAACGAGCTCAATGGCTTTGCTCTTGAGCGAGCAAGCGTTCCAGTTAGCTATACGTAGGATGTTACGGTCCATACTTGGAGACGAGGGCAAGAACAGCCTCAAGCTGTGCATTCAAAGTCTTGCATGTGCGTTGAATCCTGATGACCTCGGAGACTAGCAGAACAAGCTCCTTATCATTCAAAGGTGCGCCCTCAGCGGTCGTGCCGGATGTAACACGCGAGTACGACAGACCCGGGAGGGGGTTTTGATTCTGCTGAGATGCTACGTCCATGAGCCGATGCTGCACTGAGGAGCCGCTAGGAACCACTTGGTTGCTTGCGGTGGGGGCGGTGGGCTCGCTACGGTTCCGTACATTGTTGAGTGGAAGAGGGGGCAGATTTGGAGCTGCACGGCGTTGTTGAAGTGCGGGAAATTGCGCATCGTTGACTGCTGGTGGACGTGGGTTGCGCTTTCGTCCTGGTTGGTTATTGACGGAGGCACGCTTTCGGATCTCAATATACTCCGCCCTCTTCGGACACGTACTGCTGGTGGGTTTGTGACCGGCTCCGCAGTTCGCGCAGACAGGGACACCGTCCTTCATGTGTTGACAACCATCAGCATCGTGGGTTTTGCCGCAATTAATGCAGCGGGATGCCATGTGGCAGTTTCGTGTGCCATGCCCAAACATGAAACAATTCGAGCATTGGGTAACGTCTCTGTGGACCGGTATGTAGCGATCCCACACAACAGCGATATAGAAGAGCTCCCGAATATTCTGGAGGTCCTTCAGGCATGTCGAGTTCTTGGCGAAATGAACGAGATAAAGTTGGTCACGGTACGTCCGGGTTTGGTCGTGCCGCTTCATTTTAAAAATCTGAACTGGCTTGAGCCCGTTTTTCTCGAGTTCAGCCGATAATTCCTTGGAGTCCATATCGTGGAGACCGCGGAGCACCACCTTGAGCGGTTTCTCAGCCTCGATGTCGTGAGAGAAATATTCACAATTCCGCTGTTTCAGTATCTCCAGCACGGCCTTGTAGTGACTCATGCCAGGGACCATCAACTTGAAGCCCTCCGTGCTACGGCGGATGGTGCACCTCAAACCCTTCTCGATGAAAAAGGCAATTCGAGCATGAAGCCCCTCCGGGAAGCCTTTCACATAGATCGGCGGCAGTTTCTCCTTTTTTTCCAATTTCGGTTCGTCACCATTCTCGAGAACAGCATATCGATTGTTCACCAGCAGCTTCTTAGCCGACGGATCAGGAGATTCCTCCGATAGTTCGGCGACGTTTGTAGACCGGGAGCGCTTCCCGTTGCTGCTACCACTTGCGCCAGCGCGCGTTTTGCCTGCGGCTTGATTCATGGGGACGTCGACGTCCAGCGCAAGGGAACTAACACTTTTACTTTTCTTTGTTTTTTTTTGACGTAGGACTACGTCTAACCGGAAGATATAGGGGGTGAAATGGAAATCTAGGCACTGAACAAGTAGGAAAAAATGCAAGATTTGGAACGCTTATAACTCGAGCATTTCTCAATAGATCGCAAAGGTGTTTGCATCAATTGATAGGAAATATATCTACGCATCTATCATAACGAATAACATTTCATTTTTCTTGAGATAAATAATTGAATAATTGTGAAATATCAAGCATTGTCAAAATGCACTATGTGCCCATTTTTGATTGGTCCATTTTGTGCTCCTCAAATCGTACCGACCAAAACGGGCAACCAGAGCAACAGCGAAATAGAATGAAGCACGATTGGAAAGGAAAAAGAAAAAAATTAACGAAACATTGGTCGCAGTCTCACACATGCGTAATTCTCGAGCCAGCCAGTCAGCTTAAAAATCCCCGCTCCGCTGCCGTAACGATCATTCTCATTCAAACCGTACACCACATCGGTTCGCATCACAACACATCAACAAACCAACACAAGCAGCCATGTCTGGACATGGTAAAGGAGGAAAAGTGAAGGGAAAGTCGAGTTCTTGGCGAAATGAACGAGATAAAGTTGGTCACGGTACGTCCGGGTTTGGTCGTGCCGCTTCATTTTAAAAATCTGAACTGGCTTGAGCCCGTTTTTCTCGAGTTCAGCCGATAATTCCTTGGAGTCCATATCGTGGAGACCGCGGAGCACCACCTTGAGCGGTTTCTCAGCCTCGATGTCGTGAGAGAAATATTCACAATTCCGCTGTTTCAATATCTCCAGCACGGCCTTGTAGTGACTCATGCCAGGGACCATCAACTTGAAGCCCTCCGTGCTACGGCGGATGGTGCACCTCAAACCCTTCTCGATGAAAAAGGCAATTCGAGCATGAAGCCCCTCCGGGAAGCCTTTCACATAGATCGGCGGCAGTTTCTCCTTTTTTCCAATTTCGGTTCGTCACCATTCTCGAGAACAGCATATCGATTGTTCACCAGCAGCTTCTTAGCCGACGGATCAGGAGATTCCTCCGATAGTTCGGCGACGTTTGTAGACCGGGAGCGCTTCCCGTTGCTGCTACCACTTGCGCCAGCGCGCGTTTTGCCTGCGGCTTGATTCATGGGGACGTCGACGTCCAGCGCAAGGGAACTAACACTTTTACTTTTCTTTGTTTTGACGTAGGACTACGTCTAACCGGAAGATATAGGGGGTGAAATGGAAATCTAGGCACTGAACAAGTAGGAAAAAATGCAAGATTTGAAACGCTTATAACTTGAGCATTTCTCAATAGATCGCAAAGGTTTTTGCATCAATTGATAGGAAATATATCTACGCATCTATCATAACGAATAACATTTCATTTTTCTTGAGATAAATAATTCAATAATTGTGAAATATCAAGCATTGTCAAAATGCACTATGTGCCCATTTTTGATTGGTCCATTTTGTGCTCCTCAAATCGTACCGACCAAAACGGGCAACCAGAGCAGCAGCGAAATAGAATGAAGCACGATTGGAAAGGAAAAAGAAAAAAATTAACGAAACATTGGTCGCAGTCTCACACATGCGTAATTCTCGAGCCAGCCAGTCAGCTTAAAAATCCCCGCTCCGCTGCCGTAACGATCATTCTCATTCGAACCGTACACCACATCGGTTCGCATCACAACACATCAACAAACCAACCCAAGCAGCCATGTCTGGACATGGTAAAGGAGGAAAAGTGAAGGGAAAGGCAAAATCCCGCTCGAACCGTGTTGATCTGGAGTTCCCCGCAAGGGTAGCTAGGCGAGCGCGTTAGTATCAGTGCATCAGTCCACCTAGCCGGCGTTATATAGTTTCGGCCGCCGAAGTGGAAAAGCTGCTCGCGACGATAAGAAAACTCGCATTCAGAACAGACCACATTCGGTTCGGTGGACATCAAGACAACAACAGGCAGTTGCAGCGAGTGGCAAACGCAATCGCAAAACGACAGCAGGTAGCGGAAGAAAAAAGTTTGTTCTTTATACAATCTGCTTTGGTGGCAAAACCAGAACAAGGCGGCATCGAGGGCGTTCGAAATGGTTTTTCTTAAAACCACGAGTACTAAGTTTTCTAAATTGGAACCATTCCATAAAACAAGGCGCTTTTCAGGGCCATTAAACCTTCCAAAAAAGAGTTTAGGAAATACAGTTCAATGCTTTCTAAAACATTATCCAAAATAATAATAAAACACAAATTGATTTTTTCATAATTTGTTTGCCAGGATCTGATGAGTATGTAAATTTGGCAGTTGTTCTGAGCTTATTGATTTTCACCAATTCTTAAATTGTTTCTAGATTGAAAGTACAGTAATTTACACTTATCTCGACATTTAGCTAATTGGACGGACCTGTAATGCGACATATTTAGTTGGACATTTTTGTAAACATAGAGTTCGGGGTCCATATTATGACCCCACGTTTAAAGTCGACACTGTATCACTGTCATCGCAAATGATCAATTACAGGTTAAAATTACCTCCAATCCGATACTGAGTGGTGGTAATGCGACGTGCCATTGAATGTAATTTACTGTACAATATGTCACAAGCTGGATGGGAAGAAATTTTCCAACTGTGAAAGCTGTGGCGAGTGGCAAATGCAATCGCTAAACAGAAAGGTTTAGCCGAACAAGATGGGGATATCGAGTAATAACAAAACAATAAACTCTTTAGTTTGAAGATAATTTTGTGATCCTGAAAAGGACCCTTTTTAGCCTGCATGTGAATCCAACGAGCGAACAAATCGTAATGAATTTATTTTTCTTCTTCTTTCTTTGTTTTTAAGAGGCTTTAAACATTGCAGTTCATTCGCCTCTAGCCCAGTGAAGAGCCACAATAAAACCAGCCCAGAGGGGACTGGCGAAGGGGAAACCAACAAAATCACTCATCAGACCTGTCCGCTCGACTCTCGGTTAAAGAAGAAGGTAGGAAGGGATCCTATGCTTCATAAGATATTTAATATATGCTGTAAAGAAAAGTAAATATTTACTGATCCGAGGACCAAAGCAGTAACGAAGCACAAGTGACCCAGCGAAAGGCGTGTTCCAAAGCCAAAAAACAAAAAGGCCCTTCTCAGGAGGATAGGAAGGAAAGGAGTGGAAAGGATTTGGGTGGGATTAGTGGAGTGGGAGGGGGTGGGAGTGGTATGGGAAGGAAAGAGGGGAGGAGTAGGTGTGGGGTGGGGTGAAATGAAATGAAATACAGTTTGAATAGATAATAAAATATAGTGGTTTTGAATTTAATGGTATATAGTATAGCTGAAAAATGGAGAGGTTTATTTAATGAATTTATTCTCCTTGGTGAGTGTGGCTGTAGGAATAGGAAGTTGATTAAAGTATAATGTAATGGATAGAAGATAGATGTGGGTATGAAAGTATATATTATATTATTTGTTATTTAATATTATTGAATGCGTGTATATACATGTATGAATACCTTCCTTCCGACCCGTACATACATGTGTATACACACATAAACACGCATACATGACTGTGAAGTGGCGAACTTTAATAAGCACTTTCCAAGGTATTTAGTATTTCGGTTTAGATTTTACCAAAGAAGTCGGTTTCTTTCAGAAACGCAATTAAATTGGTTTCTTGGGTCTCGTCTCTACTGAGGATATCTCGGAGACTCTGACCTATGTTGTGTCGGACTCGAGCATCTTTGGTATGTTGACATTCAAGTAAAAGATGGCTAACGGAAACCGGAGCTTCGTTGCAAGCACATTGGGGTTTTTCGGCTCTGCAGAACAAGTGTGAGTGGGTGAAGTTAGTGTGCCCAATTCGAAGACGGGTAAGGACTTGCCTTTCCCTACTATTGAGGCGGTCATCCCAAGGGAGAGTGGAATTTTTAATTTTATGAAGATGAGTGGGACGGCTGTTTATCCAGCCTATGTCCCAGCTTTCACGGACTTGCTGTTTTACCCAGCGGACAATGTCAGATGGAGGACAGGGCATGTCTGGGGGATCTATTTTGCTGCCCTTGCCGGCCAGTATGTCGGCGGCTGTGTTTCCACGGATTCCTGAGTGACCAGGAACCCAGCAGAAGGAGATGTTTTTATTTGAAGCAGCCTCTTCTGTTTGCTTAATCCATGGGTGTTTGCTGTTTCCACTCAGAAGATCGTGGAGACAGCTAGCTGAGTCTGAGAATATTGTGGTAGGAAGAAACTCATGGGTGCATTCTTGGGTAGCTATTAAAAGGGCGAAAGCTTCCGCACTGAAGATGGAGCATTGCGGTGGAAGAGAAAAGCTACCAGTGTATTTACTCTCAAAGACTCCACATCCAACTCCATCGGCACTGACTGAACCATCTGTGTATACCTGGTGGTTGATTTGAAAATTGGATGCAACGAGGTTATTGAAGCAGGCTTTGACTTTTGGAGAAGGGTCTCCCGCTCGAACTGTCTTGAGAAGTTCAAGGTTAATGTTCGGCGGTTTGACGTTCCAATTTCTTCCCGTCGCAGATGAACGTTCACATATATCGGGAAGATCTTTGTTCGTGAGATTTTTGAACCATGTTTTAGCTCTATGTATTAATGGGACATTGTGGTCGCTTTCGGGGAGTGACAAGTGACGGATGGCTTTATTGGTGATGGCTTTTGTTACCAGGTGGGTGAAGGGAAGTTGCCCACTTTCTGCCATTACAGCAAGAGTAGGACTGGAGGGAAAAGCGCCAATTGCGAGCCTAATTGCTTTATTGTAAATTGGTTGAATGGTGTTTAACACCCTGTCCCCTCCACGGCTGAAGGTGCCTATTCCGTAAAGGATTTGTGGGACCAACCAAACATTTACAACATTTAGCAACGTCTTTCTATGACCAGAGGCTAGGTTGCCTGCGATAGACTTGATGATGTTCAATTTCTTTCTGGTGGCTATTTTGGTCTTTTGGGAATGTGATAGGAAGTTGAGTTTCTTGTCGAAAGTAACCCCTAGTATTTTCAATGTCCTCATTGTAGGGATCGGGATTTTGTTGAGCTGAAGATAGGTTCTCCTTCTGAGAGCTTTTCCGATATGTATGTGTTTGGATTTCTCCGGGGAAATTTTAAAACCTGTTTTTAGAGCCCAGTTTTGGATGGAGTCTAAGGTTTTTTGAAGCCTCTTTCTCTGAATTAAGCCGAAGCAGCTCGTAGAGATAAGAGTGATGTCATCTGCATAGACTATGACCTTTATATGGTCCGGGATAATCTCGAATAGAGATTGCATGGCAATGTTGAAGAGGGTTGGTGAAAGTGCTGAGCCTTGTGGGAAGCCGTTTTCTGGGATTTTTAGAGAAGATTGGTGGTTGTTAATAACGGTTTTGAAAGACCGGTTTTCTAGAAAACTTTTAACGAAGAGACCTAATCTCCCACGAATCCCCCAGTCGAAAAGGCTTTTCAGCACTGGGTACCTCCATGCCCGATCGAAGGCCTTGGATAAATCCAGGGAAACAATATCAATGTGGTGTAATTTTTCAGTTGCGTCGTCTAGGATTTTTTCGATTGCTACAAGGCAATCTTCTGTACCTTTTCCCGCACGGAAGGCGAATTGTCTGGGATCAATCAGCTTATTTGACTCTAGAAAAGTCGTTAAGCGTCGATTGACCATTTTTTCCAAGACTTTCCCAACACAACTTAGGAGAGTGATGGGGCGGAAATTGTCAAGAAGATGGTTGTTCATGTCTGGTTTCGGGATACAGATCATTAAACCCTCTTTCCAGCAACTGGGGAGGGTTCCACTGTCCCAGACTTTGTTGAGGAGCTTCAGAAGTGCTTTTTTCCCGAGATGGGGTAGATTCTTAAGCATAGGGTAGCTAATGTCATCAGGTCCTGTGGATCCTTGTTTGACTTTGTTCAGTACCCAATCGAGCTCTTTGAGGGAGAGGTTTTTGTTGAAGTCAAATTCCACATCGGTATGAAAATCGATGGGAATTCTTTCGCATTCCGTTTTGTGGGTTAGAATGGTTTGGTCGTAGTTTTGATTGGAGGAGGCGGAAGCAAAGAAATCTCCAAACGCCTCGGCGATGATTTTCCGGTCATTGGTGTATTGACCGTTAATTAGAAGATTATATTCTTTGCTTCTTTTCTTTCCATGAAGCCTGCCAATCTTACTCCATAAATCCTTTGTTGACGCGTTGGGATTAATTTCGCTGACGAATTTAACCCAACTGTTGTGCTTGGCTGTGTTGATAGCAGTCTTAGCTTCTTTGCGAGCCCTTTGGAACTCTGCAAGCAGAGTGGGTCTCAGTGGGCTGTCCGGATGGGCCTTTCTTAATTTGCGTAGGGCCTTACGTCGACCTTTGATCGCTGCCTTCAGCTCAGGCGACCACCATGGGACACATTTCCTGCCAGGGATGCCACTGGTTCTGGGGATGTGCACCATTGCAACTTCTAGGACAACTTTGGAGAATTCCTTGGCTGTCCAATCTCGTTTAGCGGAGAGGCGGTTTTCAATGTCAAACTGATAGCCAGCCCAGTCAGCGTATTCAAATTTCCATCTTGGCCTTGTTGAAAACTCTGGAGAAGTTTGGCCGAAGGAAGTGAAGATTGGAAAATGATCGCTTCCGCAAGTATCATCGTGGATGTTCCAAGAAAGTTTTGAAGATAGTTTGTCTGATACTATAGTGAGATCGATGGCTGAAGTAGTACCAGAATAATGGATTCTGGTGTGTTGGCCGTTGTTAAGAAGGAGAAGAGAATGGTCGGATATGAAATCCTCAATGATGGATCCTTTTCGATCGAGGTATGCACCTCCCCAGGCGTATGAGTGGGCGTTGAAATCACCCATAAGCATGATTGGGGCGGGAAGTTGGGCGAACAGATGGTCCAGTTGGCCGCGTAGAGTGTTCGGATCGGAATCATTAGTGATGTAGATGCTAACGACGGTGATTGGAAAGGGGTGTTTAATGCGCACTACCACTGCCTGAAGATCAGTGGTAATGGGAAGAAGATCATGTGGAGTGCCATCTTTGATTGCGATTGCAACTCCGTTTTTTGAGGGGTTGGGACCCTCTTTGAAATATGTGATATATTTTGAGATGAAGTGTTTATCGAAGTTGTTTGGAGTCATAGTTTCTTGAAGGGCTATGACTGTGGGATTAGAGTTTGAAATAAGCATTTTCAGTTCTAGAATATTTCGTCGGATACTTCTGATGTTCCATTGTATCCCGAATTTCTGTGTTGGAGTGAATGTGTTGGTGTTTTTAACTCTAATTCCTAAGTCTTAATTGTGTGTATGTTTGAACTATTCAAAGAGAATTAGTTCGATGGTCCTTTACCCTTGGAAAGAGAAGCTTTCTTTGAGGTATTGGTGTTGTTTTTGTTTGGTGTAGAAGTCTTTGGAGTGTTTGTTGTGTTTGTGTTGTTTTTTGTTGAATGTGCGTTGCTGTTGTTGTTATTGTTGTTTTTTGTTTGATGTGTGTTGTTGTTGTTGTTGTTGTTGTTGTTTTCTGTTGGGGTTGTATTGTTATTTGTTGTTGGTGTCTGTCTTTGTTCATTCTTAGTTCTTTTCTTGTCCTTGTTTGTTTGGGTCTCATCTTCAGATTTTTGATCTGACTCTGAGGATGATCCTTTAGTTATTTTTCTTTTGTTTTTGTTTTTGTTTGGAACATCAGACGTGTCCATAGAAATGACTGATTCGCTTTCGGATTCAGTTGATGAACTACCAGTTGTTGAATCTGTCATGGTTGTATCGAATGTAGTGTCAATTGGGGGGGTGCTTTCGCGACTAGAAGTGGCCGAAGCGGCCGAGGCGCAGTTACATTTGCAGTTGCAGCTGGGTGCTGGCTTTTGCAAGTTGGAAAGTCTGTCTTGCAGAACACTTGCGAATGTTGGAGCATTGTTTTGAAGTTGCAGCTGTTCCTTTGCCTCTTTGTATGAGATTCCATTGTCGATTCTTATTCTGGTGATTTTATTTTCGGTTTGCCATACGGGACAATTCCTACTAGAAGAGGAGTGGTTCCCTTGGCAGTTGACACAAAAAGCTGAAGCATCGCATACTTTGTTTGCGTCTGTTTGTTGTTCCGGATGTTCATGGCCGCAGTTTCTGCAAAGCGGATTTTCGCGTTTGCATCGCTTGTTCGTATGTCCAAATTTGTAGCACTTGTAGCATTGCATGGGATTGGGATAAAAATTTCTAGTCCCGGCTCGAATGAACCCAAAGTAAATAAAATTGGGAACGACAGTTCCGCGAATGGTCAATATTAAAGTGGCCGTTGGCACAACAATGTTGTTGTCCTTTCTGGTGATGCGTTTGACGCCGATCACACCTTGAGCGGTGAGTTCTTTCACCAGTTCGGATTCCGGAAGGTCGATAACTTCGCGGCAAGTCACAACGCATTTGCGTTGGTTTAAAGTTGGGTGGAAGATCACTTCTACAGGAGTATTATCAATCAGTTTGGTAATCGAAAGTAACTTACCGACTGTATCCTCATCCCTGGTTGTCAAGATGTACTGGAGTTTCTTTTTATCATCTCGCTGTGGTTTGGCGCTGTTGAATTTTTTTACAACTGCCTTGATGGTATTGCTGACTGTGAAGGGGTTTGTTGGAAGCACCTTGTCTCCTGTGGCTCTCAGAAGCAGTATCTGGAGATTACCGTTCGAGGGGTCCGCCCATAGTGGAGCGGTGGCTTCGGTGGGCCTGCCCTCATAGAAATTTGTAGCCCGGCCTCCCGGAGGCCCGGAGCTACTTGAAGCCATGCTTCTGCTTGACTATACCTAGGTTATAGTCAGCAGGTACGGATATGAAATCACTAAAATTCCTTATTGGGAGATATTCACTAAGGGGTATGTTCCCAGAAAATTACACTTTGTTCTAGTAAAGCACTTTGAAAAGCCACCAATGGGTGCGGAAAATTGCAAATCACACTTAATATAATAATTGCTTCCGTCACTTCACTTGCTTGTATGCGTGTTTTTCTTTTTAGATTTTATTTAATAATAAATATTCACTACACTACAATATAACTGGCAACACTGCCCGAAAGAAAAAGACGGGTGGGTAATGTCGGGGACATAACCGGAGTGACGTAGGACTATACAAAGGGGACAGCTTTTGTTAAAGATATATTTTAAATATGTTGTTTTATTTTCTTCTCCTGCGTGAACCTGAAAATCTACCTGAAAAACGGATCAGTTTACTGTTTACTCTTTATGAATATGTTGATGGTTCTGAAAAGAACCTTTGGTGTTGTATTTTGTTATCACTCGATATTCCTATCTTGTTCGGTTAAACCTTCCTGTTTTGCTATTGCGTTTGCCACTCGCCACAGCTTTCACAGTTGGAAAATTTCTTTGCTTTGCTTTGCAGCTTTGTGACATGTTGTACAGTAAATTACATTCAATGCGACGTGCCGAAGCGCCACTCAGTGTCGCATTGGAGGCGATTTTAACCTGTAATTGAACATTTGCGATGACAGTGGAACAGTGTCGACTTTCAATGTGGGGTCATAATTTGGACCCCGAACTCTATGTTTACAAACATGTCCAACTAAATATGTCGCATTACAGGTCCGTCCAATTAGCTAAATGTCGAGATAATTGTAAATTAATGTACTTTCAATCTAGAAGCAATTTAAGAATTGGTGAAAATCAATAAGCTCAGAACAACTGCCAAATTCACATACTCATCATATCCTGGCAAATAAATTATGAAAAAATCAATTTGTGTTTTATTATTATTTTGGATAATGTTTTAGAAAGCATTGAACTGTATTTCCTAAACTCTTTTTTGGAAGGTTTAATGGCCCTGAAAAGCGCCTTGTTTTATGGAATGATTCCAATTTAGAAAACTTAGTACTCGTGGTTTTGAAAAAAGCCATTTCGAACGCCCTCGATGCCGCCTTGTTCTGGATTTGCCACCAAAGCAGTTTGTATAAAGAATAAACTTTTTTCTTCTGCTATCTGATGCCGTTTTGCGATTGCGTTTGCCACTCGCCACTTGCTGCAACCGCCTGTTGTTGTCTTGATGTGTTCTGTTCTGAATGCGGTTTTTCTTATCGTCACGAGCAGCTTTACCAGCCAACTCGATCACTTCGGCGGCCGAAACTATATAACGAAGGCTAGGTGGACTAGTGCACTGGTACTAACGCGCTCGGCCTAGCTACCCTTGCTGAAAAATTGGCGGATACACCTACGGGGAACTGCACACCTGCACGGTTCGAGTGGGACTTTTCCTTTCCCTCAACTTGTCCTCCTTTGTTACGTCCACGATGCCGATGCCGTACAACCACACGGGTTTACGGTTTGAAAGAAAATATGATATTTTTTTGGGGTCCGCGTGTTTTATACTCTAGCGGTACACACTCACAGGATAGAGATAAATCGGCAGACTCAGCCAGAGGGACGAGTCCATCGAGACGAACGAATGAGGGTTAAAAGGGAGCGATGGCAAAAAAATACATTCATTACGATTTGTTCGCCCGTTGGATTCACATGCAGGCTAAAAAGGGTCCTTTTCAGGATCACAAAATTATATTCAATCTAAAGAGTTTATTGTTTTGTTATCACTCGATATCCCCATCTTGTTCGGCTGAACCTTCCTGTTTAGCGATTTGTTGCCACTCGCCACAGCTTTCACAGTTGGAAAATTTCTTCCCATCCAGCTTTGTGACAGTAAATTACATTCAATGCGACGTGCCGAAGCGCCGCTCAGTGTCGCATTGGAGCCGATTTTAACCTGTAATTGAACATTTGCGATGACAGTGGAACAGTGTCGACTTTCAATGTGAGGTCATAATTTGGACCCCGAACTCTATGTTTACAAAAATGTCCATCTAAATAAGTCGCATTACATGTCCGTCCAATTAGCTAAATGTCGAACTAATTGTAAATTACTGTACTTTCAATCTGGAAACAATTTAAGAATTGGTGAAAATTGAATAATCAGGAAAGTCCCCAACTATCAATAAGCTCAGAACAACTGCCAAATTCACATACTCATCAGATCCTGGCAAATAAATTATGAAAAAATCAATTTGTGTTTTATTATTATTTTGGATAATGTTTTAGAAAACATTGAACTGTATTTCCTAAACACTTTTTTGGAAGGTCCTGAAATGCGCCTTGTTTTATGGAATGGTTCCAATTTAGAAAACTTAGTACTCGTGGTTTTGAAAAAAACCATTTCGATAAGTTTGTATAAAGAACAAACTTTTTTCTTCTGCTACTTGATGCCGTTTTGCGATTGCGTTTGCCACTCGCCACTCGCTGCAACTGCCTGTTGTCTTGATGTCCACCGAACCGAATGTGTTCTGTTCCGAATGCGGGTTTTCTTATCGTCACGAGCAGCTTTGCTAACTCGATCACTTCGGCGGCCGAAACTATATAACGCCGGCTAGGTGGACTGGTGCACTGGTACTAACGCGCTCGGCCTAGCTACCCTTGCGGGGAACTTCAGATCAATACGGTTCGAACGGGATTTTGCCTTTCCCTTCACTTTTCCTCCTTTACCATGTCCAGGCATGGCTGCTTGGGTTGGTTTGTTGATGTGTTGTGATGCGAACCGATGTGGTGTACGGTTTGAATGAGAATGATCGTTACGGCAGCGGAGCGGGGATTTTTAAGCTGACTGGCTGGCTCGAGAATTACGCATGTGTGAGACTGCGACCAATGTTTCGTTCATTTTTTTCTTTTTCCTTTCCAATCGTGCTTCATTCTATTTCGCTGCTGCCGCTGGTTGCCCGTTTTGGTCGGTACGATTTGAGGAGCACAAAATGGACCAATCAAAAATGGGCACATAGTGCATTTTGACAATGCTTGATATTTCACAATTATTCAATTATTTATCTCAAGAAAAATGAAATGTTATTCGTTATGATTGATGCGTAGATATATTTTCTATCAATTGATGCAAAAACCTTCGCGATCTATTGAGAAATGCTCGAGTTATAAGCGTTCCAAATCTTGCATTTTTTCCTACTTGTTCAGTGCCTAGATTTCCATTTCACCCCCTATATCTTCCGGTTAGACGTAGTCCTACGTCAAAAGGGGGCGTGGCGTCGGTGACGCCGAAAAAGCGCGCGCTTTTTCCGGCAAGCCGGTGAGCGCCCGCTCTCCACGGTCGAAGCGAGCTATTGCCTTTTCCCGCTCTCCTTCTGCTGTCACCTTAAAACTTATTCTAACAAATCTCCTTCCACAATCGCCAGGGGGAACGTCCCAGTCCGCTGTCCAGAAACGCCAAAACTCCGAGCTGCTGAAAGAAAAATCGACCTTCTCGGTCGGAGGTTAAAATCCCTGTGATTTATTTTTTTGCCATCGCTCCCTTTTAACGCTCATTCGTTCGTCTCGTTGGACTCGCCCCTTTGGCTGAGTCTGAAGATTTGTCTCTATCCTGTGAGTGTGTACCGCTAGAGTATAAAACACGCGGACCCCAACAAAATATCTTCATCATACTGATTTTTACCTCCGACCGAGAAGGTCGTCTTTTTCAGCTCGGCGTTTTGGCGTTTTGGACAGCAGACTGGGACGTCTCCCGTTGGCGATTTTGAAGCGGATTCATTTGGCGTGGAAGCAGAAGGCGAATAGGAGAAGGCATCAGCTCGTTTCGACCGTGGAAAGCGGGCGCTCACCGGCTTGCCGGAAAAAGCGCGCGCTTTCGTGGCGTCACTGACGCTACCCTCATAGTGCCTCTTTTAGTGTTTAGAACCAAATAATACATAGCGTGAATATACGCAAACGAATTACAACGGTGAAGTGATTGAACTGAAAGTGTATACGACTGAAAAATTTTAGTACGTTTTTTCCAAATTTTCGCGTTACAGTTAATCAGTTTTGGGCTATTTCGTTTTTCTCCATTGAGTGTGTTAAACGTTTTCTCGCACATATCCGAATAGTGTTTTGTGAGGTTTGTGTAAACTGAAACCATTCTGCCGGCTATACCCAGGGTGTAGCTAGGCAATATCATGGCGTCCAGTAGCTCCGGGCCTCCGGGAGGCCGGGCTACAAATTTTTACCAAGGAAAGCCGACTCAACGTACCGCTCCAGAGTGGGTTGACCCTCTGAACGGTAATCTTCAAATTTTACTCTTGCGTGCTACAGGAGATCATGTGTTACCATCCAACCCATTTGTTGTGAGCAAAACCATCGCCAATTTCGTGAAAGATTTTGATAAAAACAACGCCCGACCATCAAAGGACGATAAGAAGAGAACGCAGTACATCTTAACGGCCAGAGACGAGGACACCATCGGTAAGCTCCTCTTAATAAATGAACATAAATGAACATCACCCAACATTAAATCAACGCAAATGCGTTGTCACATGCCGTGAAGTGATTGAAATACCTGAATCAGTAATTCTCACTGAACTTGCCGACCAACAAGTGATCGAAGTTAAGCGGATCACTAGGAAGGAAAACAATATAGTTATCCCCACAGCTACCCTTATTCTTACCATTCGTGGGACAGTGATCCCAGAAGTAATTTTATTTGGATTCCTTCGCATCGGAACTCGGAATTTTTACCCGAACCCGATGCAATGTTTCAAGTGCTTCCGCTTTGGACATACGTCGAAACGATGCCAACGCGAGAATCCACTCTGTCGAAATTGCGGCAAAGAACATGGCACAGAAATTAAAATATGTAACGATGTCGCCCACTGCATTAATTGCCAAGGGGACCACTCCTCTTCAAGCAGGAAGTGCCCAACATGGCTAAAAGAAAACGGAATAACCAAGATTAGAATAGATCAAGGCATTTCATATAAACAAGCCAAGGATCTTTACAACATTAAAAATAATGGACCTTCATATTCAAGTGTCCTACAAGACAGGCTAAATATTATTCAAAAACCGACTGCTAGCTGCAACAAGCGCAAATGTAGTTGCGTTTCAGCTGAAAACAGTCCGGCAACAAGTCGCGAAAGTACTCCATCCACAGTTGACACTACTATGTCCGAATCTGATACCTCGACCACCGAATCAGAATATGATTCCGATGTTTCTATGGCAATCTCTGAGGCTCCAAGGAAAACCAAAAGGAAGATATCTTCCAAAGACACATCTTCAGAGGAGCTAAAAACCTCGGAAGATGAACTTCGACAAAATAAAGAGAAACAAAGAAAGAAGACACGAAACAATCAGGAATCAACGGAAACCACACCACAAAAAAACAACACACAAAACCAAAACACAAAACCAAAACACACAAAACAACAACACACACAATAACAATACACAAAACAACAACACACAAAACAACAACAAGAAAACGACAAAAACACTAACTTCCTCCACCCCAAACAAAAATGACAAAAAATCCGGAAAGAACAGCACCCCTTCAAAGGGGAAATAAGATCCACCTTACTCGTCAATACATTCACTTCAACGAGCAAACTAGCTATTCAATGGAACATTCGAAGTCTCCAAAGAAATTTTCCGGAATTACAAACATTAATTTATAAATATAATCCCACAATCATAGCTCTTCAAGAGACTATGACGCAGAAAAATTTTCACAAAGATTCTATCAAAGGTTACACCACTTATTTCAAAGAAGGACCCAACCCTTCATTCAACGGGGTTGCAACTTCAATAAAAATCGGCACCCCCCACAATTTTCTCCCCGTTAACACCGCTCTACAAGCAGTGGCAATACGCATAAACCTTCCGTTTCCAATCACAGTAGCCAGCATATACATTTCTCCTACGTCCGATGTGGCTCCTCTACGGGGTCAACTGGAACATCTTCTCAACCAACTTCCCTCCCCAGTTCTCCTTATGGGTGATTTCAATGCTCACTCGTATGCCTGGGGATGCTCATACCTCAATCGAAGAGGGTCCATTTTAGAGGATTTTCTCTCCGATAATACTCTCACTTTTCTGAACAACGGCCAACACACCAGAATCAATTCTGCTTCTGGCTCTTCTTCGGCCATAGATCTCACCATCATATCCCCTCAACTTTGTTCAAAGCTTTCATGGAACACTCACGATGATTGCTGCAACAGCGATCATCTCCCAATATGTATTTCCCTTGGCCAACCTTCTCCAGAAGTTTCAACAAGGCCTAGATGGAAATTTGAATATGCAAACTGGGCTGGCTATCAATGTGACATTGAAAGCTGCCTCTCAGCCAAACAAGTTTGGACACCCGAGGACTTTTCCCAAGCCGTCCTTGAGGTTGCAATACGACACATTCCTAGAACCAGCGGAAATCCTGGTAGAAAATGCGTCCCATGGTGGACACCTGAAGTAAATACAGCCATCAAAGACAGGAGAAAAGCCTTACGCAAGCTAAGAAAGGCCCATCCGGATAACCCATCTAAGCACACTCTGCTAGAGGAATTCCAAAGCGCTCGCAAAAATGCTAGAGCTATTATTAAAACAGCCAAGCATAACAGCTGGATTAAATTTGTCAACGATATTAATCCCAACACGTCGTCAAAGGAATTATGGAGCAAAATTGGCAGGCTTCATGGGAAAAAAAGGAACAATGAATACAACCTTCTAATCAACGGTCAGTACACAAATGATCGCAAAACGATAGCAGAGGCCTTCGGAGATTTCTTTGCCTCCACCTCAGCTACCCAAAGCTTCGATACTACCTTCCAAACTCGCAAGGCAGAATGCGAAAAAATCCCCATTGATTTTGACACCGATGCAGATTTTGACTTCAATAGAAATCTTTCATTCAAAGAACTAGAATGGGCTTTAAACAAAGCAACACGCGGCTCCACTGGACCAGATGACATCAGCTACCCAATGCTGAAAAACCTACCCTATCTTGGGAAAAAAGTTCTTTTAAAACTTTACAACAATGTATGGAACAGTGGAATTTTCCCAAATTGCTGGAAAGAGGGCCTAATGGTCTCTCTGCCTAAACCAGACAAGAATAATCACCTGCTGGACAACTTCCGTCCCATTACCCTTCTGAGTTGCGTCGGTAAAATCATGGAAAAAATTATCAACCGGCGCTTAACGACCTTTTTAGAGTCAAACAAGCTGCTCGACCCTAGACAATTTGCCTTCCGCGCGGGTAAAAGTACAGAAGACTGCCTCGTAGCTCTCGAAAAAGTCCTAGACGACGCCGCTGAAAGTAATCTGCACGCAGATGTTGTATCACTCGATCTTAGCAAGGCCTTCGATCGAGCATGGAGGTACCCAGTTCTGAAAAATCTTTTCAACTGGGGGGTTCGTGGTAGATTAGGCTTCTTCATCAAAGGGTTTCTGGAAAACAGAACCTTTAAAACAATCATCAACAATCACAAGTCTTCATTGAAAATTCTTGAAAACGGGTTTCCCCAAGGTTCAGTCCTTTCTCCAACACTCTTCAATGTTGCCATGCAACCTATTTTTGAATTAATTCCCGACAGTATAAACATTTTTGTTTATGCTGATGATATCACTCTTGTCTCTGTCAGTGGCTTTGGGCTAGCACAGAGAAAGAGACTTCAAAGTACAATTGATTCCATACAAAACTGGGCCCAACACATAGGATTCCAATTTTCGCCAGAAAAATCCCGATTCATTCACATTGGCAAAACACTCAAAAAGAAATCCGCCCTAAAGCTTAATCAAACCGAAATCCCTCAGAAGAGAACACTAAGAATACTGGGCGTAACCTTCGATACCAGGCTTAACTTTTTACATCATGCTCAATTGGTCAAAAAAGCCGCCAGCAGGAAAATGAATATCCTCAAATCCATTACAGGAAGTTTATCCTCTGGACACAGAGAAACACTGCTTAAAATCATCAATATCTGGTTGATCCCCCAAATCCTTTACGGAGTAGGCATCTTCAGCCGTGGTGGGGACAGAGTACTCAACGCCATTGAACCCATCTACAACAAAGCAATAAAGCTAGCAACAGGAGCCTTCACCACAAGCCCCACTCTTGCTGTTATGGCGGAAAGTGGTCATCTGCCTTTCAAACACCTTGTAACAAGAATCATCACAGGCAAAGCCATCCGACAACTTTCACTTCCTGACAATGACCCCAATGCACCATCAGTAATTCGAGCTATAAATTGGTTCAAAGACCTCACGAACCAAGACCTTCCCGATATATGTGCACTTTCAACTGCCACGGGAAGAAAATGGAACGTCATACCGCCGAACGTGAATCTTGATCTTCTCAAGACTGTCCGTGCAGGCGACCCTCCACCAAAAATTAAAGCCTGCTTCAACCATCTCACGGCTACTCACTTTCAAAACAAACACCAGGTCTACACAGACGGTTCTGTTAACTCCGATGGAGTTGGGTGTGGAATTTTCGAGAACAGATACACCGGTAGCTTTTCTCTTCCACCGCAATGCTCCATCTTCAGTGCGGAAGCTTTTGCTCTATTAATAGCTACACAAGAGTGTACCCATGATCACCTTCCTACGGTAATTTTCTCCGATTCAGCCAGCTGTCTTCAAGACCTGCTCAGTGGAAACAGTAAACACCCATGGATAATACAGACAGAAGAGGCTGCTTCAGAAAAAAACATCTCCTACTGTTGGGTTCCTGGTCATTCCGGAATCCTCGGAAACACAGCCGCAGACAAACTGGCCGGTAAGGGTAGCAAAATGGAACCACCAGTTATACCCTGTCCTCGAACTGATATAGTTCGCTGGGTCAAACAGCAAATTCGCGAAAGCTGGAACATAGGCTGGTTAAATAGCCCTCCCACCCATCTCCATCAAATCAAAAATACCACGCTTCCTTGGTTTGATCAAAACAACAGCAAAGAAAGACGGGTGCTAACCCGTCTTCGAATTGGACACACTTTTTTCACACACTCACACCTAATGAAGAAAACCGAAAGACCACTTTGCGCATGTAACTCAGCCCAAGTTTCAGTTAGGCATCTTCTACTAGAATGCCAACACACCAAAGATGCTCGTGTCCGACACAATATAGGTCAGAGTCTCCGAGACATTCTCAGTAGAGACGAGACACAGGAAACCAATTTGATTGCGTTTCTGAAAGAAACCGGCTTCTTTGGTAAAATCTAAAATACACTCTTATTTCAGTTAGTCACTTCACCGCCGCGTATGCATATACATGTAGATATAAGTAAATAAAATGTATATATATGTATGCATGTACATGCGCATGCATGCACAGGTTTATGTACAAAATTACAAATCTAACAAAAATGGCGTATGTATGTGTATGCATCTATAAACATATAACATACAAAAATACTAAAACAAATAAAAATACATAAACATAAACATCTTCCATATATAACTCACAAATTAACTTTTTCCAGCATATGCAGCAGTACTATATAATCAAACAGCATACCTTTCAAACATATTATTATTTTATTTACTCAATTCTAACCACACTAATTCATACTTATCCAGCATTTTACTAACACCATTAAACTAACTACATTTATAAATCACCCAACATCACATCATTCCTTCCCACTCCATCCCACTCCTTACCTTTCCTTTCCTTTTCACCAACCCCCCCCCACTCCCTCCCTTTCCCTTTGTTCTAGAGCTTGGTTCTACGATGCTTCGTCGCCGCTTTGGTACTAATTAATAACAATACAATTACGTTACAGCTTATATTAAACATCTTATATGGCATAGGATCCTTTCCTGCCTTCGCCCGGTTTTACATCTGAGCAGACAGGTCCGCTGAATATGGTTTTTTCTTCTTTTTCACCAGCCTCCTCAAGACTGGTGCTCAATGGCTCTTCTCAGAGCTAGAGGCGAATGAACTGAAAAGTTTAAACCCTCTTAAAACCAAAAAGAAGAAGAAGAAGAAAATATCTTCATGGTGCTACTGACACTCGACCGCAACGGTTATGTTTTTAGCGCCATTCTAAAAGAGAATCATAGAAATAAAAGTTTTCTCCTACAACCGGATGCAAAGCTTTTTTCAAAGCTGTGTTCGGTCTTAAATATAGCGTTTCTTTTAGCAACAGTTGTCCGGACATCAGGAAAGGAGGAAGCAGCCGAGAAGCCCCCAACGGCCATTCAGGAAGTTGGTTCGGTCGGATTGGCCACTTTGACCGGCATTTTTCACTGCCCCTTGCGTGTCCCGCTGTTTGCGCCCGTCTCATCAGCAACGTTTTTCCTGCCAGTGACGCGCGATTTTGGCGCAATTTCTGCTTCAACCACCAGCAACTCAGGAGGTGTGAAAAGAGTTTTTCTTCGCTTCGTCGCTTCGAACCGCTGCGGCGATTGCCCTGCCGTCGGCGGTATCTGGTCCCTTCCCCGCTACCCCACTACCATTTGGTGGTGTATTAGGAGTGGTTCTTCAACACGATCGGTGAGTGACCAAACCTTTATTAATACCAGGAGCTAGTGAGAAATAGGACGCCCATAGGGTATAGGTTAGAAAAAAAATTTTACTACATATCCCAAATTGATTTTAATTTAACTGACATTTAAAAAGTGATTTTTTCCAAGTGTTTTTAAAAATAGTGTTTTTCCGCCAAGTGATTTCGGTGTTTGTTCTTGTAACTGCGTTGGCATTGTCCCCCGCCGTTACCGTCCTCCGCCGTTTTCGTCCCCCGTCGCACGTCGTATAGTCTACTTTGGTTCGTGAATATTTTTCCGCGCCTGGCTGTATTTCGATATAGCCAGGCCCCAAACATGGCTTCCAGCAGCTCCGGCGCCGGAAGGCCAACCAATATTTACAGAGGTGTTACCACCACTCGTACCTTGCCCAGATGGGCTGATCCTTTTGGTGGCAACTTGCAAATATTACTGTTGAGAGCCACTGAAGGTAACATTCTCCCATCGAATCCTTTCACCGTTTCCAAATCGATCCAAGGAGTGATCGGTACGGAATTTAAAGACGCTAAACCTCAACGCGACGATAAAAATCGCCTTCAATATGCGCTACATCTACGAGATGAAAAACTCGTTCAATTGCTTTTGGGTACAAAGTCGCTGATCGACGAAACACCCATTGAAATTTTATACCATCCCACCTTGAACCAACGCAAATGCGTTGTGTCCTGTCGTGACGTAATGTTCTTAAACGAAGACCTCCTCCTATCTGAACTAGCCGACCAAAATGTAATCGGCGTTAAAAAAATTTTACGATTTGACCCAGTCTTGAAGGAAAGAGTTCCTACTTCAACCATGATCCTCACCATTAACGGAACAGTTATCCCTGAAGCAATTAACTTCGGATTCCTCCGTGCTTCAACAAGAAACTTCTACCCAAACCCGATGCAATGCTTCGGATGCTTCGCTTTTGGCCACACTGCCAAAAAGTGCGCCAAAAAAATCCAACTTTGTCGTAACTGCGGTGTAGCCCACCCTGAACTTAACACAAATAGTAATGATAAGGACAAAATTAAAAATTTTATCTGCAATGCACCTGCCTCTTGTGTGAACTGCAAGGGAAATCACGCCTCTACCAGTAGGAAGTGCCCAGCGTGGATCGCAGAGGATAACATCACCAGAGTCCGAATTGACCAAGGTGTGTCATATAAGGAAGCTAAATCCATTTTTGAGAACAAAAATGGTCCTTCCTTTGCTAGTAAGCTTCAAGAAAGACTAGTCAAAATCCAGAATACTGGTTGTTCTCAATGCAAATGCAACTGCAATCAGGCTAAGCTAACTTCTTCAGAAAAAGCAGTTCCAACCCCGTCCAGTAATCCACAGGAATCGGAACTCAGCACCTCCTCGTCAGATTCAGAATCCGACCCAGAAATTTCTATGGAAATCGAAACTACCCCTTCCAACAAGAGGAAAAATACAAACAAAAGGTCAACCTCAGATGAATTCAAATCATCAGAAGAGGAAATTTTTAGAGGAAAAGAATCCAATAGGAAGAAATCCAAAAACCAAAAATATAACTCAACCCAACCAGCCAACGAATCCAAACCATCCACTTCCTTCCAACCATCCACTTCCCCCCAACCATCCACTTCATTCCAACCAACCACCGCATCCAAAACTAAAACCTCCAACCAATCCAACCATTCAAACAAACCCACCCCACCTGGCAACAAATCAATTGCCAAAGCTTCCAAAAATGATCCTAGACTGAAGAACAAATCCAGCAAATCTACCCATTCCTAATCTCAAGTCTTCTGATGAGGAAAACAAGCAAACCAAAGAAGTCCAACGGAAACGGACAAATCAAACAAATCAAATAAATGAAAGAAACAACACACACACACCAACAATAAACACCCACATAACAACAATCAACAATCACATGCTAACACTCTATACCACTCCACTCCAAATAAAAATAACACTAACACAAATAACACACACACCAGGAAAGTTTCCAGCCCTCCAAAGGGTAATAATAAAAACAAATAAATTATTCCTTCTATTACATAATTTTAACCTTTGATCTGCAGCATTTTTATATCAATCAATATTATTTTAGTTAAACCGAACGGCCCGGAGTTGCCGTCCACCTTATTTTTGAGGGAGGTAGGATGGACGGCGGCTCCAGCCCTCGATCTCTTGATACTATTTACCATACTTTTCATAAAATAATTCATAAATCGAAAGACCTGGAGTCACCTTCCGCCTTATTTAAGAGGGATGGGACGGAGGGCGGTCTTCAGGCTTTCACTTATTCATATTATATTTAATCTGATTAATTCTTTAAATAACTTTCAAAATCGTAGGACCGGAAACTGACTCTCACCTTATTTTGGAGATGGTAGGGTGAGCGGCGGTTCCTAGTCTAATATTATATTTTCTCTAAAGGCCGGGAGTTGTCCTCCATTTCACTCAGTGGGAGTGATGGCGAAGACTCACGGTTGCAGACACCATAAGGACAGCACTATCGGACGACGCCGTCGAGCAAAAAAGGACCATCGAGTTCCTAAAGGATACAGGTTTATTCGATCAGATCTTATGTCAAATTACTAAATCTACCTATACTGATAAAACTACGTTTGTTTTCTCTTCTAATTTCAGCAAAAGATGAGCAGGTTTTTTACGCCCTTTTTAGAAGCGAGCTCGTCAAGCACACTAAAAGGGGCTTTTTCCCTGCTCCATTTGTTTGGTTGTGTTTTTGGCCCCAGAGCCGTGTAGGGTGCGGCGTTGCGACATACATCCATAGCGGTTACTAGGACTGAGTCGAGCGAGAATAACGAATTTTGCAATAGTTTTTCTTAGTTTTCCTTTAGTTAAATTTCCCGCCCTCAAGGGCAAGAGACGAATGAACTCTCAGAGTTTAAAGTCTCTCTAATTCATTACCATTACCCAAAATATCTTATTCATACTGATTTTTACCTCCGACCGAGAAGGTCGTCTTTTTCAGCTCGGCGTTTTGGCGTTTTGGACAGCAGACTGGGACGTCTCCCGTTGGCGATTTTGAAGCGGATTCATTTGGCGTGGAAGCAGAAGGCGAATAGGAGAAGGCATCAGCTCGTTTCGACCGTGGAAAGCGGGCGCTCACCGGCTTGCCGGAAAAAGCGCGCGCTTTCGTGGCGTCACTGACGCTACCCTCATAGTGCCTCTTTTAGTGTTTAGAACCAAATAATACATAGCGTGAATATACGCAAACGAATTACAACGGTGAAGTGATTGAACTGAAAGTGTATACGACTGAAAAATTTTAGTACGTTTTTTCCAAATTTTCGCGTTACAGTTAATCAGTTTTGGGCTATTTCGTTTTTCTCCATTGAGTGTGTTAAACGTTTTCTCGCACATATCCGAATAGTGTTTTGTGAGGTTTGTGTAAACCGAAACCATTCTGCCGGCTATACCCAGGGTGTAGCTAGGCAATATCATGGCGTCCAGTAGCTCCGGGCCTCCGGGAGGCCGGGCTACAAATTTTTACCAAGGAAAGCCGACTCAACGTACCGCTCCAGAGTGGGTTGACCCTCTGAACGGTAATCTTCAAATTTTACTCTTGCGTGCTACAGGAGATCATGTGTTACCATCCAACCCATTTGTTGTGAGCAAAACCATCGCCAATTTCGTGAAAGATTTTGATAAAAACAACGCCCGACCATCAAAGGACGATAAGAAGAGAACGCAGTACATCTTAACGGCCAGAGACGAGGACACCATCGGTAAGCTCCTCTTAATAAATGAACTCATCGATAAAACACCTGTTGAGGTAATATATCACCCAACATTAAATCAACGCAAATGCGTTGTCACATGCCGTGAAGTGATTGAAATACCTGAATCAGTAATTCTCACTGAACTTGCCGACCAACAAGTGATCGAAGTTAAGCGGATCACTAGGAAGGAAAACAATATAGTTATCCCCACAGCTACCCTTATTCTTACCATTCGTGGGACAGTGATCCCAGAAGTAATTTTATTTGGATTCCTTCGCATCGGAACTCGGAATTTTTACCCGAACCCGATGCAATGTTTCAAGTGCTTCCGCTTTGGACATACGTCGAAACGATGCCAACGCGAGAATCCACTCTGTCGAAATTGCGGCAAAGAACATGGCACAGAAATTAAAATATGTAACGATGTCGCCCACTGCATTAGGAAGCAGGAAGTGCCCAACATGGCTAAAAGAAAACGGAATAACCAAGATTAGAATAGATCAAGGCATTTCATATAAACAAGCCAAGGATCTTTACAACATTAAAAATAATGGACCTTCATATTCAAGTGTCCTACAAGACAGGCTAAATATTATTCAAAAACCGACTGCTAGCTGCAACAAGTGCAAATGTAGTTGCGTTTCAGCTGAAAACAGTCCGGCAACAAGTCGCGAAAGTACTCCATTCACAGTTGACACTACTATGTCCGAATCTGATACCTCGACCACCGAATCAGAATATGATTCCGATGTTTCAATGACAATATCTGAGGCCCCAAGGAAAACCAAGAGGAAGATATCTTCCAAAAACACATCTTCAGAAGAGCTAAAAACCTCAGAAGATGAACTTCGACAAAATAAAGAGAAACAAAGGAAGAAGACACGAAACAATCAGGAATCAAAGGAAACCACACCACAAAAAAACAACACACAAAACAACGCACCACACCACAGCACACAAAACAGCAACACACATAACACACAAAACAACAACACACAAAACAACAACACACAAAACAACAACACACAGAACAACAACACACAAAATAACAAACAAAACAACAACAAACAAAACAAAAATGACAAGAGATCCGGAAAGAACAGCACCCCTTCCAAGGGTAAATAAGATCCACCAAACCCGCCAATACATTCACTCCAACGAACAAACTAGCCATTCAATGGAACATTCGAAGTCTCCAAAGAAATTTTCCGGAATTACAAACATTAATTTATAAATATAATCCCACAATCATAGCTCTTCAAGAGACTATGACGCAGAAAAATTTTCACAAAGATTCTATCAAAGGTTACACCACTTATTTCAAAGAAGGACCCAACCCTTCATTCAACGGGGTTGCAACTTCAATAAAAATCGGCACCCCCCACAATTTTCTCCCCGTTAACACCGTTCTACAAGCAGTGGCAATACGCATAAACCTTCCGTTTCCAATCACAGTAGCCAGCATATACATTTCTCCTACGTCCGACCCGGCTCTTCTACGGAATCAACTGGACCATCTTCTTAACCAACTTCCCTCCCCAGTTCTCCTTATGGGTGATTTCAATGCTCACTCATACGCCTGGGGATGTTCATACCTCAATCGAAGAGGTTCCATTTTAGAGGATTTTCTCTCCGATAATACTCTCACTCTTCTGAACAACGGCCAACACACCAGAATCAATTCTGCTTCTGGCTCTTCTTCGGCCATAGATCTCACCATCGTATCCCCTCAACTTTGTTCAAAGCTTTCATGGAACACCCACGATGATTGCTGCAACAGCGATCATCTCCCAATATGTATTTCCCTTGGCCAACCTTCTCCAGAAGTTTCAACAAGGCCTAGATGGAAATTTGAATATGCAAACTGGGCTGGCTATCAATGCGACATTGAAAGCTGCCTCTCAGCCAAACAAGATTGGACACCCGAGGACTTTTCCCAAGCCGTCCTTGAGGTTGCAATTCGGCACATTCCTAGAACCAGCGGAAATCCTGGTAGAAAATGCGTCCCATGGTGGACACCTGAAGTAAATAAAGCTATTAAAGACAGGAGAAAAGCCTTACGCAAGCTAAGAAAGGCCCATCCGGATAACCCATCTAAGCACACTCTGCTAGAGGAATTCCAAAGGGCTCGCAAAAATGCTAGAGCTATTATTAAAACAGCCAAGCATAACAGCTGGATTAAATTTGTCAACGATATTAATCCCAACACGTCGTCAAAGGAATTATGGAGCAAAATTGGCAGGCTTCATGGGAAAAAAAGGAACAATGAATACAACCTTCTAATCAACGGTCAGTACACAAATGATCGCAAAACGATAGCAGAGGCCTTCGGAGATTTCTTTGCCTCCACCTCAGCTACCCAAAGCTTCGATACTACCTTCCAAACTCGCAAGGCAGAATGCGAAAAAATCCCCATTGATTTTGACACCGATGCAGATTTTGACTTCAATAGAAATCTTTCATTCAAAGAACTAGAATGGGCTTTAAACAAAGCAACACGCGGCTCCACTGGACCAGATGACATCAGCTACCCAATGCTGAAAAACCTACCCTATCTTGGGAAAAAAGTTCTTTTAAAACTTTACAACAATGTATGGAACAGTGGAATTTTCCCAAATTGCTGGAAAGAGGGCCTAATGGTCTCTCTGCCTAAACCAGACAAGAATAATCACCTGCTGGACAACTTCCGTCCCATCACTCTTCTGAGTTGCGTCGGTAAAATCATGGAAAAAATTATCAACCGGCGCTTAACGACCTTTTTAGAGTCAAACAAGCTGCTCGACCCTAGACAATTTGCCTTCCGCGCGGGTAAAAGTACAGAAGACTGCCTCGTAGCTCTCGAAAAAGTCCTAGACGACGCCGCTGAAAGTAATCTGCACGCAGATGTTGTATCACTCGATCTTAGCAAGGCCTTCGATCGAGCATGGAGGTACCCAGTTCTGAAAAATCTTTTCAACTGGGGGGTTCGTGGTAGATTAGGCTTCTTCATCAAAGGGTTTCTGGAAAACAGAACCTTTAAAACAATCATCAACAATCACAAGTCTTCATTGAAAATTCTTGAAAACGGGTTTCCCCAAGGTTCAGTCCTTTCTCCAACACTCTTCAATGTTGCCATGCAACCTATTTTTGAATTAATTCCCGACAGTATAAACATTTTTGTTTATGCTGATGATATCACTCTTGTCTCTGTCAGTGGCTTTGGGCTAGCACAGAGAAAGAGACTTCAAAGTACAATTGATTCCATACAAAACTGGGCCCAACACATAGGATTCCAATTTTCGCCAGAAAAATCCCGATTCATTCACATTGGCAAAACACTCAAAAAGAAATCCGCCCTAAAGCTTAATCAAACCGAAATCCCTCAGAAGAGAACACTAAGAATACTGGGCGTAACCTTCGATACCAGGCTTAACTTTTTACATCATGTTCAATTAGTCAAAAAACAGCGAACGGTAAAATGAATATCCTGAAGTCTATTACAGGAAGTTTATCCTCTGGACACAGAGAAACATTGCTGAAAATTATCAATGTCTGGTTGATCCCCCAAATTCTCTACGGAGTAGGCATCGTCAGCCGTGGTGGGGACAGAGTACTCAACGCCATTGAACCCATCTACACCAAAGCAATAAAGCTAGCAACAGGAGCCTTCATCACGAGTCCCACTTCTGCCGTCATGGCGGAAAGTGGCCATCTACCTTTCAAATACCTTGTGACAAGAATTATCACAGGTAAAGCCATCCGACAACTTTCGCTTCCTGACAATGACCCCCATGTACCATTAGTAATTCGAGCTAAAAACTGGTTCAAAGACCTCACAAATCAGGACCTTCCCGATATATGCGCACTTTCAACTGCCACGGGAAGAAAATGGAACGTCATACCGCCGAACGTGAATCTTGATCTTCTCAAGACTGTCCGTGCAGGCGACCCTCCACCAAAAATTAAAGCCTGCTTCAACCATCTCACGGCTACTCACTTTCAAAACAAACACCAGGTCTACACAGACGGTTCTGTTAACTCCGATGGAGTTGGGTGTGGAATTTTCGAGAACAGATACACCGGTAGCTTTTCTCTTCCACCGCAATGCTCCATCTTCAGTGCGGAAGCTTTTGCTCTATTAATAGCTACACAAGAGTGTACCCATGATCACCTTCCTACGGTAATTTTCTCCGATTCAGCTAGCTGTCTTCAAGACCTGCTCAGTGGAAACAGTAAACACCCATGGATAATACAGACAGAAGAGGCTGCTTCAGAAAAAAACATCTCCTACTGTTGGGTTCCTGGTCATTCCGGAATCCTCGGAAACACAGCCGCAGACAAACTGGCCGGTAAGGGTAGCAAAATGGAACCACCAGTTATACCCTGTCCTCGAACTGATATAGTTCGCTGGGTCAAACAGAAAATTCGCGAAAGCTGGAACATAGGCTGGTTAAATAGCCCTCCCACCCATCTCCATCAAATCAAAAATACCACACTTCCTTGGTTTGATCAAAACAACAGCAAAGAAAGACGGGTACTAACCCGTCTTCGAATTGGACACACTTTTTTCACACACTCACACCTAATGAAGAAAACCGAAAGACCACTTTGCGCATGTAACTCAGCCCAAGTTTCAGTCAGGCATCTTCTACTAGAATGCCAACACACCAAAGATGCTCGTGTCCGACACAATATAGGTCAGAGTCTCCGAGACATTCTCAGTAGAGACGAGACACAGGAAACCAATTTGATTGCGTTTCTGAAAGAAACCGGCTTCTTTGGTAAAATCTAAAATACACTCTTATTTCAGTTAGTCACTTCACCGCCGCGTATGCATATACATGTAGATATAAGTAAATAAAATGTATATATATATGTATGCATGTACATGCGCATGCATGCACAGGTTTATGTACAAAATTACAAATCTTACAAAAATGGCGTATGTATGTGTATGCATCTATAAACATATAACATACAAAAATATTAAAACAAATAAAAATATATAAACATAAGCATCTTCCATATATAACTCACAAATTAACTTTTTCCAGCATATGCAGCAGTACTATATAATAAAACAGCATACCTTTTAAACATATTATTATTTTATTTACTCAATTCTAACCACACTAATTCATACTTATCCAGCATTTTACTAACACCATTAAACTAACTACATTTATAAATCACCAACATCACATCATTCCTTCCCACTCCATCCCACTCCTTACCTTTCCTTTCCTTTTCACCAACCCCCCCCCCCCCCCACTCCCTCCCTTTCCCTTTGTTCTAGAGCTTGGTTCTACGATGCTTCGTCGCCGCTTTGGTACTAATTAATAACAATACAATTACGTTACAGCTTATATTAAACATCTTATATGGCATAGGATCCTTTCCTGCCTTCGCCCGGTTTTACATCTGAGCAGAGAGGTCCGCTGAATATGGTTTTTTCTTCTTTTTCACCAGCCTCCTCAAGACTGGTGCTCAATGGCTCTTCTCAGAGCTAGAGGCGAATGAACTGAAAAGTTTAAACCCTCTTAAAGCCAAAAAGAAGAAGAAGAAGAAAATATCTTATTTTCTTTCAAACCGTATACCCGTGTGGTTGTACGGCATCGGCATCGTGGACGTAACAAAGGAGGACAAGTTAAGGGAAAGGCAAAGTCTCACTCGAACCGTGCAGGTCTCCAGTTCCCTGTTGGTCGCATTCACTGATTGCTCCGCAAGGGTAACTAGGTCGAACGGATTGGTGCCGGAGCACCAGTATACATAACAGCGATTATAGAGTTTCGGCTGTCGGAGTGCTCGAGTTAGCTTGCAAAGCTGCTCACGACAATCAGAAAACCCGCATCAAGAACAGAGCAGCTTCGGTTCGGCGCTCATCAAGGCAACAATTAGTTTCAGTGAGTGGCAAAGTGTTTCTCCGGCACGTCGCATTAAATGTAATTTACTAAACAACATGTCACAAGCTGGATGGGAAGAAATTTTCCAACTGTGAAAACTGTGGCGAGTGGCAAACGCAATAGCTAAACAGGAAGGTTTAACCGAACAAGATGGGAATATCGAGTGATAACAAAAACACAACACCAAAGGTTCTTTTAAGAACCATCAACATATTCATAAAGAGTAAAAAGTAAACTAATCCACTTTTCAGGTAGATAGGTAGGTATTCACGTAGGAGAAGAAAATAAAACAATATATTTAAAATATATATTTAACAAAAGCTGTCCCCTTTGTATAGTCCTACGTCACTCCGGTTATGTCCCCGACATTACCCACCCGTATTTTTTTTTGACGTAGGACTACGTCTAACCGGAAGATATAGGGGGTGAAATGGAAATCTAGGCACTGAACAAGTAGGAAAAAATGCAAGATTTGGAACGCTTATAACTCGAGCATTTCTCAATAGATCGCAAAGGTGTTTGCATCAATTGATAGGAAATATATCTACGCATCTATCATAACGAATAACATTTCATTTTTCTTGAGATAAATAATTGAATAATTGTGAAATATCAAGCATTGTCAAAATGCACTATGTGCCCATTTTTGATTGGTCCATTTTGTGCTCCTCAAATCGTACCGACCAAAACGGGCAACCAGAGCAGCAGCGAAATAGAATGAAGCACGATTGGAAAGGAAAAAGAAAAAAATTAACGAAACATTGGTCGCAGTCTCACACATGCGTAATTCTCGAGCCAGCCAGTCAGCTTAAAAATCCCCGCTCCGCTGCCGTAACGATCATTCTCATTCAAACCGTACACCACATCGGTTCGCATCACAACACATCAACAAACCAACACAAGCAGCCATGTCTGGACATGGTAAAGGAGGAAAAGTGAAGGGAAAGGCAAAATCCCGTTCGAACCGTATTGATCTGAAGTTCCCCGCAAGGGTAGCTAGGCCGAGCGCGTTAGTACCAGTGCACCAGTCCACCTAGCCGGCGTTATATAGTTTCGGCCGCCGAAGTGATCGAGTTAGCTGGCAAAGCTGCACGCGATGATAAGAAAACCCGCATTCGGAACAGAACACATTCGGTTCGGTGGACATCAAGACAACAGGCAGTTGCAGCGAGTGGCGAGTGGCAAACGCAATCGCAAAACGGCATCAGGTAGCAAAAGAAAAAAGTTTGTTCTTTATACAAACTGCTTTGGTGGCAAATCCAGAACAAGGCGACATCAAGGGCGTTCGAAATGGTTTTTTTCAAAACCACGAGTACTAAGTTTTCTAAATTGGAACCATTCCATAAAACAAGGCGCATTTCAGGGCCATTAAACCTTCCAAAAAAGAGTTTAGGAAATACAGTTCAATGCTTTCTAAAACATTATCCAAAATAATAATAAAACACAAATTGATTTTTTCATAATTTGTTTGCCAGGATCTGATGAGTATGTGAATTTGGCAGTTGTTCTGAGCTTATTGATAGTTGGGGACTTTCCTGATTATTCAATTTTCACCAATTCTTAAATTGTTTCCAGTTTGAAAATACAGTAATTTACTATTAGTTCGACATTTAGCTAATTGGACGGACATGTAATGCGACTTATTTAGTTGGACATTTTTGTAAACATAGAGATCCAAATTATGACCCCACATTGAAAGTCGACACTGTACCACTGTAATCGCAAATGTTCAATTACAGGTTAAAATCGCCTCCAATGCGACACTGAGTGGCGCTTCGGCACGTCGCATTGAATGTAATTTACTGTATAACATGTCACAAAGCTGGATGAGAAGAAATTTTCCAACTGTGAAAGCTGTGGCGAGTGGCAAACGCAATCGCTAAACAGAAAGGTTTAGCCGAACAAGATTGGGATATCGAGTGATAACAAAACAATAAACCCTTTAGATTGAAGATAATTGTGTGATCCTGAAAAGGACCCTTTTTAGCCTGCATGTGCATGTTGCCATCGCTCCCTTTTAACGCTCATTCGTTCGTCTCGTTGGGCTCGCCCCTCTGGCTGAGTCTGCCGATTTGTCTCTATCCTGTGAGTGTGTACCGCTAGAGTATAAAACGCGCAGACCCCAAAAAATATCTTATTTTCTTTCAAACCGTAAACCCGTGTGGTTGTACGGCATCGGCATCGTGGACGTAACAAAGGAGGACAAGTTAAGGGAAAGGCAAAGTCTCACTCGAACCGTGCAGGTCTCCAGTTCCCTGTTGGTCGCATTCACTGATTGCTCCGCAAGGGTAACTAGGCCGAACGGATTGGTGCCGGAGCACCAGTATACCTAACAGCGATTATAGAGTTTCGGCCGTCGGAGTGCTCGAGTTGGCTTGCAAAGCTGCTCACGACAATCAGAAAACCCGCATCAAGAACAGAGCAGCTTCGGTTCGGCGCTCATCAAGGCAACAATTAGTTTCAGTGAGTGGCAAAGTGTTTCTCCGGCACGTCGCATTAAATGTAATTTACTGAACAACATGTCACAAGCTGGATGGGAAGAAATTTTTCAACTGTGAAAGCTATGGCGAGTGGCAAACGCAATAGCTAAACAGGAAGGTTTAACCGAACAAGATAGGAATATCGAGTGATAACAAAAACACAACACCAAAGGTTCTTTTCAGAACCATCATCGTGTTCATAAAGAGTAAACAGTAAACTAATCCATTTTTCAGGTAGATAGGTAGGTATTCACGTAGGAGAAGAAAATAAAACAAAATATTTAAAATATATATTTAACAAAAGCTGTCCCCTTTGTATAGTCCTACGTCACTCCGGTTATGTCCCCGACATTACCCACCCGTCTTTTGACGTAGGACTACGTCTAACCGGAAGATATAGGGGGTGAAATGGAAATCTAGGCACTGAACAAGTAGGAAAAAATGCAAGATTTGGAACGCTTATTACTCGAGCATTTCTCAATAGATCGCAAAGGTTTTTGCATCAATTGATAGGAAATATATCTACGCATCTATCATAACGAATAACATTTCATTTTTCTTGAGATAAATAATTAAATAATTGTGAAATATCAAGCATTGTCAAAATGCACTATGTGCCCATTTTTGATTGGTCCATTTTGTGCTCCTCAAATCGTACCGACCAGAACGGGCAACCAGAGCAGCAGCGAAATAGAATGAAGCACGATTGGAAAGGAAAAAGAAAAAAATGAACGAAACATTGGTCGCAGTCTCACACATGCGTAATTCTCGAGCCAGCCAGTCAGCTTAAAAATCCCCGCTCCGCTGCCGCAACGATCATTCTCATTCAAACCGTACACCACATCGGTTCGCATCACAACACATCAACAAACCAACCCAAGCAGCCATGTCTGGACATGGTAAAGGAGGAAAAGTGAAGGGAAAGGCAAAATCCCGCTCGAACCGTGTTGATCTGGAGTTCCCCGCAAGGGTAGCTAGGCCGAGCGCGTTAGTACCAGTGCACCAGTCCACCTAGTCGGCGTTATATAGTTTCGGCCGCCGAAGTGATCGAGTTGGCTGGCAAAGCTGCTCGCGACGATAAGAAAACCCGCATTCGGAACAGAACACATTCGGTTCGGTGGACATCAAGACAACAGGCAGTTGCAGCGAGTGGCGAGTGGCAAACGCAATCGCAAAACGGCATCAGGTAGCAGAAGAAAAATGTTTGTTCTTTATACAAACTGCTTTGGTGGCAAATCCAGAACAAGGCGGCATCGAGGGCGTTCGAAATGGTTTTTTTTCAAAACCACGAGTACAAAGTTTTCTAAATTGGAACCATTCCATAAAACAAGGCGCTTTTCAGGGCCATTAAACCTTCCAAAAAAGAGTTTAGGGAATACAGTTCAATGCTTTCTAAAACATTATCCAAAATAATAATAAAACACAAATTGATTTTTTCTTAATTTGTTTGCCAGGATCTGACGAGTATGTGAATTTGGCAGTTGTTCTGAGCTTATTGATTTTCACCAATTCTTAAATTGCTTCTAGATTGAAAGTACAGTAATTTACACTTATCTCGACATTTTGCTAATTGGTCGGACCAGTAATGCGACATATTTAGTTGGACATTTTTGTAAACATAGAGTTCGGGGTCCAAATTATGACCCCACATTGAAGGTCGACACTGTACCACTGTCATCGCAAATGTTCAATTACAGGTTAAAATTACCTCCAATCCGATACTGAGTGGTGGTAATGCGACGTGCCATTGAATGTAATTTACTGTAAAATATGTCACAAGCAAGGTTTAGCCGAACAAGATGGGGATATCGAGTGATAACAAAACAATAAACTCTTTAGATTGAATATAATTTTGTGATCCTGAAAAGGACCCTTTTTAGCCTGCATTTGAATCCAACGAGCGAACAAATCGTAATGAATGTATTTTGTTGCCATCGCTCCCTTTTAACGCTCTTTCGTTCGTCTCGTTGGACTCGCCCCTCTGGCTGAGTCTGCCGATTTGTCTCTATCCTGTGAGTGTGTACCGCTAGAGTATAAAACACGCGGACCCCAAAAAAATATCTTATTTTCTTTCAAACCGTAAACCCGTGTGGTTGTACGGCATCGGCATCGTAGACGTAACAAAGGAGGACAAGTTAAGGGAAAGGCAAAGTCTCACTCGAACCGTGCAAGTCTCCAGTTCCCTGTTGGTCGCATTCACTGATTGCTCAGCAAGGGTAACTAGGCCGAACGGATTGGTGCCGGAGCACCAGTATACCTAACAGCGATTATAGAGTTTCGGCCGTCGGAGTGCTCGAGTTGGCTTGCAAAGCTGCTCACGACAATCAGAAAACCCGCATCAAGAACAGAGCAGCTTCGGTTCGGCGCTCATCAAGGCAACAATTAGTTTCAGTGAGTGGCAAAGTGTTTCTCCGGCACGTCGCATCAAATGTAATTTACTGAACAACATGTCACAAGCTGGATGGGAAGAAATTTTCCAACTGTGATAGCTGTGGCGAGTGGCAAACGCAATAGCTAAACAGGAAGGTTTAACCGAACAAGATGGGAATATCGAGTGATAACAAAAACACAACACCAAAGGTTCTTTTCAGAACCATAAACATATTCATGAAGAGTAAACAGTAAACTAATCCATTTTTAAGGTAGTTAGGTAGGTATTCACGTAGGAGAAGAAAATAAAACAATATATTTAAAATATATATTTAACAAAAGCTATCCCCTTTGTATAGTCCTACGTCACTCCGGTTATGTCCCCGACATTACCCACCCGTCTTTTTTTTTTACTAGACACACGAGCTAAAACACGTCGTTACTGCTCAACACAACAGCAGAGAGTGAAAGTTTTCCTCAGCGAGATCCACTGTTTATACTCTAGGCAAGTATTCCCCTTCATTCTTCTACTTTTCCTTCGTTCACGGAGACTTGCAATCCTACGATTTCCCCTCCGTTAGTCTTCGATAAGTTGCTCGTTATTGACATCTCTGTTCGGGAATGCACACAAATGTATAGGAAAATGGAAACGCTTAAAGTTTTCATGAATTTTAACCATTTACGAACCAGGGGATTCCAATGTATAGCATATTAAACAAATCTTACGGAATTTTTGATTAGTTTAGTGTGTAAATCGTCAAAATCCGTTCGCGGCAAAAATAGTTATTAACGTTAACTTTATTTCATAAAAACGTGACCTGTTTTCTGATTTGGCAATCGCCCTCAAGGGCAAGAAACGAATGAATTCTTAGAGTTTAAAGTCTCTTTAATTCAATACCGTTACCATGATTTGGTACCCTTAATGAAAGACGTAGTTCTACGTCAAAAAAACTATACATTATACATTGCAAAGTAAAATCATTAGGAGAAATCAAAGTCTGCATTGAAAATTTATGCTGACGACACAAACCGATAGTTTCCGCCCTGATGAAAAATTTTGTCGCTCAAGGAAACCATCCCTGGCTGAACCTATGGGATTAGATCATTCTGGACCTGGACCTTCTTGGTCTGCGTAGCATGACGCCTCACATGATGACCCCCCAGAATTACAAAGGATCAAGCTGCCATTTCGTTCATGCATCACAGTAAGACGCATCGCGCTGAACCTACTTTCCCCTCTATATCGGAAAGGGAGTTCAACGATAACTATGTCTCCTGGTTTAACCTTACTCGCCTTTGCACCACGGCGAATATCCTCTCGTTGTTTCGAGAGGAGTTTAGTCTCATGATCTCTTGCATCCAGTAGCCGTTCATCGTGTTCCGATTTACCATAACTTAAAAGTGACAACAAACGCTTAATTTTGCGACCATTTAACACTTCTTCCGGAGATATTTTGGTTACACTGTGATCTGCCGCGTTATAAGACTGCAACATGCAATTCTTTCTGGTAGCTTGTTTCTGTTGGAAATGCAGTATACATGGCTTTATTTACAACTTTCATAAAGCTTTCTACCAGCCTATTCTGCTGGAGCTAGAAAGGTATCGAGAATATGGTTTGAATGCCACGCTCCGAGTAATATTTAACGTAATCTCCGCCATTGAATGGCAGTTCGTTATCCGACTTCATCGCCCTTGGGAAACCCTCCCTGTCAAAAATAGAATCCAATACTGCTCTCCTGTGCTCAAATTTTGTTGACTTCACAGGTCGCGCTATAGTGTACCTGGATCTAAGATCTATGATAACCAAAATGGATATTCCCCCTAGTTTTATGTATGGTCCGTTGAAATCAAGAGCGGTAGTTCTCTATACGACTTTTGGGGCAAATGCTCTTTGCATGGGAGGTGGTTGCATTGATCGTCCGTTTACATAGCAAATGGCGCAAGATTTTACCCATTTTTTCCGCATCAGCATTCATCCTAGGCCACCATACATGCTTACGAAGAATGCTTTTCATCTTAGCTTCAAGTGGATTCCTACATAAGCTACCTTCAGCGCTTTTTCACGAAGTGCTGAGGAATAACAGCACACCCTTTCTTCGTTATGAATCCACCGATAAAGACAAGATCGTCCGCTTCTGACTTGAATTAGGACAAACTTTTTGTGTGTGTTTCCATGGCACGGATTACACCCGTCAGAGTATCGTCTTGCTCTGTGTTCTCACGGATTCCCTCCTCAGTGAGGAATTCGCTTGCGAACGGTTCTAAGTGGCTAAGTTCCCATGCACTGACCTCTTCATTGAATGCGTCATTATCTCCACAATATAGCCGCGACGAATGGTTCGCTATATTGCCCATCCCTTTTATGTACTCAATGTCATAGTTGTACGGGCTGAGGCGTAGAGCCCATCCAGCGGCTCTTGTCAATGCTCGTTTCGGCTCTTTACGCGATTTATTGGAAATGATGGTCATTCTACCCACACTGTATTCAAAGCTTTCCATTGGTTTTGGGCATACTTTTCCGCACAGGACATGTTGATTTTGACGTAGGACTACGTCTTTCATTTCTATACCGGGGTGTAAAACCAAAGTTTCGAAAACGAAAGCGTTACGCCGGAGACCGAGATTTTGAGCGTTAATAGCTCTTAAACAACTGAACGAAATGGTATGATAAACACTTCATTCGAAAGATAAAATGTCTACGCGTCATATACTTGTTACTTTTTCTTCCAAAAACTTGTTTCAATAGTCTTAAAATTGCTTTCAAAACAGGCTATTGAAATCACCAATCGGTATATAAGCGAGCGCCGCTCGGAAATCCACTCAGTTCTAATTGAACAGCGATTGGAGCATGTTGTCGCTGTTGTGGTGAAGCTAATTTCGTTTATCATGAAAGCGCTGATGAACGGTGTCACCAAGAGCCTGTTTGTGCACCTAAGGCCAGAAGGGAATCCATCAGGAGGAGAGTGATGCCACGGTTCCGCTTGAAACATCGGAGCAGCCGCCACATACACACATACACGCGCGGAATTCTCGTTGCCATCATCGTTGCTGAAAAATAATCTGCCAGTTCCCCTGGGAATTGAAAAATACATTCATGTGAAAGAGTTTATTTTAATGTTTTCTATCAATATAACACTGCAACCAAATACATTTGGTTTTGTGATCTTTCAATCAATCGCAATTAATAGGAAAGCTTCTGAATATTTTTTTCCCCATCAGTGGAAAATTGTCGTATCCAATATTGGATGCATAACATGAAAAACGTGAAACATCATCGCGAAAATCAAGTCATTTTCGAGCGATTATTTGCTTTCTACTCATATAATGTTGCGACCAAATACATTTCGTTTTGGATTTTTTCAATCAAGTGCGATCAACGTAAGACCACGTCTTTCGGCAATTTATTAGAGGTGCAATGAATCTTTAGGAATTCCCGCTCTACGCGCACTGGCAAACAATGTTTACTCAACAATTTCTCAAACGAGAAATGGGTGTTGTGAGAAGGAATTAGCGAACGCGAAAACGACAAACGGGAGAAAGATATGTTTGGAGGTTGAAGGAAGTTGGCAGACAACTTCTTCATTCTATCATTCAAATAATGTGATTCATACCACTTCGTTTTGCCAGAAAGAGTTTCTTAATGCTCAATGGAGGAATCGAGTCCTCTGAGGAAATTACCCAGCGCAAATTAGAGTCGACTATCGATTGCGGCATTCGTACACAAATAATTTTATAATGCAGTTTCACCAAAGTGATTTCTTCAGATATATTCACTACATCATGTCATGTATTTCATATTCTTCATTATGAAATCCATATCCATGGCACCTATCGATATCGAATTATTATCGAAACCACGATTTTCGCTAAATGCTCCTTTCAGTTCGGCATGTAAAAACATTTCTGAACTCTAATCCATCAAATTTGGAGTCCTGAAAAGGGCCGTTGATTATATGCTAAGCTAATATAGCACGCTCTCCTCGGATACGATGGGCCAGCTGGATGTCCTTTGGAAGCGCAAGTCGGGTTTGAAGTCCTGAGCAATTCCAAGATCCAAATGCAATTCGGTCGACTTTTGATAGCGTCGAATTTCACGCAATGTTCCCGGTCGATAGCGATGTGGCTTCTTCACCTATCCTGCTGCTGGTGCGCTTATCCGAGCTGCTTTCGTGTAGAGACGTCGGATAATCGTTCGATTAATTCAAATAATCGAATATCTTAAATTATAATCGAGTAATTTTGTATCGAATAATTTAAAAGCAAGATATGAATACATCGAATAATTGTCACTGTAATCGCGATTAATCAAAGAAGGAATCTTTCTTGAGGTTAATGCATTTTTAGATTAAGAATTAGGCTACATATTTTTTTTTATCCATCATTTTTTTATCCAACCATCTAACATCGACAACCCGATAGACTACGAGACCAGAATGACAACATGATACGTGATTATTACAAGAAATAAATATTCGCTCGATTAATCGAATATTGAAAGACAACTATTCGAATTAATCGAATATTGAAAAATGTCCCAACGATTGATCGATAATCGAATAAATGAAAGTTTTAGACATCACTACTTTCGTGTGCCTTACCACCGAAAGACTAACGAGCTTATTTTTGGTTGTGCTAACGTAAGGATATTTATCACTATTCACTCGCGAGACGCGACACGGAACTAGGACACAACACTTATAATCCTTACAAACATTAAAATGGTTAAAATTACCTTTTTCGTCGACCGGTTTCGGGCTCGATGTTGCCCATCTACTGGACGGTGTCCAACTGGTTACGATGGAGCACTAACACATATTCATACGGTTATCAGTACTTGTCGAAGATATAGTTTGCTGAGTTATCAGCTTCGTCAGATGGAAGAGTTGAGATGATATTGGTGCATCTTCTTCATTCATAAGTGGGGAATCGCTGGTTGAGATGTACATTGATTCCCATGCATTCAACTGTGAGGCTTTTCGTACATTTCTAATAATTTTTGCCTTCTCCCAGTCTACGCAGTGGGCTTGAGTTAAAGCATGTGCTGCCACACTTGATTCGCTGGCTCGTTCATTATCCACCGCATTCTTATGTTCACGTAGGCGGATTTTGAATTTCCGACGAGTTTGACCGATGTATACACTAGTACAGTCTTTGCAGGGAATCTGATAGATCCCTGATTTTTCATCCGGTGGAATTCTATCTTTCAGGTTGCACAAAAGGTCTTTCAATCAATAAGTAGTGCATCCAGTGAAAAGGCAGCCAAACGTGCCCGAGTACTTTGGCTAGCCGAAGAAATAAGGTGCAAACATAAAGCGCTGTCCATTGTCGAAGAACAGCTGTATTCATTGCACCTACAGCTGTTGAAGCAAGTTGTTTACCACAGTGCTGTAGAGTGTATTGTTCATCGGTGTGTGGAAGGGAACAACGATTGTTGGCAAACAGTGATGTGTAAAATAAGTCGCAATCTCCAGGGACGTGTAAGGAGAACGAAAGAAAGGCATCACAAAAAACTACAACATCTCGCTCTGACGTAGGCGCCACAGAAGGTAATACGATCTCCACAAAACATCGACAATTTTGTTATCAACCTTTCGTCCGCACAGTACGCTAGAACTGAGCTGGATCTATTGAACAAGGGATTGAATTTTGCCATCTCCCCCTCGCGCCCCCCATCCCCGACACAGTAAACAATATTGAAAGCGCAATACAGTACAACACTTTCACGTCGAAATCAGCTATACGGTACGACGTTGAGCAATGTTTATTAAAAAGACGGGTGGGTAATGTCGGGGACATAACCGGAGTGACGTAGGACTATACAAAGGGGACAGCTTTTGTTAAATATATATTTTAAATATTTTGTTTTATTTTCTTCTCCTACGTGAATACCTACCTATCTACCTGAAAAATGGATTAGTTTACTGTTTACTCTTTATGAACACGATGATGGTTCTGAAAAGAACCTTTGGTGTTGTGTTTTTGTTATCACTCGATATTCCTATCTTGTTCGGTTAAACCTTCCTGTTTAGCTATTGCGTTTGCCACTCGCCATAGCTTTCACAGTTGAAAAATTTCTTCCCATCCAGCTTGTGACATGTTGTTCAGTAAATTACATTTAATGCGACGTGCCGGAGAAACACTTTGCCACTCACTGAAACTAATTGTTGCCTTGATGAGCGCCGAACCGAAGCTGCTCTGTTCTTGATGCGAGTTTTCTGATTGTCGTGAGCAGCTTTGCAAGCCAACTCGAGCACTCCGACGGCCGAAACTCTATAATCGCTGTTAGGTATACTGGTGCTCCGGCACCAATCCGTTCGGCCTAGTTACCCTTGCGGAGCAATCAGTGAATGCGACCAACAGGGAACTGGAGACCTGCACGGTTCGAGTGAGACTTTGCCTTTCCCTTAACTTGTCCTCCTTTGTTACGTCCACGATGCCGATGCCGTACAACCACACGGGTTTACGGTTTGAAAGAAAATAAGATATTTTTTTGGGGTCCGCGTGTTTTATACTCTAGCGGTACACACTCACAGGATAGTGACAAATCGGCAGACTCAGCCAGAGGGGCGAGTCCAACGAGACGAACGAATGAGCGTTAAAAGGGAGCGATGGCAAAAAAATACATCAAGGTGCTACTGACATTCAACCGATTCGGTCGTGTTTTTAGCGCCCTTGTAAAAGAGTACGGAAAAATAGGAGTTTTCTCGCACAACTAATCAAATGCTTAGAGCAGCCTTTCTGAAGGCTTGATTAGTCCTAAATACAAATTGATTTTCAGCATCGCAACCCGAGGATAGCAGAAAAGGATATCAACAAACGTTCACTGCGGTGGCGGTGCTCACCGGTTCGCCGGAAAAAGCGCGCGCTTTTTCGGCGTCACTGACGCCACGCCCCCTTTTTTCTTTCGGGCAGTGTTGCCAGTTTTTTTCTGTAGTGCTAATAGTGAATCTTAATTATTAAATAAAATCTAAAAAGAAAAAAAAAACCACGCATACAAACAGTGAAGTGACTGAAGCAATTATTAGATTAAGTGTAATTTGAAATTTTCTGCACCTGTTGGTGGCTTTTCAAAGTGCTTTATCGGAACAAAGTGTGATTTTCTGGGAAAATACCCCTTAGTGAATATCCCCCATAAGGAATTTTAGTGGTTTTATATCCGTACCTGCTGACTATAACCTAGGTATAGTCAAGCAGAAGCATGGCTTCAAGTAGCTCCGGGCCTCCGGGAGGCCGGGCTACAAATTTGTACGAGGGTAAACCTACCCAACGTACTGCTCCAAGATGGGCCGATCCACTGAACGGCAACCTACAGATCCTGTTACTACATGCCACAGGAGAGAACGTGATTCCGACTAACCCGTTCGTCGTGAGTAAGACGATCGCCAACGCTGTAGGAAAGAAGTACTACACAGCGCGACCGCAACGAGACGACAAGAAGAGGACGCAATATATCCTTACGGCCAAGGACGAAGATATCATTGGTAAGCTCCTCTTAATCAACAAATTAATTGATGAAACCCCTATTGAAGTGATTTACCACCCAACCCTTAACCAACGCAAATGTGTTGTTACTTGTCGTGATGTCATGGACATCAAAGAATCCGAACTGGTGACAGAGCTTTCCGATCAAGGTGTGATCGATGTCAAGCGCATCACCAGAAAGGAGAACAATATTGTTGTACCAACTGCCACTCTTATTTTGACGATTCGTGGAACTGTTGTTCCCGATTTCATTAATTTTGGATTTATTCGGGCTGGGACTAGAAATTTCTACCCCAACCCAATGCAATGCTTTAAGTGTTACAAATTTGGACATACTAGCAAACGATGCAAACGCGAGAACCCGCTTTGCCGAAATTGTGGACAGGAACATCCAGAACAAAAGGATGGAATTAAAACCTGCAACGCTTCAGCATTTTGCTTGAATTGCCAAGGGGACCATTCCTCTTCGAATAGGAAATGCCCCGTATGGCAAACCGAGAACAACATCACAAAAATCAGAATCGATTATGGTATCTCCTACAAAGAGGCGAAAGAAAAACACAACGGTCAAAATAATGGACCAACTTTTGCAAGTGTTCTGCAAGACAGACTCTCCAACTTGCAAAAGCCAACACCCAGCTGCAACTGCAAATGTAACTGCGCCTCGGCCGCTTCGGCCTCTTCTAGCCGCGAAAGCACTCCCCCAATTGACACTACAATCGATACTTCCATGACAGAGTCGACAACCGACAGCTCAACAACGGAATCTGAAAACGAATCAGTCATTTCAATGGACACTTCTGATGTTCCAAACAAAAATAAAAATAAAAGAAAAATGGCGAAAGGATCATCTTCAGATTCAGATCAAAAATCCGAAGATGAAATCCAAACAAACAAGGACAAGAAAAGAACTAAGAATGAACAAAGAACTACACCACCAACAAATAACAACACAACACCAACAGAAAACAACAACAACACACATCAAACAAAAAACAACAATAACAACAACAGCAACGCACATTCAACAAAAAAACAACACAAACACAACAAACACTCCAAAGACTTCTACACCAAACAAAAACAACACCAATACCTCAAAGAAAGCTTCTCTTTCCAAGGGTAAAGGACCATCGAACTAATTCTCTTTGAATAGTTCAAACATACACACAATTAAGACTTAGGAATTAGAGTTAAAAACACCAACACATTCACTCCAACACAGAAATTCGGGATACAATGGAACATCAGAAGTATCCGACGAAATATTCTAGAACTGAAAATGCTTATTTCAAACTCTAATCCCACAGTCATAGCCCTTCAAGAAACTATGACTCCAAACAACTTCGATAAACACTTCATCTCAAAATATATCACATATTTCAAAGAGGGTCCCAACCCCTCAAAAAACGGAGTTGCAATCGCAATCAAAGATGGCACTCCACATGATCTTCTTCCCATTACCACTGATCTTCAGGCAGTGGTAGTGCGCATTAAACACCCCTTTCCAATCACCGTCGTTAGCATCTACATCACTAATGATTCCGATCCGAACACTCTACGCGGCCAACTGGACCATCTGTTCGCCCAACTTCCCGCCCCAATCATGCTTATGGGTGATTTCAACGCCCACTCATACGCCTGGGGAGGTGCATACCTCGATCGAAAAGGATCCATCATTGAGGATTTCATATCCGACCATTCTCTTCTCCTTCTTAACAACGGCCAACACACCAGAATCCATTATTCTGGTACTACTTCAGCCATCGATCTCACTATAGTATCAGACAAACTATCTTCAAAACTTTCTTGGAACATCCACGATGATACTTGCGGAAGCGATCATTTTCCAATCTTCACTTCCTTCGGCCAAACCTCTCCAGAGTTTTCAACAAGGCCAAGATGGAAATTTGAATACGCTGACTGGGCTGGCTATCAGTTTGACATTGAAAACCGCCTCTCCGCTAAACGAGATTGGACAGCCAAGGAATTCTCCAAAGTTGTCCTAGAAGTTGCAATGGTGCACATCCCCAGAACCAGTGGCATCCCTGGCAGGAAATGTGTCCCATGGTGGTCGCCTGAGCTGAAGGCAGCGATCAAAGGTCGACGTAAGGCCCTACGCAAATTAAGAAAGGCCCATCCGGACAGCCCACTGAGACCCACTCTGCTTGCAGAGTTCCAAAGGGCTCGCAAAGAAGCTAAGACTGCTATCAACACAGCCAAGCACAACAGTTGGGTTAAATTCGTCAGCGAAATTAATCCCAACGCGTCAACAAAGGATTTATGGAGTAAGATTGGCAGGCTTCATGGAAAGAAAAGAAGCAAAGAATATAATCTTCTAATTAACGGTCAATACACCAATGACCGGAAAATCATCGCCGAGGCGTTTGGAGATTTCTTTGCTTCCGCCTCCTCCAATCAAAACTACGACCAAACCTTTCTAACCCACAAAACGGAATGCGAAAGAATTCCCATCGATTTTCATACCGATGTGGAATTTGACTTCAACAAAAACCTCTCCCTCAAAGAGCTCGATTGGGTACTGAACAAAGTCAAACAAGGATCCACAGGACCTGATGACATTAGCTACCCTATGCTTAAGAATCTACCCCATCTCGGGAAAAAAGCACTTCTGAAGCTCCTCAACAAAGTCTGGGACAGTGGAACCCTCCCCAGTTGCTGGAAAGAGGGTTTAATGATCTGTATCCCGAAACCAGACATGAACAACCATCTTCTTGACAATTTCCGCCCCATCACTCTCCTAAGTTGTGTTGGGAAAGTCTTGGAAAAAATGGTCAATCGACGCTTAACGACTTTTCTAGAGTCAAATAAGCTGATTGATCCCAGACAATTCGCCTTCCGTGCGGGAAAAGGTACAGAAGATTGCCTTGTAGCAATCGAAAAAATCCTAGACGACGCAACTGAAAAATTACACCACATTGATATTGTTTCCCTGGATTTATCCAAGGCCTTCGATCGGGCATGGAGGTACCCAGTGCTGAAAAGCCTTTTCGACTGGGGGATTCGTGGGAGATTAGGTCTCTTCGTTAAAAGTTTTCTAGAAAACCGGTCTTTCAAAACCGTTATTAACAACCACCAATCTTCTCTAAAAATCCCAGAAAACGGCTTCCCACAAGGCTCAGCACTTTCACCAACCCTCTTCAACATTGCCATGCAATCTCTATTCGAGATTATCCCGGACCATATAAAGGTCATAGTCTATGCAGATGACATCACTCTTATCTCTACGAGCTGCTTCGGCTTAATTCAGAGAAAGAGGCTTCAAAAAACCTTAGACTCCATCCAAAACTGGGCTCTAAAAACAGGTTTTAAAATTTCCCCGGAGAAATCCAAACACATACATATCGGAAAAGCTCTCAGAAGGAGAACCTATCTTCAGCTCAACAAAATCCCGATCCCTACAATGAGGACATTGAAAATACTAGGGGTTACTTTCGACAAGAAACTCAACTTCCTATCACATTCCCAAAAGACCAAAATAGCCACCAGAAAGAAATTGAACATCATCAAGGCTATCGCAGGCAACCTAGCCTCTGGCCATAGAAAGACGCTGCTAAATGTTGTAAATGTTTGGTTGGTCCCACAAATCCTTTACGGAATAGGCACCTTCAGCCGTGGAGGGGACAGGGTGTTAAACACCATTCAACCAATTTACAATAAAGCAATTCGGCTCGCAATTGGCGCTTTTCCCACCAGTCCTACTCTTGCTGTAATGGCAGAAAGTGGGCAACTTCCCTTCACCCACCTGGTAACAAAAGCCATCACGAATAAAGCCATCCGTCACTTGTCACTCCCCGAAAGCGACTACAATGTCCCATTAATACATAGAGCTAAAACATGGTTCAAAAATCTCACGAACAAAGATCTTCCCGATATATGTGAACGTTCATCTGCGACGGGAAGAAATTGGAACGTCAAACCGCCGAACATTAACCTTGAACTTCTCAAGACAGTTCGAGCGGGAGACCCTTCTCCAAAAGTCAAAGCCTGCTTCAATAACCTCGTTGCATCCAATTTTCAAATCAACCACCAGGTATACACAGATGGTTCAGTCAGTGCCGATGGAGTTGGATGTGGAGTCTTTGAGAGTAGATACACTGGTAGCTTTTCTCTTCCACCGCAATGCTCCATCTTCAGTGCGGAAGCTTTCGCCCTTTTAATAGCTACCCAAGAATGCACCCATGAGTTTCTTCCTACCACAATATTCTCAGACTCAGCTAGCTGTCTCCACGATCTTCTGAGTGGAAACAGCAAACACCCATGGATTAAGCAAACAGAAGAGGCTGCTTCAAATAAAAACATCTCCTTCTGCTGGGTTCCTGGTCACTCAGGAATCCGTGGAAACACAGCCGCCGACATACTGGCCGGCAAGGGCAGCAAAATAGATCCCCCAGACATGCCCTGTCCTCCATCTGACATTGTCCGCTGGGTAAAACAGCAAGTCCGTGAAAGCTGGGACATAGGCTGGATAAACAGCCGTCCCACTCATCTTCATAAAATTAAAAATTCCACTCTCCCTTGGGATGACCGCCTCAATAGTAGGGAAAGGCAAGTCCTTACCCGTCTTCGAATTGGGCACACTAACTTCACCCACTCACACTTGTTCTGCAGAGCCGAAAAACCCCAATGTGCTTGCAACGAAGCTCCGGTTTCCGTTAGCCATCTTTTACTTGAATGTCAACATACCAAAGATGCTCGAGTCCGACACAACATAGGTCAGAGTCTCCGAGATATCCTCAGTAGAGACGAGACCCAAGAAACCAATTTAATTGCGTTTCTGAAAGAAACCGACTTCTTTGGTAAAATCTAAACCGAAATACTAAATACCTTGGAAAGTGCTTATTAAAGTTCGCCACTTCACAGTCATGTATGCGTGTTTATGTGTGTATACACATGTATGTACGGGTCGGAAGGAAGGTATTCATACATGTATATACACGCATTCAATAATATTAAATAACAAATAATATAATATATACTTTCATACCCACATCTATCTTCTATCCATTACATTATACTTTAATCAACTTCCTATTCCTACAGCCACACTCACCAAGGAGAATAAATTCATTAAATAAACCTCTCCATTTTTCAGCTATACTATATACCATTAAATTCAAAACCACTATATTTTATTATCTATTCAAACTGTATTTCATTTCACTTCACCCCACCCCACACCTACTCCTCCCCTCTTTCCTTCCCATACCACTCCCACCCCCTCCCAATCCACTAATCCCACCCAAATCCTTTCCACTCCTTTCCTTCCTATCCTCCTGAGAGGGGCCGTTTTGTTTTTTGGCTTTGGAACACGCCTTTCGCTAGGTCACTTGTGCTTCGTTACTGCTTTGGTCCTCGGATCAGTAAATTTTTACTTTTCTTTACAGCATATATTAAATATCTTATGAAGCATAGGATCCCTTCCTACCTTCTTCTTTAACCGAGAGTCGAGCGGACGGGTCTGATGAGTGATTTTGTTGGTTTCCCTTTCGCCAGTCCCCTCTGGACTGGTTTTATTGTGGCTCTTCACTGGGCTGGAGGCGAATGAACTGCAAAGTTTAAAGCCTCTTAAAAACAAAGAAACGTGAAACGTGAGACACATTCATTTTTCGTGAGAACATCGACAAGACAACATCGTTGCCTAACGTGCTGGAGGAGGTGGACGGCGAAGGATCGACACATACACGCGCAGAACTCTTTCCGTTAGGATGCCATTCAGCATCGAGAAAGTTCCGGAAAGATCTAATCATTGCTGGAAGATGAGTTCGGTCGTTGGTTACATACGATTATCCCTAAGGTCTCGACGAGTGCATGGTCCAAGGGATTAAATGTAGGTCGTGTTTTCATTTGCGTGATATCTCGGCTTATGTCCAATCACTACAACCTAAACGCGCATCTCTATCGCATTGGGCTCGCAGCAAACAATCTTTGTGATTGTGGCGATGGCTACCACGAGATCGAGCATGTTGTCTGGTCGTGTATCCGGTTCCATGCTGCTAGCTCTCAGCTCTCTAGAGCACTGGGAGCACAAGGCAGACAATCGGATATCCCCGTCCGGGATATCTTAGGTAGCCGTGATCCTGATCTTCTGCTTCATCTATACCTGTTCCTCAGAAACGCCGATGTCAACGTTTAATGATGTTTCCTTCGTTGTGTCCCCGTTTCATATCCCTCCTATCCGATCGATAAACTTTTACTTAGTCGCGGCAATACATACACACACTCTTTACAGATACACGGGCCAAGGGTTGTGCAGTCCACTGATCATTCAACAAGAGCCAAAGGTTGTACCGCTCATGACAACTCTACACGAACTGATGATTGCGCCCGCTAGTGACCATTCTATCCTGGATTCCTCGAGTCGAGAAAGACGCACCACGTTAGATATGAGGTACAGACTAGGGGGGCGTTGCTGATTAACGGTCAGCTGCATCCCAATAGGAAGTATACCGTAATACTAACCTCGAGCCAACCGCGAGTAATCGGTTACATATTACTAACATAGATAATAAGAAAAATTGTCAAAGTATTGGACTCCCGGCCCCGTGAGGCTAACGCCATATGAGCCTTGATAATAATATATATTTTGGAAAAAAAATACGGTAGCGCGACTTCAGGCTGATTTAGACGATGCCAGTCAGCGCTCTAGTTGAAGTATCCAGTGAACAGAGAACAGACATTCTGTTCAAGTTACTTGTACCAGTATCGAACAAGTAATTGGCCTCTAACATGAACAGAGTGTCTGTTCTCTATTCACTGGATACTTCAACCAAGGCGCCTAGAAGTATATCCTAAGGTGGGCCAACTTGCTAAAACCACTCTTCAGCCATCTTGGAAGTCTACTGTGTTTTGTTTGTAAATAAAACACAATACGCTAGTGACGAAGCTCGCTGATCAGTCTGTCTCTTTCACGCTTCAAGCAAATAATTCCCCTTTTGCTTTCTTCCGTACTGTTTTCATATACCGCTCCCCTAACCAACTTAGTGACGAAACGGCCTCACCTAGTACCATAGACCCGAAAGATGTGTAGAATAAAGTTGTGACCGTGTGGTCTATAAGTGCGCGAGGGGAAACGGTATAAATATACAGAGGATTGTGGGAAGGGATTTGACTGCAAATAGAGATGTCTAAATTTTTCGTTTATTCGATTGTCGATTAATCGTGGGGTGATTTTTATATATTCGATTGATTCGAATAATTGTCTTTCAGTATTCGATTAATCGAGCGAATATTTATTTCTTGTAATCAAAACAAACAGACATTTATGATAAAAAAAATATGTCATAATTTTGAAGTTCATGATTTTTTGAGGATGATTGAAAAAAGAGCACACCATGAAAATGATGCACAATACAGGGCGGACTCTATTATATATAGTTTCTGATTCCTTTTCACTGTATATAATCGAGTCAGAAAAAAGTTTTTAATCGTTTTTGACGTAGGACTACGTCTTTCATTTCTATACCGGGGTGTAAAATCAAAGTTTCGAAAACGAAAGCGTTACGCCGGAGACCGAGATTTTGAGCGTTAATAGCTCCTAAACAACTGAACGAAATGGTATGATAAACACTTCATTCGAAAGATAAAATGTCTACGCGTTCTATACTTGTTACTTTTTGATCCAAAAACTTGTTTCAATAGTCTTAAAATTGCTTTCAAAACAGGCTATTGAAATCACCAATCGGTATATAAGCGAGCGGCGCTCGGAAATCCACTCAGTTCTAATTGAACAGCGATTGGAGCATGTTGTCGCTGTTGCGGTGAAGCTCTTTATTTATCATGAAAGCGCGGATGAACGGTGTCACCAAGAGCCTGTTTGTGCACCCTAGGCCAGAAGGGAATCTATCAGGAGGAGAGTGATGCCACAAACGGTTCCCTGGGAAGACATCGCTACACACACATACACGCGCGGCTATTAACAGGTGGTTATCGAGTTGGCATTAACCACTGGTGGGCTTCCAGTATCGAGGAAAATGTGGAAATATCTACTCGTTACTGAAAATAATCTGCCAGTTCCTCTGGGAATTTTCAAAATATATTCATGTGAAAGAGTTTAATTGAATGTTTTCTATCCATGTAACACTGTGACCAAATATGTTTCAATCAAGTGCTATTAACAGGTGGTTATCGAGTTGGCATTAACCACTGGTGGGCTTCCAGTATCGAGGAAAATGTGGAAATATCTACTCGTTACTGAAAATAATCTGCCAGTTCCTCTGGGAATTTTCAAAATATATTCATGTGAAAGAGTTTAATTGAATGTTTTCTATCCATGTAACACTGTGACCAAATATGTTTCAATCAAGTGCTATTAACAGGTGGTTATCGAGTTGGCATTAACCACTGGTGGGCTTCCAGTATCGAGGAAAATGTGGAAATATCTAATCGTTACTGAAAATAATCTGCCAGTTCCTTTGGGAATTTTCAAAATATATTCATGTGAAAGAGTTTAATTGAATGTTTTCTATCCATGTAACACTGTGACCAAATATGTTTCAATCAAGTGCTATTAACAGGTGGTTATCGAGTTGGTATTAACCACTGGTGGGCTTCCAGTATCGAGGAAAATGTGGAAATAACTAATCGTTACTGAAAATAATCTGCCAGTTCTTTTGGGAATTTTCAAAATATATTCATGTGAAAGAGTTTAATTGAATGTTTTCTATCCATGTAACACTGTGACCAAATATGTTTCAATCAAGTGCTATTAACAGGTGGTTATCGAGTTAGCATTAACCACTGGTGGGCTTCCAGTATCGAGGAAAATGTGGAAATATCTAATCGTTACTGAAAATAATCTGCCAGTTCCTTTGGGAATTTTCAAAATATATTCATGTGAAAGAGTTTAATTGAATGTTTTCTATCCATGTAACACTGTGACCAAATATGTTTCAATCAAGTGCTATTAACAGGTGGTTATCGAGTTGGCATTAACCACTGGTGGGCTTCCAGTATCGAGGAAAATGTGGAAATAACTAATCGTTACTGAAAATAATCTGCCAGTTCTTTTGGGAATTTTCAAAATATATTCATGTGAAAGAGTTTAATTGAATGTTTTCTATCCATGTAACACTGTGACCAAATATGTTTCAATCAAGTGCTATTAACAGGTGGTTATCGAGTTGGCATGAACCACTGGTGGGCTTCCAGTATCGAGGAAAATGTGGAAATAACTAATCGTTACTGAAAATAATCTGCCAGTTCCTCTGGGAATTTTCAAAATATATTCAAGTGAAAGAGTTTAATTGAATGTTTTCTATCGATGTAACACTGTGACCAAATATGTTTCAATCAAGTGCTATTAACAGGTGGTTATCGAGTTGGCATTAACCACTGGTGGGCTTCCAGTATCGAGGAAAATGTGGAAATATCTAATCGTTACTGAAAATAATCTGCCAGTTCCTTTGGGCATTTTCAAAATATATTCATGTGAAAGAGTTTATTTGAATGTTTTCTTTCCATGTAACACTGTGATCAAATACATTTGGTTTTGTGGTTTTTCAATCAATCGCAATTAACAGGATAGCTTCAGAAGATTATTCTTCCCCATCAGTAGGATATTTCCGTATCCAATATTGTATGCGCCCGCAATCGATTATTGCTCAGTCGCCGAAAGTTCCGAGCTCAGAGAGTTCATTCCCCTCTAGTTTGCCTTCCAAATTGCCATCGTAAACCACACCTTCTCTCGATTCAATCACACACAAAAAGCATACTTAAGCGATATTCTGGTGGTGAGACACATTCATTTTTCGTGAGAACATCGACAAGACAACATCGTTGCCTAACGTGCTGGAGGAGGTGGACGGCGAAGGATCGACACATACACGCGCAGAACTCTTTCCGTTAGGATGCCATTCAGCATCGAGAAAGTTCCGGAAAGATCTAATCATTGCTGGAAAATAATCTGCCAGTTCCTTTGGGAATTTTCAAAATATATTCATGTGAAAGAGTTTAATTGAATGTTTTCTATCCATGTAACACTGTGACCAAATATGTTTCAATCAAGTGCTATAAACAGGTGGTTATCGAGTTGGTATTAACCACTGGTGGGCTTCCAGTATCGAGGAAAATGTGGAAATAACTAATCGTTACTGAAAATAATCTGCCAGTTCCTTTGGGAATTTTGAAAATATATTCATGTGAAAGAGTTTAATTGAATGTTTTCTATCCATGTAACACTGTGACCAAATATGTTCAAATACATTTGGGTTTGTGATTTGTCAATCAAGTACAGTTAGCATGTTAGCTTCTGAAGATTATTCTTCAGAACAAGGTTTTTCGTATCCTATATTGGATGCATAAAACCTTGTGCCTCCAACGTAACGCTCTCGTTTTCGAAGTCTCCCAAATATTCATTCATTCATTCATTCAGAATGGATTTAGATTCAACTTCAAACAAATGATCTCTAAATCAACGATAGTCCTACGTCACCCTTGCGATTATACCATAGATATAACCCACTTCCTGTTTTTTGGAAGGTTTAATGGCCCTGAAATGCGCCTTGTTTTATGGAATGGTTCCAATTTAGAAAACTTAGTACTCGTGGTTTTGAAAAAAACCATTTCGAACGCCCTTGATGTCGCCTTGTTCTGGATTTGCCACCAAAGCAGTTTGTATAAAGAACAAACTTTTTTCTTTTGCTACCTGATGCCGTTTTGCGATTGCGTTTGCCACTCGCCACTCGCTGCAACTGCCTGTTGTCTTGATGTCCACCGAACCGAATGTGTTCTGTTCCGAATGCGGGTTTTCTTATCATCGCGTGCAGCTTTGCCAGCTAACTCGATCACTTCGGCGGCCGAAACTATATAACGGCCGGCTAGGACTGGTGCACTGGTACTAACGCGCTCGGCCTAGCTACCCTTGCGGGGAACTTCAGATCAATACGGTTCGAACGGGATTTTGCCTTTCCCTTCACTTTTCCTCCTTTACCATGTCCAGACATGGCTGCTTGTGTTGGTTTGTTGATGTGTTGTGATGCGAACCGATGTGGTGTACGGTTTGAATGAGAATGATCGTTACGGCAGCGGAGCGGGGATTTTTAAGCTGACTGGCTGGCTCGAGAATTACGCATGTGTGAGACTGCGACCAATGTTTCGTTAATTTTTTTCTTTTTCCTTTCCAATCGTGCTTCATTCTATTTCGCTGCTGCTCTGGTTGCCCGTTTTGGTCGGTACGATTTGAGGAGCACAAAATGGACCAATCAAAAATGGGCACATAGTGCATTTTGACAATGCTTGATATTTCACAATTATTCAATTATTTATCTCAAGAAAAATGAAATGTTATTCGTTATGATAGATGCGTAGATATATTTCCTATCAATTGATGCAAACACCTTTGCGATCTATTGAGAAATGCTCGAGTTATAAGCGTTCCAAATCTTGCATTTTTTCCTACTTGTTCAGTGCCTAGATTTCCATTTCACCCCCTATATCTTCCGGTTAGACGTAGTCCTACGTCAAAAAAAAAGACGGGTGGGTAATGTCGGGGACATAACCGGAGTGACGTAGGACTATACAAAGGGGACAGCTTTTGTTAAATATATATTTTAAATATATTGTTTTATTTTCTTCTCCTACGTGAATACCTACCTATCTACCTGAAAAATGGGTTAGTTTACTTTTTACTCTTTATGAATATGTTGATGGTTCTTAAAAGAACCTTTGGTGTTGTGTTTTTGTTATCACTCGATATTCCCATCTTGTTCGGTTAAACCTTCCTGTTTAGCTATTGCGTTTGCCACTCGCCACAGCTTTCACAGTTGGAAAATTTCTTCCCATCCAGCTTGTGACATGTTGTTTAGTAAATTACATTTGATGCGACGTGCCGGAGAAACACTTTGCCACTCACTGAAACTAATTGTTGCCTTGATGAGCGCCGAACCGAAGCTGCTCTGTTCTTGATGCGGGTTTTCTGATTGTCGTGAGCAGCTTTGCAAGCTAACTCGAGCACTCCGACAGCCGAAACTCTATAATCGCTGTTAGGTATACTGGTGCTCCGGCACCAATCCGTTCGACCTAGTTACCCTTGCGGAGCAATCAGTGAATGCGACCAACAGGGAACTGGAGACCTGCACGGTTCGAGTGAGACTTTGCCTTTCCCTTAACTTGTCCTCCTTTGTTACGTCCACGATGCCGATGCCGTACAACCACACGGGTATACGGTTTGAAAGAAAATAAGATATTTTGTTGGGGTCCGCGTGTTTTATACTCTAGCGGTACACACTCACAGGATAGAGACAAATCGGCAGACTCAGCCAAAGGGGCGAGTCCAACGAGACGAACGAATGAGCGTTAAAAGGGAGCGATGGCAAAAAAATAAATCAAGGTGCTACTGACATTCAACCGATTCGGTCGTGTTTTTAGCGCCCTTGTAAAAGAGTACGGAAAAATAATAGTTTTCTCGCACAACTAATCAAATGCTTAGAGCAGCCTTTCTGAAGGCTTGATTAGTCCTAAATACAAATTGATTTTCAGCATCGCAACCCGAGGATAGCAGAAGAGGATATCAACAAACGTTCACTGCGGTGGCGGTGCTCACCGGTTCGCCGGAAAAAGCGCGCGCTTTTTCGGCATCACGCCCCTTTCTGGATCGGCGGAAGCCGTTCGAAAGGCATAAGCTGTGTGATAGTGACTAGTTTTTGGTAGTGATAATTATTAATAATATTTTAAAAATATATCCGCATACTGACGGTGAAGTGAAGAAAAATTCTAAAAACGAAAATTTTATAGTGAATCGCTCGCGTTCTTTCGAGCACATTGGTGGTTCTTATAAGTGCTTTCAAAAAAATAGTGTGAATTTCTTGGTACATATCCGCAAGTGATTAGCCCAATATTCAATTTTTTCATAAAGTGCTCTGCAAAAGAAAAATCTATTCTCCGGCTACACCTAAGGTGTAGCCGACAATCAACATGGCTTCCAGTAGCTCAGGGCCTCCGAGAGGCCGGGCTACAAACTTCTATGAAGGTAAGCCAACCGAAGCCACCGCTCCACTTTGGGCGGACCCATCGAATGGCAACCTGCAGATACTGCTCTTGAGGGCTACAGGAGACAAGGCTCTCCCATCCAACCCCTTCGTAGTCAGCAAGACTATAACGTCGGCAATCAAAAATTTCAGTAACTTCAACAGTGCCAAACCACAGAGAGACGAAAAAAAGAACCTTCAATATATTCTTACCACCAGGGACGAGGAATCAGTAGGTAAGCTTCTCCAAATTAACAAACTTATTGACAACACACCTGTAGAGATTATTTTCCACCCCACCCTAAACCAACGCAAATGCGTGGTTACATGCAGAGACGTGATTAATATCACCGAAACCGAATTGCTGAAAGAGCTTTCCGATCAGAAAGTGATCGATGTCAAGCGAATCACCAGAAAGGTAGGAGAAGAAATTATCCCCACAGCTACACTAATCATAACGCTTCGTGGAACTGTTGTTCCCGAATTCATTTATTTCGGTTTCATTCGCGCTGGGACTCGGAATTACTATCCGAATCCAATGCAGTGCTTCAAATGTTTCAACTTCGGACACACCAGCAAAAGATGCAAGCGTGAGAATCCGCTTTGCAGAAATTGCAGCAAAGAGCACCCCAAAGATTTTGATTTTAAATTGTGTAATACACCAGCACTATGCATTAATTGTCAAGGGAACCACTCCTCTTCCAGCAGGAAGTGCCCCGTATGGCTAAAGGAAAATGAAATAACAAAAATAAGAATCGATCGTGGTATCTCTTACAAAGAAGCAAAAATCAATTCCAACACCCAAAATGGTCCAACTTATTCGAGCGTCTTGCAAGACAGGCTCAACATTCGGGAACCAGTAGCTGGCTGCAAGTGCAAATGCAGCTGCGCCTCGGCCGTTTCGGCCGCTTCTAGTCGCGAAAGCACCCCCTCAATCATAGACACAACCATGACAGAATCGTCTACTGAAAGTTCAACAACCGAATCCGATAGTGAATCGGTAATTTCAATGGATACTTCTGAAGGCCTGAAAAAAAACAAAAGAAAAATTTCGAAAGGTTCATCCTCAGATTCAGATCCAAAATCTGAAGATGAAACCCAAACTAACAAAGACAAGAAAAGAACAAAAAACGATCTAAGAACTACATCACCAACAAATAACAACTTTACCACACCAACAAGAAACAACAACACCAACAACAACACACATCAAACAAAAAACAACAACAACAAGGCACATTCCACAAAAAACAACACACACACAACAAACTCTCCAAATACCTCTACACCAAACAAGAACGACATCAATACCTCGAAGAAAGCTTCTCTTTCCAAGGGTAAAGGACCATCGAAATAATTCTCCTTGAATAGTTCAAACATACACACATTTAAGACTTAGGAATTAGAGTCAAAAACACCAACACATTCACTCCAACACAGAAATTCGGGATACAATGGAACATCAGAAGTATCCGACGAAATATTCTAGAATTGAAAATGCTTATTTCAAACTCTAATCCCACAGTCATAGCCCTTCAAGAAACTATGACTCCAAACAACTTCGATAAAAATTTTATTTCAAAGTACATCACATACTTTAAAGAGGGTCCCAACCCCTCAAAAAACGGAGTTGCAATCGCAATCAAAGATGGCACTCCACATGATCTTCTTCCCATTACCACTGATCTTCAGGCAGTGGTAGTGCGCATTAAACACCCCTTTCCAATCACCGTCGTTAGCATCTACATCACTAATGATTCCGATCCGAACACTCTACACGGACAACTGGACCATCTGTTCGCCCAACTTCCCGCCCCAATCATGCTTATGGGTGATTTCAACGCCCACTCATACGCCTGGGGAGGTGCATACCTCGATCGAAAAGGATCCATCATTGAGGATTTCATATCCGACCATTCTCTTCTCCTTCTTAACAACGGCCAACACACCAGAATCCATTATTCTGGTACTACTTCAGCCGTCTCACTATAGTATCAGACAAACTCTCTTCAAAACTTTCTTGGAACATCCACGATGATACTTGCGGAAGCGATCATTTTCCAATCTTCACTTCCTTCGGCCAAACTTCTCCAGAGTTTTCAACAAGGCCAAGATGGAAATTTGAATACGCTGACTGGGCTGGCTATCAGTTTGACATTGAAAACCGCCTCTCCGCTAAACGAGATTGGACAGCCGAGGAATTCTCCAAAGTTGTCCTAGAAGTTGCAATGGTGCACATCCCCAGAACCAGTGGCATCCCTGGCAGGAAATGTGTCCCATGGTGGTCGCCTGAGCTGAAGGCAGCGATCAAAGGTCGACGTAAGGCCCTACGCAAATTAAGAAAGGCCCATCCGGACAGCCCACTGAGGAAAAAAGCACTTCTGAAGCTCCTCAACAAAGTCTGGGACAGTGGAACCCTCCCCAGTTGCTGGAAAGAGGGTTTAATGATCTGTATCCCGAAACCAGACATGAACAACCATCTTCTTGACAATTTCCGCCCCATCACTCTTCTAAGTTGTGTTGGGAAAGTCTTGGAAAAAATGGTCAATCGACGCTTAACGACTTTTCTAGAGTCAAATAAGCTGATTGATCCCAGACAATTCGCCTTCCGTGCGGGAAAAGGTACAGAAGATTGCCTCGTAGCAATCGAAAAAATCCTAGACGACGCAACTGAAAAATTACACCACATTGATATTGTTTCCCTGGATTTATCCAAGGCCTTCGATCGGGCATGGAGGTACCCAGTGCTGAAAAGCCTTTTCGACTGGGGGATTCGTGGGAGATTAGGTCTCTTCGTTAAAAGTTTTCTAGAAAACCGGTCTTTCAAAACCGTTATTAACAACCACCAATCTTCTCTAAAAATCCCAGAAAACGGCTTCCCACAAGGCTCAGCACTTTCACCAACCCTCTTCAACATTGCCATGCAATCTCTATTCGAGATTATCCCGGACCATATAAAGGTCATAGTCTATGCAGATGACATCACTCTTATCTCTACGAGCTGCTTCGGCTTAATTCAGAGAAAGAGGCTTCAAAAAACCTTAGACTCCATCCAAAACTGGGCTCTAAAAACAGGTTTTAAAATTTCCCCGGAGAAATCCAAACACATACATATCGGAAAAGCTCTCAGAAGGAGAACCTATCTTCAGCTCAACAAAATCCCGATCCCTACAATGAGGACATTGAAAATACTAGGGGTTACTTTCGACAAGAAACTCAACTTCCTATCACATTCCCAAAAGACCAAAATAGCCACCAGAAAGAAACTGAACATCATCAAGGCTATCGCAGGCAACCTAGCCTCTGGTCATAGAAAGACGCTGCTAAATGTTGTAAATGTTTGGTTGGTCCCACAAATCCTTTACGGAATAGGCACCTTCAGCCGTGGAGGGGACAGGGTGTTAAACACCATTCAACCAATTTACAATAAAGCAATTAGGCTCGCAATTGGCGCTTTTCCCTCCAGTCCTACTCTTGCTGTAATGGCAGAAAGTGGGCAACTTCCCTTCACCCACCTGGTAACAAAAGCCATCACCAATAAAGCCATCCGTCACTTGTCACTCCCCGAAAGCGACCACAATGTCCCATTAATACATAGGGCTAAAACATGGTTCAAAAATCTCACGAACAAAGATCTTCCCGATATATGTGAACGTTCATCTGCGACGGGAAGAAATTGGAACGTCAAACCGCCGAACATTAACCTTGAACTTCTCAAGGCAGTTCGGGCGGGAGACCCTTCTCCAAAAGTCAAAGCCTGCTTCAATAACCTCGTTGCATCCAATTTTCAAATCAACCACCAGGTATACACAGATGGTTCAGTCAGTGCCGATGGAGTTGGATGTGGAATCTTTGAGAGTAGATACACTGGTAGCTTTTCTCTTCCACCGCAATGCTCCATCTTCAGTGCGGAAGCTTTCGCCCTTTTAATAGCTACCCAAGAATGCACCCATGAGTTTCTTCCTACCACAATATTCTCAGACTCAGCTAGCTGTCTCCACGATCTTCTAAGTGGAAACAGCAAACACCCATGGATTAAGCAAACAGAAGAGGCTGCTTCAAATAAAAACATCTCCTTCTGCTGGGTTCCTGGTCACTCAGGAATCCGCGGAAACACAGCCGCCGACATACTGGCCGGCAAGGGCAGCAAAATAGATCCCCCAGACATGCCCTGTCCTCCATCTGACATTGTCCGCTGGGTAAAACAGCAAGTCCGTGAAAGCTGGGACATAGGCTGGATAAACAGCCGTCCCACTCATCTTCATAAAATTAAAAATTCCACTCTCCCTTGGGATGACCACCTCAATAGTAGGTAAAGGCAAGTCCTTACCCGTCTTCGAATTGGGCACACTAACTTCACCCACTCACACTTGTTCTGCAGAGCCGAAAAACCCCAATGTGCTTGCAACGAAGTTCCGGTTTCCGTTAGCCATCTTTTACTTGAATGTCAACATACCAAAGATGCTCGAGTCCGACACAACATAGGTCAGAGTCTCCGAGATATCCTCAGTAGAGACGAGACCCAAGAAACCAATTTAATTGCGTTTCTGAAAGAAACCGACTTCTTTGGTAAAATCTAAACCGAAATACTAAATACCTTGGAAAGTGCTTATTAAAGTTCGCCACTTCACAGTCATGTATGCGTGTTTATGTGTGTATACACATGTATGTACGGGTCGGAAGGAAGGTTTTCATACATGTATATACACGCATTCAATAATAATAAATAACAAATAATATAATATATACTTTCATCCCCACATCTATCTTCTATCCATTACATTATACTTTAATGAACTTCCTATTCCTACAGCCACACTCACCAAGGAGGATAAATTCATTAAATAAACCTCTCCATTTTTCAGCTATACTATATACCATTAAATTCAAAACCACTATATTTTATTATCTATTCAAACTGTATTTCATTTCATATCACCCCGCCCCACACCTACTCCTCCCCTCTTTCCTTCCCATACCACTCCCACCCCCTCCCAATCCACTAATCCCACCCAAATCCTTTCCACTCCTTTCCTTCCTATCCTCCTGAGAAGGGCCTTTTTGTTTTTTGGCTTTGGAACGCGCCTTTCGCTGGGTCACTTGTGCTTCGTTACTGCTTTGGTCCTCGGATCAGTAAATTTTTACTTTTCTTTACAGCATATATTAAATATCTTATGAAGCATAGGATCCCTTCCTACCTTCTTCTTTAACCGAGAGTCGAGCGGACAGGTCTGATGAGTGATTTTGTTGGTTTCCCTTTCGCCAGTCCCCTCTGGGCTGGTTTTATTGTGGCTCTTCACTGGGCTAGAGGCGAATGAACTGCAAAGCTTAAAGCCTCTTAAAAACAAAGAAACAAACAAACAAAAATAAATTCATTACGATTTGTTCGCTCGTTGGATTCACATGCAGGCTAAAAAGGGTCCTTTTCAGGATCACAAAATTATCTTCAATCTAAAGAGTTTATTGTTTTGTTATTACTCGATATCCCCATCTTGTTCGGCTAAACCTTTCTGTTTAGCGATTGCATTTGCCACTCGCCACAGCTTTCACAGTTGGAAAATTTCTTCCCATCCAGCTTGTGACATATTGTACAGTAAATTACATTCAATGGCACGTCGCATTACCACCACTCAGTATCGGATTGGAGGTAATTTAAACCTGTAATTGATCATTTGCGATGACAGTGATACAGTGTCGACTTTAAACGTGGGGTCATAATATGGACCCCGAACTCTATGTTTACAAAAATGTCCAACTAAATATGTCGCATTACAGGTCCGTCCAATTAGCTAAATGTCGAGATAAGTGTAAATTACTGTACTTTCAATCTAGAAACAATTTAAGAATTGGTGAAAATCAATAAGCTCAGAACAACTGCCAAATTTACATACTCATCAGATCCTGGCAAACAAATTATGAAAAAATCAATTTGTGTTTTATTATTATTTTGGATAATGTTTTAGAAAGCATTGAACTGTATTTCCTAAACTCTTTTTTGGAAGGTTTAATGGCCCTGAAAAGCGCCTTGTTTTATGGAATGGTTCCAATTTAGAAAACTTAGTACTCGTGGTTTTAAGAAAAACCATTTCGAACGCCCTCGATGCCGCCTTGTTCTGGTTTTGCCACCAAAGCAGATTGTATAAAGAACAAACTTTTTTCTTCCGCTACCTGCTGTCGTTTTGCGATTGCGTTTGCCACTCGCTGCAACTGCCTGTTGTTGTCTTGATGTCCACCGAACCGAATGTGGTCTGTTCTGAATGCGAGTTTTCTTATCGTCGCGAGCAGCTTTTCCACTTCGGCGGCCGAAACTATATAACGCCGGCTAGGTGGACTGATGCACTGATACTAACGCGCTCGCCTAGCTACCCTTGCGGGGAACTCCAGATCAACACGGTTCGAGCGGGATTTTGCCTTTCCCTTCACTTTTCCTCCTTTACCATGTCCAGACATGGCTGCTTGGGTTGGTTTGTTGATGTGTTGTGATGCGAACCGATGTGGTGTACGGTTCGAATGAGAATGATCGTTACGGCAGCGGAGCGGGGATTTTTAAGCTGACTGGCTGGCTCGAGAATTACGCATGTGTGAGACTGCGACCAATGTTTCTTTCTTTTTTCTCCTTTTTCCTTTCCAATCGTGCTTCATTCTATTTCGCTGCTGCTCTGGTTGCCCGTTTTGGTCGGTACGATTTGAGTAGCACAAAATGGACCAATCAAAAATGGGCACATAGTGCATTTTGACAATGCTTGATATTTCACAATTATTGAATTATTTATCTCAAGAAAAATGAAATGTTATTCGTTATGATAGATGCGTAGATATATTTCCTATCAATTGATGCAAAAACCTTTGCGATCTATTGAGAAATGCTCAAGTTATAAGCGTTTCAAATCTTGCATTTTTTCCTACTTGTTCAGTGCCTAGATTTCCATTTCACCCCCTATATCTTCCGGTTAGACGTAGTCCTACGTCAAAACAGTACCCAAGACGGAAAGTGGGAAACAGACGAGCTTTGATACCTGGTGTGCAATACGACAGCTAAAAGCTCGCGATGTAGTTTATTCACGGGCAGATAAAGGGAATGCAGTTGTGATCATGGATAAACATGATTATGACTTACGGGTTCTTGACATGATTCGCTCCGGTCCGTATGAAGAGCATTGCTTCAAAAATGGGAAACCTAAAGATCCGCTTAATGCAATGACTGAAGAAGCTAATTCTGTTCGCCAAAAAGTCACACACTTGATGCGTGGGGATAAACTTGAACGAAAATTGAATGTACCCAATCCAAAAGTGGCATCGTTGTACTGCCTCCCAAAAATACATAAAAATCCAGTGGCAATGCGGCCGATTTCGTCTAACATCTGCACTCCAACTGAAAAAATGGTTGGTTGAAGAATTGAAAAAATATCCCATAACTCACGGTAAAAATGTCAACAATTCGTTTGAGTTGGTAGACCATTTGAAAGGCTTCGAGGTTAGGCGAGGGGAAATTCTGGTGTCGTTCGAGTAACAGTAATAGAGGCGGTAAATAGTTTGCGCAGACATCTGGAACGGAAACGCGTACCACCCAATCAGATCGACGCATATCTTTTGGTAACGAAAACCTGTATGAATCAGAACTTCTTTTCGTTCAGGGGAAAGTTCTACAAGCAAACGTTCGGTCTCAGTATGGGTAGCAAGCTATCGCCACTCTTAGCGGAGGTTTTCATGAAAGATTTTGAAACAGAGTTGGCGAAAGAAAAATTCTTCCCTCGAATGTGGAGACGCTATGTAGATGACATCTTCGCAGTTGTGAAAGAACGTTACTTGAAGCAGACGTTGGAGTTGTTGAATTCCCGACATAGGACGATTAAGTTTACCGTCGAAAAAGAAAAAGACGGTACACTTCCTTTTCTGGACCTGTACATTACCCGGAAGGAAGATAATCGGCTAAAGTTTGGGATATACCGTAAACCAACGTCTACGGATAGATATATAACTTCCGACTCTAATCACTTCAGCGCACAAAAACAAGCAGCCTTCCACTCCATGGTGTATCGTCTCCTCAACATACCAATGGAGAGAGATGATTACATAGCGGAGAAAAATAGAATCTACCATGCTGCAGAGCTGAATGGGTACAAGAGATGTTTTGTGGAGAAAATCCTTCGGAAACACGAGAAGAAGAAATGGAGAAAAAACAACACCACATTAGAGCCTGAGAAGGAACAACACAAAAGGATCAGCCTACCGTACTATCCCAAAATAACCAACACAGTCCAGTCTACACTCCGGAAACACGGATTTCATGTGGTGTACAAAAGTGAGAGCACCCTGAAAGACCTTTTGTGCAACCTGAAAGATAGAATTCCACCGGATGAAAAATCAGGGATCTATCAGATTCCCTGCAAAGACTGTACTAGTGTATACATCGGTCAAACTCGTCGGAAATTCAAAATCCGCCTACGTGAACATAAGAATGCGGTGGATAATGAACGAGCCAGCGAATCAAGTGTGGCAGCACATGCTTTAACTCAAGCCCACTGCGTAGACTGGGAGAAGGCAAAAATTATTAGAAATGTACGAAAAGCCTCACAGTTGAATGCATGGGAATCAATGTACATCTCAACCAGCGATTCCCCACTTATGAATGAAGAAGTTGCACCCATATCATCTCAACTCTTCCATCTGACGAAGCTGATAACTCAGCAAACTATATCTTCGACAAGTACTGATAACCGTATGAATATGTGTTAGTGCTCCATCGTAACCAGTCGGACACCGTCCAGTAGATGGGCAACATCGAGCCCGAAACCGGTCGACGAAAAAGGTAATTTTAACCATTTTAATGTTTGTAAGGATTATAAGTGTTGTGTCCTAGTTCCGTGTCGCGTCTCGCGAGTGAATACTAACGAGCTGTCTGCGAAAGACTAACGAGCTCGAGACCTCACGGTGCGAGAGTAGAGTAAGAAATGAACGAAAGCAGGGAAGGAAGGTCTTGTATTATAGAGACTTTAAACTTTTGCAGTTCATTCGTCTCTAGCCTTGAGAAAGGCCCTTTGAAAACTCTACTCTACTCCAGCGCTACCACCTCCGCCCTCTTGCCTTGAGAAAGGCACTCGATCCCTCGCCGTCCAGCTCATCCAGCAACGATGTTGTCCAGTCGGTGTCCACACAAAGAATTAACGAAATGATGATGATGATGTTGGATTAAAGAGGCTTTAAACTTTTCAGTTCATTCGCTTCTAGCCTTGAGAAAGGCCTTGGGTTTTTTTTATATCAAATTTCGCGCATGCTTCCTCTGCTCTCGTTTCCGGTAAATCATGTATATAGTGTAATAATTGTATAACATATGCTGGAAGAGAAGTACGTTAGTAATGGGAGGCATATTTGGTCACCTGGTAGTAGAAATAAGAAATAATTATATCAAACACGCTGAAAGAAAATAAAATGAGAAATGATGTCTAGCCCAGGAAGCTGAAAGTGAATTATATGGTAATTAAAAGATATTAATTGACTTGTGTGCCATCCACGCAAAAATTGTATTCGAATGTCGGAAAAGAGCCTTTTTTTTACAAAAAATCAAAATCTGTGTATTTTGTTGTGAGTGTGTGTCTAAGTGTGTGTATGGGTGTGTTTGATTTGTGATATCTAACTACATATCTATCTAATTTTTTATTTTTTTTTATTTTATATATTTATTAATATTTTTTTTATAAATAAAATGTGTGTGACCTAACATATGTAATACGTTGGTAACACATATATTAGCTCACAAGCATTAGGTGTTAGTATGTATGATGTGGTTAAGTCTGTAACATATAGCAAATAATTGTATAGTGGTTAAATAAGCTCCAAAAGATCCGTCTCCTTCAGGAAATGCAGTAATTTGTCCTCCTCCAAGTTATCTCTTGCTAGGGCTGTCCTTGGGTTGTCAGCTATCTGAAACTTAGTTCTCATAAGGTTGTAACGTGGGCAGACAAATAGAAAATATTCTACGGTCAGCCTGACGTTACAGGTACTACAAATGGGTGGTTCGGTTTGTTCAACCAAGAACCTGTGCGTTAATTTGGTATGTCCAATATGAAGACGTGTTAGACATACTTGAAAAGATCTTTGGTTTCTATCCATCCAAGGATGGGTAGTGTTTTTTGATTCCAGATGGCTTTCTTTCTAGCAAATGAGAAATATTAGTCTAATTATTTCTATAAGCGTGACGATTAATCGATTATTTGGGGCGATTAATCGTATCGAACAACAAACTGCTGAAAAGTATTCGATTAGCTGATGAACGATTAATTTCAAAAATCGGGGATTACTACTTCCTTCAACAAAGCATTACTAAGACACCTCGAAATCAACTCAATTCTATTTGCTTCAGAAATGGGTTGATTTCAATGTGATCACGGGCGATGAAAATGGGTAAAATACCGAAATATCGTTCACGAAAAAAAACATGCGGCAAGCAAGGCAGATAACCACAAATAACTTTTGGATGAAGTTTGTCGGGTCAGCTAGTCAAAAATATGAAAGAATTTAGAACAAACCGCTATTATTAAGCTAACATTTTATCCATAACAAATAAAATAAATAATGGAAAATAGAAACAAAGCCAAAATTTAAGCTAGGTTCCAGTCTATTGGGATTTAAAAAAATGGTGGAATGTCCACGTGGGCAACAAGGGGAGGGGTATAGAGAATGCCCACCTTTGTCCACGGTGGGGGAGGGGGGTGTTCAAAATCATGATTTTTCTGTCCACGAGGTATGTGGACAGCTCTTTTCAAAATTAGTGAAAAGAGATCTGCATAGTGAAGTACGAATTCGAATTTGAGTCACTGTATCTTTTAGGTTCGTGTTGACTTACCCCAGTGTCAATATGTAAACAAATTGAGTCTGCGAAAACCTCTTATCATTAGAACCGCCCTGAATTCTAAGTAAAACAAACAACTGTTTGGATTTCTCGAGTATTTAGGCAATTATTCATACAAAAAGTAAATGTTGTTTTGTTATTCGAAAGCAATGCCTACAAGAACAATTTAAAGCTACTGCATTGACTTGTGGATTAACAGCTGCGAATTTCTAATACTACGATGCTTTATTTACAATACTTCAATCAAAATCCCACAAATAAATAAAAATACCCCTGACTTCAAGTAGTCACGCATTCAAAATGTCCACTCTACAGATCAACTTTAGTATTTAGAGCCGAGTAGCCAACTGGAATCTCCCGCAGTTCCGTTTTCAAACAAAGAAACTCGCCGCAAACACACATCAGAGCGGTACACACCGCGTTCAACATCCACCAGCTTATGTTAGAAGGAAATGCACTGTTGTACCACCAGCACACAACCAGATGGAGTAAATGGAACGTGAAACTAAAGTCCAGGCAGAGCTTCGTCCTCCGGACGATGAACCAGAGCAGCCCGGAACCGACTAGTGAGTTGAGCACGAAAGCGGAAATAACTAAACGTCCACCCAAATCAGTTACGTGAATTTCCTGTGGGTAATAATATAACTTGGATGATGATCTCAAAATGAAAACTCAAAACACCTACATGGTACTCGAAAATATGATCCAGCGTATGATTTGCCTCGGCAAAATAATCCATCATGTACATGATAGTGCCTAGGCTGACATAAAGCAATGCTTGCATGGCGATAATCTGCGAAATCAGTAGATACGGATCCCATTGAGTATTACGAAATGTTCCGTTCAATTTCTTCATCGTTGTTGGCGTATTTAGGCCACCGCTGGTGGCAGTTTCAATCAAATATTAAGCGTAAACCACAATTCCCTACATCAAAATTCTGTTAAGAATCATCTCGAAGGTATTGAACAATCGTTTAATGCAATTTAATTTCAAAAGCCAATGTTGTTTTGATATCACATCATTTACGTAGAAAACCAAATGTCAAACGGATTCTCTCTATCTTGTTGATGGTCTAGGGGTCTAGGCCAAGATGGTGGAGTTGACAGGTGGTTCGTAACTTTCACTATTTAGAAAAGACGTATGAGGAATGGCAAGACGAAAGGTTTGAATTTGTTTATGTTATTACTCACGTTGGTATGGTTACATTTGATTTCGTCGAAGGTATTTGAAGCAGTATAACATTTGTCGTTGAAAACAGTAACCTAGTAACCTTTATGCATATGCTTCCGCCAGCTGGCTCGGCTAATGTGATATGATTCATTCAGGGAATGCTTTGATCGTGGTACCGCCATTGGCGCATATTTTGCAGCTTCATTTTTTGTGCTGGTTCATAACGGCAATCAACCGTGCCGGCGAAACTGTAGTCAATGTTTAGTGTTGCTTGGATACGATCTATGTAAATAGCTTCGAATATACGAGATACGTCCGAACGGCAATTCTGACATTACGTTTTACCTTCCACTTCACTTTCCTTGCTCTAGGCCAAAGCGCCTAGAAGTATATCCTAAGGTGGGCCAACATGCTAAAACCAAGGCACCTATAAGTATATGCTAAGGTGGGCCAACTTGCTGAAACGACCAGGGGTTAGACATCAATTGAATATAGGCTACCCAAAATCAAAATCAATATGGCGTCATTTGTTTACCAACATATCATTTGCGAGGATTGAAATCGTTGAAATCACGGAGATAGTATGCTTTATTCCTAACTGCATGAGCGATTTTCATATTTCGGTTTAACATGGAGTTTAAAGTTAGCCACTATTCGACTATATAACCGGACCGAGTTGTAAACTACAGTAATTGATGGAACCAAAATGACAGTGAACCGCAGCAATATTGGGTACACTGGCAATTATACCCCTGGAAACGACTCTTCAGCCATCTTGGAAGTCTACTGTGTTTTGTTTGTAAACAAAACGCTTACGCTTGTACCTTGTACCTACGCTTGTGCCCAACCTCGCTCATGATCAGTCTGTCTCTTTCACGCTTCAAGCAAATAATTCCCCTTCTGCTTTCATCCGTACTGGTTTCATATACTAATCCCCTGTTGAGTGTACAACCACTACAACCAGGTGTACATGCGATATAGCCTCTACTGTTTATGTAATGTCAAATTGTCTGAGCACATGCTATCGAATGTTTTTGTTATTAAAAACGAACCTTTCATGTGAATACACGTTTTTCTTAGTTTGTGAAACCGCGTTTTTCTCTTGCTTATTCGAAACCACTTTAGGTTATGGGGCCAGTCCATTTCCAGTAATATTACGGACAAAAGTGTGTTTAGTGCAATGGCAGATGAAGGAAGCAGTGAGCGTTACCATTTAGCGCTTTTTGATGGAAGCAATTTCAGTGCGTGGAAGTTCCGGATGCAGGTGTTGCTGGAGGAGCATGACCTGCTGGAATGCGTCGAAGAGGAAATTGGAAACATCGAAGCGTTGAAGGATTTGGCAGGCGACACAGTTGAGAGAAAAGCCGAAAAGAAGAGGTTACGTGAACAGAGAAGTAAAAAGAATCGGAAATGCAAATCGTTGATAATTTCCCGCATACACGATTCACAGCTTGAATATGTGCAGGAGAAGAAAACACCGAAGGAAGTTTGGGATACCCTTCGGCGGGTTTTCGAACGTAAAAGCATTGCCAGCCGAATGCATTTGAAGCGCAAAATGTTAAGTTTACGTTTCGGAGGTGGAACTTTGCAGGAACATTTTTTATGTTTTGATCGTCTCGTCAGAGAATACCGGAACACAGGAGCTGAAATGGAGGAAATCGACATTATTTGTCATTTGTTGTTGACGTTGGGTCCATCATTTTCGACGGTTGTAACCGCTCTGGAGACAATGCCGGAGGATAACCTCAATCTCGAGTTCGTCAAGTGTCGATTGTTAGACGAAGAGGTTAAGCGTCGTGGAATAGGTATGGAATCGTTCACTTCAAAAGATGATGCAGCAGCTTTCTCGGGATCGAAACAAATGTTCTAGAAGAAGCTAAAGTGCTACGCGTGTAATAAAGAAGGACACAAACAGGTGGATTGTACTGAAAAGAAAAAGAAGAAACAAAAACCACAACATAGTGCGAAGGCAAATTTTTCGGAAACCAGCGATAAAGGTGTTAGTTTTGTCAGTTTTAGAGGTGATGTGGAATCGCAGGTAGATAATCATGTCAGGTGGTATCTAGACTCTGGTGCATCGGATCATCTAGCGAAAGATCGAGAGCTTTTCACAGAGCTTCGGCCACTGAATGCGCCAGTTGAAATAGCCGTGGCCAAGGATGGTGAAACAATTGTTGCGAAGCATAGTGTTACGGTAAAGGTCGTGTCGTTGGTGGATGGCAAGCAGATTGATTGTACGATCAATGATGTGTTATACGTTCCGAAACTCCGTTGTAACTTATTTTCAGTGATGAAAGTCGAACAAGCTGGTATGAAAGTTGTTTTTAACGCTGGAAAAGCAAAGGTATATCGGGATTCTGTTCTTGTTGCTTGTGCTGAACGTCGAAATAAATTATATGAGCTTATGTTCAATTCGGCCGGATTAAATGAACGTGATAATTGCTTTTTAACATATGGACGTATTCGGAAGGACCTGGAACTATGGCACCGCCGGTTCGGTCATCTAAGTGATAAAAACCTCAAAGTGTTAGTTCGGAACGATATGGTGTTAGGACTTCCGTTAAGTTTGAATTTTTCAAAAGACAATGTTGTCGTGTGTGAACCGTGTATTGCTGGTAAGCAAACTAGAAAACCTTTTTCGGTCGGTGTGAATAGGCGTTCCTCGCGTGTTCTAGAGCGAGTGCATACGGATGTGTGCGGGCCTGTGTCGCCAATAGGGTTATACGGTATGAAGTATTTCGTGACGTTTGTGGATGATTGGAGCCATTTCACAATGGTGTATCTAATGGAATCCAAAGACGAGGTGATGGAATATTTTCGGCAGTATGAAGCCCTAGTGACCGCGAAATTTGGTGTGAAGATTGCAACATTGAGGTGTGATAACGGTGGCGAATATCGCAGTAAAGAATTTGAGCTATTTTGCAAGCAGAAAGGGATTCAGGTTGAGTGGACAGTGCCGTATACTCCTGAGCAGAATGGTGTGAGTGAAAGAATGAATCGCACGCTTGTCGAAAAGACCAGGGCGATGCTGGAGGATTGTGCTATCGATAAGCGCTTCTGGGGTCAGGCTGTACAGACGGCGGCATACTTGGTGAATCGGAGTCCAACGAATGCAGTTGATGTTAATAAAACACCTTTCGAACTTTGGGAATCCAGGAAACCTGATGTATCAAAGCTTCGGGCTTTTGGGAGCAAAGTGTTTGTACATGTACCCAAAGAGCACAGGAAGAAATTGGATGCAAAGGCGTGGAAAGGAGTCTTGGTTGGATACTCGCCTAACGGGTACCGTGTCTGAGATCCAAAGAAGAAGCGAATCATTGTTGCTCGTGATGTCGATATTATCGAAAGTGGTGTGATTGCTGAACGAGAAATTGATAGCGGTACTGCTGATCAGTATTTTCGAGTGAAGAAAACCGGTGAAGATTTCGATAAAGAAGATGAAGTTTTAGAAGAAAATTTAGATCAATCGTCGTCTGAAGATGAGTATTTAGAGCCATCAGCTGAGGAAGAAGAATTTACCGATTTTATCAGAGAAGCTGAAAGAGGGGAATCTGAGGTCGAGAATGGACATGATAGGCCTCGACGTAGTCGAACTGCACCCATGTGGCATAAGGATTTTGATATGGAGTTTGCTGGATTTGCTTTAAGTGCAAAGAGTTTTGTTGACAACATACCAAATACTATTGTTGACTTGAAGAAGCGCCATGATTGGAATCTTTGGAAGGCTGCGATTGATGACGAAATGGATTCCTTGAAGCGAAACAATACTTGGACGATATCGAAATTACCCGAAGGACGTTCTCCAATTACATGTAAATGGGTGTTTACCATAAAACGAGGATATGATAATCAACCTGATAGGTACAAGGCACGGCTAGTAGCTAGAGGCTTCAGCCAACGAGCGGGCTTTGACTACACGGAAACGTACTCTCCTGTAGTAAAGCTTGATACTTTAAGAATGGTATTGGCGATTGCGAATCGAGACCGGATACACATTCACCAGATGGATGTAAAAACGGCATTCCTGAATGGCGAACTGAAGGAGGAGATCTATATGGCTCAGCCGGAAGGGTTCAGGGGAAAGAGCTATATTGTCGTCTTAACCGATCACTATATGGATTGAAGCAGTCTTCGAGGGCGTGGAATGATAGATTCCACAACTTTATGGAGAAATTAAAGTTTATTCGAAGTGTCAATGATCAATGTCTTTACGTTCGAGGTAATGGTTTAGAGAAGGTGATACTGATACTTTATGTCGACGACATGTTGATTGTTTGTTCGTCGCTGGAGATACTTGAAACTATCAAACGTCTTCTATGTGCGGAATACGAAATGAAAGATATAGGTGAGGTGAAGCAATTTCTAGGAATGAAGATCGAACGGAACATGAAACGTGGCGAAATGAAGATAAGCCAGCGGGATTACTTGGAGGAATTGTTGAAGCGTTTTGAAATGTTCGAATGTAAGCCAATATCAACACCAATGGAAAACAAGCTGCGCCTACGAAAAGGTGAGGAGAAGTTGAGAACTTCGGAACCGTATCGCGAGCTAATAGGATGTATTGATATATGCTTCACTCACAACAAGACCGGATATATCAGCAGCAGTAAATTACTTCAGCCAGTTTCAAAGCTGTCCGAATGAAGTACACTGGGTACATCTTAAACGAGTGTTGAGGTATATAAAGGGATCTTTAGCTGTTGGATTGATCTACAAGGAGGAGAAACAAATGCCTTTACTGTTGGTGTTCAGACGCGGACTGGGCGAATGATCTTGTTGATCGTCGATCTGTAACAGGATGTGTGTTCAAACTGTTTGGCTGTACAGTGAGCTGGATAACCCGGAAACAGCAAACGGTTTCGTTGTCGTCCACCGAAGCTGAGCTTGCGGCTCTTTGTACTGCAGCATGTCATACTATCTGGATGACGCGGCTACTGAATGAACTCGACAAGAAAGTTGAAGGTGCTGTTCAAATATATGAAGACAATCAGTCCACCATCAGGATTGCAGAAGATTCTCGCGATTATGGAAGGTTGAAACATGTAGATACCAAGTTCCATTTTCTTCGAGAATTGGTACAGCAAGGAGTGATTCAGATTGATTATTTGCGAACAACGGAGCAGCAGGCGGACATCATGACGAAAGGTCTTCCGAAGTCTACTTTCCAGAATATGTGCGTCAAGCTTGGATTAGATGGTTGCCGTGTTTGAGCAGGGGTGTTGAGTGTACAACCACTACAACCAGGTGTACATGCGATTAAGCCTCTACTGTTTATGTAATGTCAAATTGTCTGAGCACATGCTATCGAATGTTTTTGTTATTAAAAACGAACCTTTCATGTGAATACACGTTTTTCTTAGTTTGTGAAACCGCGTTTTTCTCTTGCTTATTCGAAACCACTTTATCCCCTAACCAATTTAGTGACGAAACGCCCTCACCTTAGGATATACCATGGCGCCTCTATATATACCAGGTGAAACAATCATATGAAATGCACTTTCAGCCATATTGGAATTGCTGTCGGTATTGTTTACAAACAGCTGCCGGCGGCTCTCAAATAAACTGACGCTTATTCGAACGGTGCCTACTATGTTCGGCTTTCGCAAATTTATGTGAAAAAGAAGAGATGATTTTGTAGAATTTCATTCTCATCCAGTTCATCCACTACTCTCGCATGTGAAAATGCAAAAATTTAAACGGTTTTATTTAGCTGTGACATGTTTGTATATAACATGTTTGTCTATAGCGCTTTACCACATTAATTGAAATTTGACTCCCTTCCTGGTGACCGATTTGTGAATACCAGATTGCCACCAGGAAAAAGGGACCACTCCATGAGTTGTGTTTCCGCACGACCTACCTGGTGAATAGTTGGAAACCGAAAGCGGGTAATGCGATGGCGACTGCTACGATGAGCCAGTGGAATGGGTGCTCACAATGAGTGCACAATACCCACTGCTTTGAGTAGTTCAACCCGTTCCACACAGGTACCAAACTCGATGTTTACAAAATATCCAATTAGAGATGAAAATGTCCAATTATTGACGTAGGATTACGTCTTTCGGGAACATATTGGGGTACAAATTGAAAAACGAATATCGATCGCATCGTGAAAAATGTCCAATTTCAAACGCTTATTGCTCAGTCATTTCATGACGGATTGATGAGATTTTTACATCAAAACATTGCGGCACTCTATAACAATTTTCCACCTTGAATAAAATAATATATATCATGTAATTAACTATCGAACAATTGAAAAATCTCAACCCCTATCCAAACGGTACTGATTGGTCGAAATTGACGTCATTTCTTTTTCGCCTGCTTCGCTTCTTTCGTTCCCCGATAAGTCAAATATTTGCATGGCGAGCGAGTGGGGGACGCCTATTTCTCACATACCAACTGATATAAAAGGACGGTAGCATTTTTGGATCTCATTCTCGTTCAACGCTCAGATCGGCAAACATCTAGGCTTCTAGTGTGCAGTGTTCTACAAATCAACCAACACCATACGGTGCGGCAAAGGAGAGGAAGCCATCGGCAACCAGCGATGGATGCGGTGCGGCAAAGGGGACAAAGAAGAGGAAGCAGCGAAGAGCATCGAATTAAATCTAGTGTGCATTGCTGGTGCGCTCCTCTTCACATCAACAATTGGATGCGGCAAAGGAGGCAGAGGAGCGAAGTGCATTGCATCGCATCGTATCACACCCGCTATCCGTCGTTTAGCTCGTCGTGGTGGTGCCAATCAAACCCTCGCAAATCGACGCACAGAAGCCGATGGCGCCAAAGTCAAGGAAAGCATCAGCGAATCCGTAAAAGCTACCGCTCCCAGAACTAAACTGCTACATCCGACTGAAACGCAGCAGATTCCGTACAACCCATTAAACCATTCCAGTCCTTCTCAGGACTATCAATTTGTTTTGAAACAAAAGAGTTTATTTTACTGTTTTCCACTTACCACAAAAACTACATAAAACTGATCAAAAATACTGTTTATTTTTACATTTTCTACTAACAACTAACATGGAACGTATCACGTCAAAAACATACGTTTCATCAACCACCTTTTACTGGATTTGGCAAAAGAAGCGAAGGACATATGCATGCACGTATATAACGGAACGCTCCAGTCATACACAGCCCCGATAAGAGACGAATGAATTCTCAGAGTTTAAAGTCTTTCTAATTCATTACCTATTACCGATACACAGCCCATTAGGGACGAATGACCTTTGGGTTAAAGTCCCTTCAAAAACAAGAACGAACGATACACAGCCCGTATCAGACAAATGCATGAAAGAATTCTATAAAATAATATTTTTGCGGTTCCTTTGCGCCAACTACACGGGCGAGTAGCACCATAGTAGCAAAAAATGTCGAAGCTCGTGACATCTGGTAGCAATATTTTTCTTCTTTTGAATTATAGAGACTTTAAACTTTACGTTCATTCGTCTCTAGCCCTGAGAAGGGCCCTTGCGAAGAAAACTAGTTCATACTCTTTCTCGACCTATCTTTAGAAAGACATTTTCATTGTCGCTCAGCACTCCTCAGCAAACGAGTCTGCTTTCGGTGGCACCAAGCGATGCCATGAGCAATATTCTTTTAGGGAGGCAGATTAATCTCCCATCGAACTAGAAGGCCCGAAGGCATATTGCCTGATGTTTCTACCAAAACACATCATTCAAACACATTTTTTTTCATGTGCAATTTTCATATAAGATTTTTTGACGTTTTTGACGTAGGACTACGTCTAACCGGAAGATATAGGGGGTGAAATGGAAATCTAGGCACTGAACAAGTAGGAAAAAATGCAAGATTTGGAACGCTTATAATTCGAGCATTTCTCAATAGATCGCAAAGGTTTTTGCATCAATTGATAGGAAATATATCTACGCATCTATCATAACGAATAACATTTAATTTTTCTTGAGATAAATAATTGAATAATTGTGAAATATCAAGCATTGTCAAAATGCACTATGTGCCCATTTTTGATTGGTCCATTTTGTGCTCCTCAAATCGTACCGACCAAAACGGGCAACCAGAGCAGCAGCGAAATAGAATGAAGCACGATTGGAAAGGAAAAAGAAAAAAATGAACAAAATATTGGTCGCAGTCTCACACATCCGTAATTCTCGAGCCAGCCAGTCAGCTTCAAAATCCCCGCTCCGCTGCCGTAACGATCATTCTCATTCAAACCATACACCACAGCGGTTCGCATCACAACACATCAACAAACCAACCCAAGCAGCCATGTCTGGACATGATAAAGGAGGAAAAGTGAAGGGAAAGGCAAAATCCCGCTCGAACCGTGTTGAACTGGAGTTCCCCGCAAGGGTAGCTAGGCCGAGTGCGTTAGTACCAGTGCACCAGTCCACCTAGCCGGCGTTATATAGTTTCGGCCGCCGAAGTGATCGAGTTAGCTGGCAAAGCTGCTCGCGACGATAAGAAAACCCGCATTCAGAACAGAACACATTCGGTTCGGTGGACATCAAGACAACAACAGGCAGTTGCAGCGAGTGGCGAGTGGCAAACGCAATCGCAAAACGGCATCAGGTAGCAGAAGAAAAAAGTTTGTTCTTTATACAAACTGCTTTGGTGGCAAATCCAGAACAAGGCGGCATCGAGGGCGTTCGAAATGGTTTTTTTCAAAACCATGAGTACTAAGTTTTCTAAATTGGAACCATTCCATAAAACAAGGCGCTTTTCAGGGCCATTAAACCTTCCAAAAAAGAGTTTAGGAAATACAGTTCAATGCTTTCTAAAACATTATCCAAAATAATAATAAAACATAAATTGATTTTTTCATAATTTGTTTGCCAGGATCTGATGAGTATGTGAATTTGGCAGTTGTTCTGAGCTTATTAACTATCAATAAGTTCAGGGACTTTCCTGATTATTCAATTTTCACCAATTCTTAAATTGTTTCCAGATTGAAAGTACAGTAATTTACAATTAGTTCGACATTTAGCTAATTGGACGGACATGTAATGCGACTTATTTAGTTGGACATTTTTGTAAACATAGAGATCCAAATTATGACCCCACATTGAAAGTCGACACTGTACCACTGTCATAGCAAATGTTCAATTACAGGTTAAAATCTCGTCTCGTTGGACTCGCCCCTCTGGCTGAGTCTGCCGATTTGTCTCTATCCTGTGAGTGTGTACCGCTAGAGTATAAAACACGCGGACCCCAAAAAAATATCTTATTTTCTTTCAAACCGTAAACCCGTGTGGTTGTACGGCATCGGCATCGTGGACGTAACAAAGGAGGACAAGTTAAGGGAAAGGCAAAGTCTCACTCGAACCGTGCAGGTCTCCAGTTCCCTGTTGGTCGCATTCACTGATTGCTCCGCAAGGGTAACTAGGCCGAACGGATTGGTGCCGGAGCACCAGTATACCTAACAGCGATTATAGAGTTTCGGCCGTCGGAGTGCTCGAGTTGGCTTGCAAAGCTGCTCACGACAATCAGAAAACCCGCATCAAAAACAAAGCAGCTTCGGTTCGGCGCTCATCAAGGCAACAATTAGTTTCAGTGAGTGGCAAAGTGTTTCTCCGGCACGTCGCATTAAATGTAATTTACTGAACAACATGTCACAAGCTGGATGGGAAGAAATTTTCCAACTGTGAAAGCTGTGGCGAGTGGCAAACGCAATAGCTAAACAGGAAGGTTTAACCGAACAAGATGGGAATATCGAGCGATAACAAAAACACAACACCAAAGGTTCTTTTCAGAAGCATCAACATATATATATTTCAGGTGCTACTGACATTCAACCGATTCGGTCGTGTTTTTAGCGCCCTTGTAAAAGAGTACGGAAAAATAGGAGTTTTCTCGCACAACTAATCAAATGCTTAGAGCAGCCTTTCTGAAGGCTTGATTAGTCCTAAATACAAATTGATTTTCAGCATCGCAACCCGAGGATAGCAGAAGAGGATATCAACAAACGTTCACTGCGGTGGCGGTGCTCACCGGTTCGCCGGAAAAAGCGCGCGCTTTTTCGGCATCACGCCCCTTTCTGGATCGGCGGAAGCCGTTCGAAAGGCATAAGCTGTGTGATAGTGACTAGTTTTTGGTAGTGATAATTATTAATAATATTTTAAAAATATATCCGCATACTGACGGTGAAGTGAAGAAAAATTCTAAAACGAAAATTTTATAGTGAATCGCTCGCGTTCTTTCGAGCACATTGGTGGTTCTTATAAGTGCTTTCAAAAAAATAGTGTGAATTTCTTGGTACATATCCGCAAGTGATTAGCCCAATATTCAATTTTTTCATAAAGTGCTCTGCAAAAGAAAAATCTTTTCTCCGGCTACACCTAAGGTGTAGCCGACAATCAACATGGCTTCCAGTAGCTCAGGGCCTCCGAGAGGCCGGGCTACAAACTTCTATGAAGGTAAGCCAACCGAAGCCACCGCTCCACTTTGGGCGGACCCATCGAATGGCAACCTGCAGATACTGCTCTTGAGGGCTACAGGAGACAAGGCTCTCCCATCCAACCCCTTCGTAGTCAGCAAGACTATAACGTCGGCAATCAAAAATTTCAGTAACTTCAACAGTGCCAAACCACAGAGAGACGAAAAAAAGAACCTTCAATATATTCTTACCACCAGGGACGAGGAATCAGTAGGTAAGCTTCTCCAAATTAACAAACTTATTGACAACACACCTGTTGAGATTATTTTCCACCCCACCCTAAACCAACGCAAATGCGTGGTTACATGCAGAGACGTGATTAATATCACCGAAACCGAATTGCTGAAAGAGCTTTCCGATCAGAAAGTGATCGATGTCAAGCGAATCACCAGAAAGGTAGGAGAAGAAATTATCCCCACAGCTACACTAATCATAACGCTTCGTGGAACTGTTGTTCCCGAATTCATTTATTTCGGTTTCATTCGCGCTGGGACTCGGAATTACTATCCGAATCCAATGCAGTGCTTCAAATGTTTCAACTTCGGACACACCAGCAAAAGATGCAAGCGTGAGAATCCGCTTTGCAGAAATTGCAGCAAAGAGCACCCCAAAGATTTTGATTTTAAATTGTGTAATACACCAGCACTATGCATTAACTGTCAAGGGAACCACTCCTCTTCCAGCAGGAAGTGCCCCGTATGGCTAAAGGAAAATGAAATCACAAAAATAAGAATCGATCGTGGTATCTCTTACAAAGAAGCAAAAATCATTTCCAACACCCAAAATGGTCCAACTTATTCGAGCGTCTTGCAAGACAGGCTCAACATTCGGGAACCAGTAGCTGGCTGCAAGTGCAAATGCAGCTGCGCCTCGGCCGTTTCGGCCGCTTCTAGTCGCGAAAGCACCCCCTCAATCATAGACACAACCATGACAGAATCGTCTACTGAAAGTTCAACAACCGAATCCGATAGTGAATCGGTAATTTCAATGGATACTTCTGAAGGCCTGAAAAAAAACAAAAGAAAAATTTCGAAAGGTTCATCCTCAGATTCAGATCCAAAATCTGAAGATGAAACCCAAACTAACAAAGACAAGAAAAGAACAAAAAACGATCTAAGAACTACATCACCAACAAATAACAACTTTACCACACCAACAAGAAACAACAACACCAACAACAACACACATCAAACAAAAAACAACAACAACAAGGCACATTCCACAAAAAACAACACACACACAACAAACTCTCCAAATACCTCTACACCAAACAAGAACGACATCAATACCTCGAAGAAAGCTTCTCTTTCCAAGGGTAAAGGACCATCGAACTAATTCTCTTTGAATAGTTCAAACATACACACAATTAAGACTTAGGAATTAGAGTTAAAAACACCAACACATTCACTCCAACACAGAAATTCGGGATACAATGGAACATCAGAAGTATCCGACGAAATATTCTAGAACTGAAAATGCTTATTTCAAACTCTAATCCCACAGTCATAGCCCTTCAAGAAACTATGACTCCAAACAACTTCGATAAACACTTCATCTCAAAATATATCACATATTTCAAAGAGGGTCCCAACCCCTCAAAAAACGGAGTTGCAATCGCAATCAAAGATGGCACTCCACATGATCTTCTTCCCATTACCACTGATCTTCAGGCAGTGGTAGTGCGCATTAAACACCCCTTTCCAATCACCGTCGTTAGCATCTACATCACTAATGATTCCGATCCGAACACTCTACGCGGCCAACTGGACCATCTGTTCGCCCAACTTCCCGCCCCAATCATGCTTATGGGTGATTTCAACGCCCACTCATACGCCTGGGGAGGTGCATACCTCGATCGAAAAGGATCCATCATTGAGGATTTCATATCCGACCATTCTCTTCTCCTTCTTAACAACGGCCAACACACCAGAATCCATTATTCTGGTACTACTTCAGCCATCGATCTCACTATAGTATCAGACAAACTATCTTCAAAACTTTCTTGGAACATCCACGATGATACTTGCGGAAGCGATCATTTTCCAATCTTCACTTCCTTCGGCCAAACTTCTCCAGAGTTTTCAACAAGGCCAAGATGGAAATTTGAATACGCTGACTGGGCTGGCTATCAGTTTGACATTGAAAACCGCCTCTCCGCTAAACGAGATTGGACAGCCAAGGAATTCTCCAAAGTTGTCCTAGAAGTTGCAATGGTGCACATCCCCAGAACCAGTGGCATCCCTGGCAGGAAATGTGTCCCATGGTGGTCGCCTGAGCTGAAGGCAGCGATCAAAGGTCGACGTAAGGCCCTACGCAAATTAAGAAAGGCCCATCCGGACAGCCCACTGAGACCCACTCTGCTTGCAGAGTTCCAAAGGGCTCGCAAAGAAGCTAAGACTGCTATCAACACAGCCAAGCACAACAGTTGGGTTAAATTCGTCAGCGAAATTAATCCCAACGCGTCAACAAAGGATTTATGGAGTAAGATTGGCAGGCTTCATGGAAAGAAAAGAAGCAAAGAATATAATCTTCTAATTAACGGTCAATACACCAATGACCGGAAAATCATCGCCGAGGCGTTTGGAGATTTCTTTGCTTCCGCCTCCTCCAATCAAAACTACGACCAAACCTTTCTAACCCACAAAACGGAATGCGAAAGAATTCCCATCGATTTTCATACCGATGTGGAATTTGACTTCAACAAAAACCTCTCCCTCAAAGAGCTCGATTGGGTACTGAACAAAGTCAAACAAGGATCCACAGGACCTGATGACATTAGCTACCCTATGCTTAAGAATCAACCCCATCTCGGGAAAAAAGCACTTCTGAAGCTCCTCAACAAAGTCTGGGACAGTGGAACCCTCCCCAGTTGCTGGAAAGAGGGTTTAATGATCTGTATCCCGAAACCAGACATGAACAACCATCTTCTTGACAATTTCCGCCCCATCACTCTCCTAAGTTGTGTTGTAGTTGTAGTTGTAGCAATCGAAAAAATCCTAGACGACGCAACTGAAAAATTACACCACATTGATATTGTTTCCCTGGATTTATCCAAGGCCTTCGATCGGGCATGGAGGTACCCAGTGCTGAAAAGCCTTTTCGACTGGGGGATTCGTGGGAGATTAGGTCTCTTCGTTAAAAGTTTTCTAGAAAACCGGTCTTTCAAAACCGTTATTAACAACCACCAATCTTCTCTAAAAATCCCAGAAAACGGCTTCCCACAAGGCTCAGCACTTTCACCAACCCTCTTCAACATTGCCATGCAATCTCTATTCGAGATTATCCCGGACCATATAAAGGTCATAGTCTATGCAGATGACATCACTCTTATCTCTACGAGCTGCTTCGGCTTAATTCAGAGAAAGAGGCTTCAAAAAACCTTAGACTCCATCCAAAACTGGGCTCTAAAAACAGGTTTTAAAATTTCCCCGGAGAAATCCAAACACATACATATCGGAAAAGCTCTCAGAAGGAGAACCTATCTTCAGCTCAACAAAATCCCGATCCCTACAATGAGGACATTGAAAATACTAGGGGTTACTTTCGACAAGAAACTCAACTTCCTATCACATTCCCAAAAGACCAAAATAGCCACCAGAAAGAAATTGAACATCATCAAGTCTATCGCAGGCAACCTAGCCTCTGGTCATAGAAAGACGTTGCTAAATGTTGTAAATGTTTGGTTGGTCCCACAAATCCTTTACGGAATAGGCACCTTCAGCCGTGGAGGGGACAGGGTGTTAAACACCATTCAACCAATTTACAATAAAGCAATTCGGCTCGCAATTGGCGCTTTTCCCTCCAGTCCTACTCTTGCTGTAATGGCAGAAAGTGGGCAACTTCCCTTCACCCACCTGGTAACAAAAGCCATCACGAATAAAGCCATCCGTCACTTGTCACTCCCCGAAAGCGACCACAATGTCCCATTAATACATAGAGCTAAAACATGGTTCAAAAATCTCACGAACAAAGATCTTCCCGATATATGTGAACGTTCATCTGCGACGGGAAGAAATTGGAACGTCAAACCGCCGAACATTAACCTTGAACTTCTCAAGACAGTTCGAGCGGGAGACCCTTCTCCAAAAGTCAAAGCCTGCTTCAATAACCTCGTTGCATCCAATTTTCAAATCAACCACCAGGTATACACAGATGGTTCAGTCAGTGCCGATGGAGTTGGATGTGGAGTCTTTGAGAGTAGATACACTGGTAGCTTTTCTCTTCCACCGCAATGCTCCATCTTCAGTGCGGAAGCTTTCGCCCTTTTAATAGCTACCCAAGAATGCACCCATGAGTTTCTTCCTACCATAATATTCTCAGACTCAGCTAGCTGTCTCCACGATCTTCTGAGTGGAAACAGCAAACACCCATGGATTAAGCAAACAGAAGAGGCTGCTTCAAATAAAAACATCTCCTTCTGCTGGGTTCCTGGTCACTCAGGAATCCGTGGAAACACAGCCGCCGACATACTGGCCGGCAAGGGCAGCAAAATAGATCCCCCAGACATGCCCTGTCCTCCATCTGACATTGTCCGCTGGGTAAAACAGCAAGTCCGTGAAAGCTGGGACATAGGCTGGATAAACAGCCGTCCCACTCATCTTCATAAAATTAAAAATTCCACTCTCCCTTGGGATGACCGCCTCAATAGTAGGGAAAGGCAAGTCCTTACCCGTCTTCGAATTGGGCACACTAACTTCACCCACTCACACTTGTTCTGCAGAGCCGAAAAACCCCAATGTGCTTGCAACGAAGCTCCGGTTTCCGTTAGCCATCTTTTACTTGAATGTCAACATACCAAAGATGCTCGAGTCCGACACAACATAGGTCAGAGTCTCCGAGATATCCTCAGTAGAGACGAGACCCAAGAAACCAATTTAATTGCGTTTCTGAAAGAAACCGACTTCTTTGGTAAAATCTAAACCGAAATACTAAATACCTTGGAAAGTGCTTATTAAAGTTCGCCACTTCACAGTCATGTATGCGTGTTTATGTGTGTATACACATGTATGTACGGGTCGGAAGGAAGGTATTCATACATGTATATACACGCATTCAATAATATTAAATAACAAATAATATAATATATACTTTCATACCCACATCTATCTTCTATCCATTACATTATACTTTAATCAACTTCCTATTCCTACAGCCACACTCACCAAGGAGAATAAATTCATTAAATAAACCTCTCCATTTTTCAGCTATACTATATACCATTAAATTCAAAACCACTATATTTTATTATCTATTCAAACTGTATTTCATTTCATTTCACCCCACCCCACACCTACTCCTCCCCTCTTTCCTTCCCATACCACTCCCACCCCCTCCCAATCCACTAATCCCACCCAAATCCTTTCCACTCCTTTCCTTCCTATCCTCCTGAGAGGGGCCGTTTTGTTTTTTGGCTTTGGAACACGCCTTTCGCTAGGTCACTTGTGCTTCGTTACTGCTTTGGTCCTCGGATCAGTAAATTTTTACTTTTCTTTACAGCATATATTAAATATCTTATGAAGCATAGGATCCCTTCCTACCTTCTTCTTTAACCGAGAGTCGAGCGGACAGGTCTGATGAGTGATTTTGTTGGTTTCCCTTTCGCCAGTCCCCTCTGGACTGGTTTTATTGTGGCTCTTCACTGGGCTGGAGGCGAATGAACTGCAAAGTTTAAAGCCTCTTAAAAACAAAGAAACGTGAAAAATACATCACGGCGCTTTTGGATCTCGGACTGGAACGTCACCCTCTGGCGCCTTGGAAGGAGTTTGCAGATTTTACCTGTTTTTTCACACCTAAAAAACTAACTTTTGCTTCTAGCAGCCTTTCTGAAGGCTAAGTTAGTCCTCAATATAGTTTTAGTTTACAGATTTGCTGCAGCAGACGACATCCGTTTATTTCGACCGCAGTGAGCGGTGCTTACCGGCGTGCCGGAAAAGCGCGCGCTTTTCGGCGTCACCAACGCCACGCCCCCTTTTTTCTTTTGGGCAGTGTTGGCAGTTTATTTGTAGCGATTAGGGATTTTAAATATAAAAAATATAATTTAAAAAGAAGACGTGCGCTTACGGACAGTGAAGTGACTGGTGAAAACAATTTCAAAAGCTTATTCGCGATATTGGTGGTTTTACAAGTGCTCTGGTTAAAAAAGTGTGAATTTCTGGACACATATCCCTAAGTGTAAAGCCCCCATAAATATTATATAGTGTTTTAACCCGAAGAAAACCTCAGTCATCGGCTATACCTAGGGTGTAGCCAGACAACAGCATGGCTTCAAGTAGCTCCGGGCCTCCGGGAGGCCGAGCTACAAACATGTACGAGGGTAAACCTATCCAACGTACCGCTCCAAGGTGGGCCGACCCGCTAAACGGAAATCTTCAAATCCTGCTACTTCGTGCAACAGGAGAGAAAGTAATCCCGACTAATCCGTTCGTAGTAAGTAAGACGATCGCCAACGCTGTAGGCAAAAAATATTACACAGCGCGACCGCAACGAGACGACAAGAAGAGGACACAATATATCCTTACGGCCAAGGATGAGGATATCATCGGTAAGCTCCTTCTAATTCATCAACTGATTGACGAAACCCCTATTGAAGTGATTTACCACCCAACCCTTAACCAACGCAAATGTGTTGTTACTTTCCGTGATGTCATGGACATCAAGGAATCCGAACTGGTTACAGAGCTTTCCGATCAAGGTGTGATCGATGTCAAGCGCATCACCAGGAAGGAGAATAATATTGTTTTGCCAACTGCCACTCTCATTTTAACTATTCGTGGAACTGTTGTTCCAGACTTCATTAATTTCGGATTTATTCGGGCTGGGACTAGAAATTTCTATCCCAACCCAATGCAATGCTTTAAATGCTACAAATTTGGGCATACAAGCAAACGATGCAAACGCGATAACCCGCTTTGCAGAAATTGCGGTCAAGAACATCCAGAACAAAAGGATGGAACTCAAACCTGCAACGCTTCAGCATTTTGCGTGAATTGCCAAGGGGACCATTCCTCTGAATTGCCAAGGGGACCAAAGGACAAATACAATGGACAAATTAATGGACCAACATATGCAAGTGTCTTGCAAGACAAACTCTCCAACTTGCAAAAATCAGTAACCAGCTGCAACTGTAAATGCAACTGCGCTGCAACTGCCTCGGCCGTTTCGGCCTCTTCCAGCCGCGAAAGCACCCCTTCAATTGATACTACACTCGACACTACCATGACAGATTCGACAACTGATAGTTCAACAGCTGAATCTGAGAGCGAATCAGTCATCTCCATGGATACTTCCGATGTTCCAAACAAAAATAAAAATAAAAGAAAGATTGCGAAAGGCTCATCTTCAGATTCAGATAAAAAATCCGAAGATGAAACCCTAACTAATAAAGACAAGAAAAGAACAAGAAATGAACAAAAACAGACACCAACAACAAATAACAATACAACCCCAACAGAAAACAACAACAACAACACTCATCAAACAAAAAACAACAATAACAACAACAGCAACGCACATTCAACAAAAAACAACACAAACACAACAAACACTCCAAAGACTTCTACACCAAACAAAACAGGACCATCGAACTAATTCTCTTTGAATAGTTCAAACATACACACAATCAAGACTTAGGAATTAGAGTTAAAAACACCAACACATTCACTCCAATACAGAAATTCGGGATACAATGGAACATCAGAAGTATCCGACAAAATATTTTAGAACTAAAAAAAAGACGGGTGGGTAATGTCGGGGACATAACCGGAGTGACGTAGGACTATACAAAGGGGACAGCTTTTGTTTTTTTTTTTTTTTTTTATCTGTATTATAGTGATTTTCAACTCATTTGGCTGGTTCGTCACTTTTTACTTCCATTTTTGGAAGAATGTCGGGAGTGAGAATTGAACTCGTGACCTTTAGCGTGAGAGGCATGGATGTTACCACTACGCCAGATCGCCTCCACAGGACAGCTTTTGTTAAATATATATTTTAAATATATTGTTTTATTTTCTTCTCCTACGTGAATACCTACCTATCTACCTGAATAATGGATTAGTTTACTGTTTACTCTTTATGAACATGTTGATGGTTCTGAAAAGATCCTTTGGTGTTGTGTTTTTGTTATCACTCGATATTCCCATCTTGTTCGGTTAAACCTTCCTGTTTAGCTATTGCGTTTGCCACTCGCCACAGCTTTCACAGTTGGAAAATTTCTTCTCATCCAGCTTGTGACATGTTGTTCAGTAAATTACATTTAATGCGACGTGCCGGAGAAACACTTTGCCACTCACTGAAACTAATTGTTGCCTTGATGAGCGCCGAACCGAAGCTGCTTTGTTTTTGATGCGGGTTTTCTGATTGTCGTGAGCAGCTTTGCAAGCCAACTCGAGCACTCCGACGGCCTCTATATACTCTGTAATTGATGTTAGGTATACTGGTGCTCCGGCACCAATCCGTTCGGCCTAGTTACCCTTGCGGAGCAATCAGTGAATGCGACCAACAGAGAACTGGAGACCTGCACGGTTCGAGTGAGACTTTGCCTTTCCCTTAACTTGTCCTCCTTTGTTACGTCCAGGATGCCGATGCCGTACAACCACACGGGTTTACGGTTTGAAAGGAAATTAGATATTTTTTTGGGGTCCGCGTGTTTTATACTCTAGCGGTACACACTCACAGGATAGAGACAAATCGGCAGACTCAGCCAGAGGGGCGAGTCCAACGAGACGAACGAATGAGCGTTAAAAGAGAGCGATGGCAAAAAAATACATTCATCATACTGATTTTTACCTCCGACCGAGAAGGTCGTCTTTTTCAGCTCGGCGTTTTGGCGTTTTGGACAGCAGACTGGGACGTCTCCCGTTGGCGATTTTGAAGCGGATTCATTTGGCGTGGTAGCAGAAGGCGAATAAGAAGGGGCATCAGCTCGTTTCCGACCGTGGAGAGTGTGCGCTTACCGGCCAGCCGGAAAAGCGCGCGCTTTTGTGGCGTCACTGACGCTGTTCTCTTTCGCGCTTGTTTCAGTGAATAAATAAATTTGTTACCATACAATTAGTGGAAATATATGCTCGCAAATACGCACGGTGAAGTGATTTAGCCCTTCAGGACCAAAAGTTGTAAACAACATAAATTCTATAGTGTATTTCTCTTGTTTTTACTGCGCTTTATAGTGGTTTTTTTGCGTTCTTCGGAGTGTTTATCTCCCGAACCAGTGTTGTTAAAAATATTTTTCGGGCACATATCCGAATAGTGCTTACCAATTCTTGTGCTTACTAGAACCATTCTGCCGGCTATACCCACGGTGTAGCCAGGCAACACCATGGCATCCAGTAGCTCTGGGCCTCCAGGAGGCCGAGCTACAAATTTTTATCAAGGGAAACCGACCCAACGCACCGCTCCAAAGTGGGCCGATCCTAATAACGGGAACCTGCAAATTTTGCTCCTACGTGCTACCGGAGAGAACGTGCTACCAACCAACCCGTTCATTGTTAGGAAAACAATCACCAATGCCGTTAAAGATTTCGATAGCGCGAGGCCTTCACGAGATGACAAGAAGAGGATGCAATATGTCTTAACATCCAGAGATGAAGACACTATAGGTAAGCTACTTCTTATTACCCAATTAATTGATAAGACACCTGTCGAGGTAATCTATCACCCAACACTAAATCAACGCAAATGCGTTGTCACCTGCAGAGAAATAATCAATTTAAAGGAAACCGAAATTCTTACCGAACTTGCCGACCAAAAAGTGATCGAAGTCAAGCGGATCACTAGGAAAGAGAACGACGTAATCATACCTACAGCCACACTGATTTTGACCATTCGTGGCACAGTAATCCCAGAAACAATTTCCTTCGGATATCTTCGCATCGGGACTAGGAATTTTTACCCGAACCCGATGCAGTGTTTTAAATGTTTCCGTTTTGGACACACATCAAAACGATGCCAGCGTGAAAACCCACTTTGTCGAAACTGCGGTAAAGAACACGAATCGGAAACAGAAATTAAGACGTGCAATGATATCGCATATTGTATTAACTGCCAAGGGAACCATTCCTCTTCTAGCAGGAAATGCCCTGTATGGCTCAAAGAAAACAACATTACAAAAATTAGAATAGATCAAGGCATCTCTTATAAAGAAGCCAAAGATCTATTCAATATTCAAAACAATGGACCAACTTATTCTAGTGTCCTGCAAAACAGGCTGAACACCCTTCAAACTGAAACACCCACTGCTAGCTGCAGTAAATGCAAATGTCAATGCACCTCCGCCATGACAAATTCCGACGCGAGTCGCGAAAGCACTCCATCTTCAATAGACACCACCATCACGGAAACCGATACCTCGACCACCGAATCAGAATATGATTCCGATGTTTCTATGGCAATCTCTGAGGCTCCAAGGAAAACCAAAAGGAAGATATCTTCCAAAGACACATCTTCAGAGGAGCTAAAAACCTCGGAAGATGAACTTCGACAAAATAAAGAGAAACAAAGAAAGAAGACACGAAACAATCAGGAATCAACGGAAACCACACCACAAAAAAACAACACACAAAACCAAAACACACAAAACACCAACACACAAAACAACAACACACACAATAACAATACACAAAACAACAACACACAAAACAACAACAAGAAAACGACAAAAACACTAACTTCCTCCACCCCAAACAAAAATGACAAGAAATCCGGAAAGAACAGCACCCCTTCAAAGGGGAAATAAGATCCACCTTACTCGTCAATACATTCACTCCAACGAGCAAACTAGCTATTCAATGGAACATTCGAAGTCTCCAAAGAAATTTTCCGGAATTACAAACATTAATTCATAAATATAATCCCACAATCATAGCTCTTCAAGAGACTATGACGCAAAGAAATTTTCACAAAGATTCTATCAAAGGATACACCACTTATTTCAAAGAAGGACCCAACCCTTCATTCAACGGGGTTGCAACTTCAATAAAAATCGGCATCCCCCACAATTTTCTCCCCATTAACACCGCTCTACAAGCAGTGGCAATACGAATAAACCTTCCTTTTCCAATCACAGTAGCCAGCATATACATTTCTCCTACGTCCGACCCGGCTCTTCTACGGAATCAACTGGACCATCTTCTTAACCAACTTCCCTCCCCAGTTCTCCTTATGGGTGATTTCAATGCTCACTCATACGCCTGGGGATGTTCATACCTCAATCGAAGAGGTTCCATTTTAGAGGATTTTCTCTCCGATAATACTCTCACTCTTCTGAACAACGGCCAACACACCAGAATCAATTCTGCTTCTGGCTCTTCTTCGGCCATAGATCTCACCATCGTATCCCCTCAACTTTGTTCAAAGCTTTCATGGAACACCCACGATGATTGCTGCAACAGCGATCATCTCCCAATATGTATTTCCCTTGGCCAACCTTCTCCAGAAGTTTCAACAAGGCCTAGATGGAAATTTGAATATGCAAACTGGGCTGGCTATCAATGTGACATTGAAAGCTGCCTCTCAGCCAAACAAGATTGGACACCCGAGGACTTTTCCCAAGCCGTCCTTGAGGTTGCAATTCGGCACATTCCTAGAACCAGCGGAAATCCTGGTAGAAAATGCGTCCCATGGTGGACACCTGAAGTAAATAAAGCTATCAAAGACAGGAGAAAAGCCTTACGCAAGCTAAGAAAGGCCCATCCGGATAACCCATCTAAGCACACTCTGCTAGAGGAATTCCAAAGGGCTCGCAAAAATGCTAGAGCTATTATTAAAACAGCCAAGCATAACAGCTGGATTAAATTTGTCAACGATATTAATCCCAACACGTCGTCAAAGGAATTATGGAGCAAAATTGGCAGGCTTCATGGGAAAAAAATGAACAATGAATACAACCTTCTAATCAACGGTCAGTACACAAATGATCGCAAAACGATAGCAGAGGCCTTCGGAGATTTCTTTGCCTCCACCTCAGCTACCCAAAGCTTCGATACTACCTTCCAAACTCGCAAGGCAGAATGCGAAAAAATCCCCATTGATTTTGACACCGATGCAGATTTTGACTTCAATAGAAATCTTTCATTCAAAGAACTAGAATGGGCTTTAAACAAAGCAACACGCGGCTCCACTGGACCAGATGACATCAGCTACCCAATGCTGAAAAACCTACCCTATCTTGGGAAAAAAGTTCTTTTAAAACTTTACAACAATGTATGGAACAGTGAAATTTTCCCAAATTGCTGGAAAGAGGGCCTAATGGTCTCTCTGCCTAAACCAGACAAGAATAATCACCTGCTGGACAACTTCCGTCCCATCACTCTTCTGAGTTGCGTCGGTAAAATCATGGAAAAAATTATCAACCGGCGCTTAACGACCTTTTTAGAGTCAAACAAGCTGCTCGACCCTAGACAATTTGCCTTCCGCGCGGGTAAAAGTACAGAAGACTGCCTCGTAGCTCTCGAAAAAGTCCTAGACGACGCCGCTGAAAGTAATCTGCACGCAGATGTTGTATCACTCGATCTTAGCAAGGCCTTCGATCGAGCATGGAGGTACCCAGTTCTGAAAAATCTTTTCAACTGGGGGGTTCGTGGTAGATTAGGCTTCTTCATCAAAGGGTTTCTGGAAAACAGAACCTTTAAAACAATCATCAACAATCACATGTCTTCATTGAAAATTTTTGAAAACGGGTTTCCCCAAGGTTCAGTCCTTTCTCCAACACTGTTCAATGTTGCCATGCAACCTATTTTTGAATTAATTCCCGACAGTATAAACATTTTTGTTTATGCTGATGATATCACTCTTGTTTCTGTCAGTGGCTTTGGGCTAGCACAGAGAAAGAGACTTCAAAGTACAATTGATTCCATACAAAACTGGGCCCAAAACATAGGATTCCAATTTTCGCCAGAAAAATCCCGATTCATTCACATTGGCAAAACACTCAAAAAGAAATCCGCCCTAAAGCTTAATCAAACCGAAATCCCTCAGAAGAGAACACTAAGAATACTGGGCGTAACCTTCGATACCAGGCTTAACTTTTTACATCATGTTCAATTAGTCAAAAAAACAGCGAACGGTAAAATGAATATCCTGAAGTCTATTACAGGAAGTTTATCCTCTGGACACAGAGAAACATTGCTGAAAATTATCAATGTCTGGTTGATCCCCCAAATTCTCTACGGAGTAGGCATCTTCAGCCGTGGTGGGGACAGAGTACTCAACGCCATTGAACCCATCTACACCAAAGCAATAAAGCTAGCAACAGGAGCCTTCATCACGAGTCCCACTTCTGCCGTCATGGCGGAAAGTGGCCATCTACCTTTCAAATACCTTGTGACAAGAATTATCACAGGTAAAGCCATCCGACAACTTTCACTTCCTGACAATGACCCCCATGTACCATTAGTAATTCGAGCTAAAAACTGGTTCAAAGACCTCACAAATCAGGACCTTCCCGATATATGCGCACTTTCAACTGCCACGGGAAGAAAATGGAACGTCATACCGCCGAACGTGAATCTTGATCTTCTCAAGACTGTCCGTGCAGGCGACCCTCCACCAAAAATTAAAGCCTGCTTCAACCATCTCACGGCTACTCACTTTCAAAACAAACACCAGGTCTACACAGACGGTTCTGTTAACTCCGATGGAGTTGGGTGTGGAATTTTCGAGAACAGATACACCGGTAGCTTTTCTCTTCCACCGCAATGCTCCATCTTCAGTGCGGAAGCTTTTGCTCTATTAATAGCTACACAAGAGTGTACCCTTGATCACCTTCCTACGGTAATTTTCTCCGATTCAGCCAGCTGTCTTCAAGACCTGCTCAGTGGAAACAGTAAACACCCATGGATAATACAGACAGAAGAGGCTGCTTCAGAAAAAAACATCTCCTACTGTTGGGTTCCTGGTCATTCCGGAATCCTCGGAAACACAGCCGCAGACAAACTGGCCGGTAAGGGTAGCAAAATGGAACCACCAGTTATACCCTGTCCTCGAACTGATATAGTTCGCTGGGTCAAACAGCAAATTCGCGAAAGCTGGAACATAGGCTGGCTAAATAGCCCTCCCACCCATCTCCATCAAATCAAAAATACCACACTTCCTTGGTTTGATCAAAACAACAGCAAAGAAAGACGGGTGCTAACCCGTCTTCGAATTGGACACACTTTTTCCACACACTCACACCTAATGAAGAAAACCGAAAGACCACTTTGCGCATGTAACTCAGCCCAAGTTTCAGTTAGGCATCTTCTACTAGAATGCCAACACACCAAAGATGCTCGTGTCCGACACAATATAGGTCAGAGTCTCCGAGACATTCTCAGTAGAGACGAGACACAGGAAACCAATTTGATTGCGTTTCTGAAAGAAACCGGCTTCTTTGGTAAAATCTAAAATACACTCTTATTTCAGTTAGTCACTTCACCGCCGCGTATGCATATACATGTAGATATAAGTAAATAAAATGTATATATATGTATGCATGTACATGCGCATGCATGCACAGGTTTATGTACAAAATTACAAATCTAACAAAAATGGCGTATGTATGTGTATGCATCTATAAACATATAACATACAAAAATACTAAAACAAATAAAAATACATAAACATAAACATCTTCCATATATAACTCACAAATTAACTTTTTCCAGCATATGCAGCAGTACTATATAATCAAACAGCATACCTTTTAAACATATTATTATTTTATTTACTCAATTCTAACCACACTAATTCATACTTATCCAGCATTTTACTAACATCATTAAACTAACTACATTTATAAATCACCCAACATCACATCATTCCTTCCCACTCCATCCCACCCCTTCTCCTTACCTTTCCTTTCCTTTTCAGCCACCCACCCCCCACTCCCTCCCTTTCCCTTTGTTCTAGAGCTTGGTTCTACGATGCTTCGTCGCCGCTTTGGTACTAATTAATAACAATACAATTACGTTACAGCTTATATTAAACATCTTATATGGCATAGGATCCTTTCCTGCCTTCGCCCGGTTTTACATCTGAGCAGACAGGTCCGCTGAATATGGTTTTTTCTTCTTTTTCACCAGCCTCCTCAAGACTGGTGCTCAATGGCTCTTCTCAGAGCTAGAGGCGAATGAATTGAAAAGTTTAAACCCTCTTAAAGCCAAAAAGAAGAAGAAGAAAATACATTCATTACGATTTGTTCGCTCGTTGGATTCACATGCAGGCTAAAAAGGGTCCTTTTCAGGATCACAAAATTATCTTCAATCTAAAGAGTTTATTGTTTTGTTATCACTCGATATCCCCATCTTGTTCGGCTAAACCTTTATGTTTAGCGATTGCATTTGCCAATCGCCACAGCTTTCACACCTGTAATTGAACATTTGCGATGACAGTGGTACAGTGTCGACTTTCAATGTGGGGTCATAATTTGGACCCCGAACTCTATGTTAACAAAAATGTCCAACTAAATATGTCGCATTACAGGTCCGTCCAATTAGCTAAATGTCGAGATGAGTGTAAATTACTGTACTTTCAATCTAGAAGCAATTTTAGAATTGGTGAAAATCAATAAGCTCAGAACAACTGCCAAATTCACATACTCATCATATCCTGGTAAACAAATTATAAAAAAATCAATTTGTGTTTTATATATTATATATTTTATATATTTGTTTTATTATTATTTTGGATATTGTTTTAGAAAGCATTTAACTGTATTTCCTAAACTCTTTTTTGGAAGGTTTAATGGCCCTGAAAAGCGCCTTGTTTTAAGGAATGGTTCCAATTTAGAAAACTTAGTACTCGTGGTTTTGAAAAAAACTATTTCGAACGCCTTCGATGCCGCCTTGTTCTGGATTTGCCACCAAAGCAGTTTGTATAAAGAACAAACTTTTTTCTTCTGCTACCTGATGCCATTCTGCGATTGCGTTTGCCACTCGCCACTCGCTGCAACTGCCTGTTGTTGTCTTGATGTCCACCGAACCGAATGTGTTCTGTTCCGAATGCGGGTTTTCTTATCGTCGCGAGCAGCTTTGTCAGCTAACTCGATCACTTCGGCGGCCGAAACTATATAACGCCGGCTAGGTGGACTGGTGCACTGGTACTAACGCGCTCGGCCTAGCTACCCTTGCGGGGAACTCCAGATCAACACGCTTTCCCTTCACTTTTCCTCCTTTACCATGTCCAGACATGGCTGCTTGTGTTGGTTTGTTAATGTGATGTGATGCGAAACGATGTGGTGTACGGTTTGAATGAGAATGATCGTTACGGCAGCGGAGCGGGGATTTTTAAGCTGACTGGCTGGCTCGAGAGTTACGCATGTGTGAGACTGCGACCAATGTTTCGTTAATTTTTTCTTTTTCCTTTCCAATCGTGCTTCATTCTATTTCGCTGCTGCTCTGGTTGCCCGTTTTGGTCGGTACGATTTGAGGAGCACAAAATGGACCAATCAAAAATGGGCACATAGTGCATTTTGACAATGCTTGATATTTCACAATTATTCAATTATTTATCTCAAGAAAAATGAAATGTTATTCGTTATGATAGATGCGTAGATATATTTCCTATCAATTGATGCAAAAACCTTTCCGATCTATTGAGAAATTCTCGAGTTATAAGCGTTCCAAATCTTGCATTTTTTCCTACTTGTTCAGTGTCTAGATTTCCATTTCACCCCCTATATCTTCCGGTTAGACGTAGTCCTACGTCAAAATTCTTATTTCGAGCTCTAATCCCACAGTCATAGCCCTTCAAGAAACTATGACACCAAACAATTTCAACAAACACTTCATCCCAAAGTACATTACATACTTCAAAGAGGGTCCCAACCCCTCAAAGCACGGAGTTGCAATCGCAATCAAGGATGGCACTCCACATGATCTTCTTGCAATTACCACCGACCTTCAGGCAGTGGTAGTACGCATTAAACACCCCTTTCCAATCACTGTCGTCAGCATCTACATCACTAATAATATTAATCCGGCCACTCTACGAGGCCAACTGGACCATCTGTTCTCCCAACTTTCCGCCCCAATCATACTTATGGGTGATTTCAACGCCCACTCATACGCCTGGGGAGGCGCATACCTCGATCAAAAAGGATCTATAATCGAAGATTTTATCTCCGACCATTCCCTACTCCTTCTAAACAACGGCCAACACACCAGAATTCATCAGACTGGTACTTCTTCGGCCATTGATCTTACTATGGTATCACACAAACTCTCTTCAAAACTTTCATGGAACATTCACGATGATACCTGCGGCAGCGATCATTTTCCAATTCTCATCTCCTTCGGCCAATCTTCTCCAGAGTTTCCAACAAGGCCAAGATGGAAATTTGAATATGCTGACTGGGCTGGCTATCAATTTGATATTGAAAACCGCCTTTCCGCTAAACAAGACTGGACAGCCGAGGAATTCTCCAAAGTTGTCCTAGAAGTTGCAATGTTGCACATCCCTAGAACCAGTGGCATCCCTGGCAGGAAATGCGTCCCATGGTGGTCGCCTGAGGTGAAGGCAGCGATCAAAGGTCGACGTAAGGCCTTACGCAAACTCAGAAAGGCCCATCCGGATAACCCCCATAAGCCCACTCTGCTCACAGAGTTCCAAAGGGCTCGCAACGAAGCTCGAACTGCCATTAATTCAGCCAAACACAATAGTTGGGCTAAATTCGTCAGCGAAATTAACCCTAACACGTCGACAAAGGAGTTATGGAGTAAGATTGGTAGGCTTCATGGCAAGAAAAGAAGCAAAGAGTATAATCTTCTTATTAACGGTCAATACACCAATGACCGGAAAATCATCGCCGAGGCGTTCGGAGATTTCTTTGCATCTGCCTCCTCCAATCAAAATTACGACCAAACCTTTCAAACCCATAAAACGGAATGCGAAAAAATTCCCATCGATTTTCATACCGATGTGGAATTTGACTTCAACAAAAACCTCTCCCTCAAAGAGCTCGATTGGGTACTGAACAAAGTCAAACAAGGATCCACCGGACCCGATGACATCAGCTACCCGATGCTAAAGAAACTACCCCATCTTGGGAAAAAAGCACTTCTGAAGCTCCTCAACAAAGTCTGGGACAGTGGAACCCTCCCCAGTTGCTGGAAAGAGGGTTTAATGATCTGTATCCCGAAACCAGACATGAACAATCATCTTCTCGACAATTTCCGCCCCATCACTCTTCTAAGTTGTGTTGAGAAAGTCATGGGAAAATTAATAAATCGACCCTTAACGACCTTTCTAGAGTCAAATAAGCTGATTGATTCCAGACAATTCGCATTCCGCCCGGGAAAAGGTACAGAAGAGGTGCCTCGTAGCAATCGAAAAAATCCTAGACGACGCAACTGAAAAATTACAGAACATAGATATCGTTTCACTTGACCTATCCAAGGCCTTCGATCGAGCATGGAGATACCCAATGCTGAAAAGCCTTTTCAACTGGGGGATTCGTGGGAGGTTAGGCCTCTTCATAAAAAGTTTCCTTGAAAACCGGTCTTTCAAAACCATCATCAACAACCATAGGTCTTCTTTAAAAATCCCTGAAAACGGTTTCCCCCAAGGCTCAGCACTTTCACCTACCCTTTTCAACATTGCTATGCAATCCATCTTCGAACTAATTCCCGATCACATAAAGATCATAGACTATGCAGATGACATAACTCTTATCTCTACGAGCTGCTTCGGCTTAAATCAGAGAAAGAGGCTTCAAAAAACCTTAGACTCCATCCAAAACTGGGCTCTAAAAACAGGTTTTAAAATTTCCCCGGAGAAATCCAAGCACATGTACATTGGAAAACATCTCAGTAGGAGAACCTATCTTCAACTTAACAAAATCCCGATCCCCACAACGAGGACGTTGAAAATACTAGGAGTTACTTTTGATAAGAAACTCAACTTCTTACCACATTCCCAAAAGACCAAAATAGCCACCAGAATGAAGCTGAACATCATCAAGGCTATTGCAGGCAACCTAGCCTCTGGTCACAGAAAAACACTGCTGAATATTGTAAACGTTTGGTTGGTCCCAAAAATCCTATACGGAATAGGCACCTTCAGCCGCGGAGGGGACGGTGTGTTAAACACCATTCAACCAGTTTACAATAAAGCAGTCAGGATTGCAATCGGAGCTTTTCCCACTAGCCCCACTCTTGCCGTAATGGCTGAAAGTGGTCAACTTCCCTTCAAACACCTGGCGACAAAAGCCATCACAAATAAAGCCATCCGTCACCTGTCACTTCCCGACAGTGACCACAATGTCCCACTAATACGCAGGGCCAAAACATCATTCAACAACCTCACAAACAAAGACCTCCCCAATATTTGTGAACGGCCATCTGCTACGGGAAGAAATTGGAACGTCAAACCGCCGAACATTAACCTTGATCTTCTTAAGGCTTTCCGAGCGGGAGACCCTTCTCCAAAAATCAAAGCTTGCTTCAATAACCTCATTGCATCCAATTTTCAAATTAATCACCAGGTATATACAGATGGTTCAGTCAATGCCGATGGAGTTGGAAGTGGAATTTTTGAGAGTAGATACATAGGTAGCTTTTCTCTTCCACCGCAATGCTCCATCTTCAGTGCGGAAGCTTTCGCTCTTTTAATAGCTACCCAAGAATGCACCCATGATTTCCTTCCTACCACAATATTTTCCGACTCAGCTAGCTGTCTCCATGACCTTCTAAGTGGAAACAGCAAACACCCATGGATAATACAAACAGAAGAGGCTGCTTCAGATAAAAACATCTGCTTCTGCTGGGTTCCTGGTCACTCAGGAATCCGCGGAAACACAGCCGCCGACATATTGGCCGGCAAGGGCAGCTAAATGGAACCCCCAGACATGCCCTGTCCTCCATCTGACATTGTCCGCTGGGTAAAACAGCAAGTCCGTGAAAGTTGGGACATAGACTGGATAAACAGCCGTCCCACTCATCTTCATCAAATCAAAAATTCCACTCTCCCTTGGGAGGACCGTCTCAATAGTAGGGAAAGGCAAGTCCTTACCCGTCTTCGAATTGGGCACACTAACTTCACCCACTCACACTTGTTCTACAGAGCCGAAAAACCCCAATGTGCTTGCAACGTAGCACCCGTTTCCGTTAGCCATATTCTATTAGAATGCCAACATACCAAAGATGCTCGAGCCCGACACAATATAGGTCAGAGTCTCCGAGATATCCTCAGTAGAGACGAGACCCAAGAAACCAATCTTATTGCGTTTCTGAAAGAAACCGACTTCTTTGGTAAAATCTAAATCTAAATACTAAGTACTTTTGAAATTGTTTATTTATTACAGTTCGCCACTTCACGGTCATGTATGCGTGTTCATGTATGTATATACATGTATGTAACTACATACATATATATACACGCATCTATTAATACATATTCTCACATATATATATTCCATTTATTACATTACTTAACTGATTTCCTAACTTTACAGCCACATTCACCAAGGAGGATAAATTCATTAAATAAACCTCTCCATTTTTCAGCTCTACTATATACCATTAAATTCAAAACCACTATATTTTATTATCTATTCAAACTGTATTTCATTTCATTTCACCCCACCCCACACCCACTCCTCCCCTCTTTCCTTCCCATACCACTCCCACCCCCTTCCACTCCAATAATCCCACCCAAATCCTTTCCACTCCTTTCCTTCCTATCCTCCTGAGAAGGGCCTTTTTGTTTTTTTGTTTTTGGAACACGCCTTTCGCTGGGTCACTTGTGCTTCGTTACTGCTTTGGTCCTCGGATCAGTAAATTTTTACTTTTCTTTACAGCATATATTAAATATCTTATGAAGCATAGGATCCCTTCCTACCTTCTTCTTTAACCGAGGGTCGAGCGGACAGATCTGATGAGTGATTTTATTGGTTTCCCTTTCGCCAGTCCCCTCTGGGCTGGTTTTATTGTGGCTCTTCACTGAGCTAGAGGCGAATGAACTGCAAAGTTTAAAGCCTCTTAAAAACAAAGAAAGAAAGAAAGAAAAATACATTCATTACGATTTGTTCGCTCGTTGGATTCACATGCAGGCTAAATTGATGTTTGGTGAAAATTGCTCTGATGTGGGTTCGAACTCCGGTCGTCTGGATTATCATCCACCAGCTATCTCGCGCGGTTATCTGAAATTTAGTTCAACAGCGGTTAAAAATTTCGAGTACATCAGCATTTCCTTGACATTTCAATATGATGTAATATGTTCTTTATTAGGATCTAATAATGGTATTTAAAATCGAGTTTTTACATTCCATGCGATTTCAAATATACACGATACATACTTTGATTGATATTATATGCGATTATGATTTATTCGGATTTCTTGTAAGACTTGGCACGTGCAAAATTATACGATTTAATGTTTGCTGGGTATACTCTATCTCATTATATTAAGCTGTCAAAAAAGTCCTGCGGTATTTCCGCGAGGTTTCGTTGTAAGCGCGTAGTTCTAGTTGTATTCATTGTATCGAGTCATACTATAGCTTGTTGGAAAGGTATTAATATAGTCCCTATAATATAGTCCTTGACAGTGTTTTGTTTGGTTAAGTCGTTCGTGAGTTATAGTGTCGCAAATATGGAGCAAAATAAAGAGAAAATCCGACATATTTTACAGTACTACTATGACAAAGGCAAAAATGCATCTCAAGCTGCCAATAAAATTTGTGCAGTTTATGGTACAGGTACGATACAGTTTCCATTTCCACCGCACAACGATGGTTTCAACGTTTTCGTTCTGGTGTAGAGGTCGTCGAAGATGCGCCACGCCCCGGAAGGCCTGTCGTCGAAAATTGCGACAAAATCGCTGAATTAGCCGAGAAAGACCGGCATAGTAGCAGCCGTAGCATCGGCCAAGAGCTGGGGATAAGTCATCAAACCGTTATTAACCATTTGAAGAAGCTTGGATTCACAAAGAAGTTCGATGTATGGGTGCCACACACGTTGACGCAAAAAAACATCTTTGACCCTATCGATGCATGTGAATCGCTGCTGAATCGCAACAAAATCGACCCGTTTCTGAAGCGGATGGTGACTGGCGATGAAAAGTGGGTCACTTACGACAACGTGAAGCGCAAACGGTCGTGGTCGAAGCCAGCTGAAGCGGCTCAGACGGTGGCCAAGCCCTCATTAACGGCCAGGAAGGTTCTGCTGTGTGTTTGGTGGGATTGTCAAGGAATAAAGGGTGTGTCACATCAAATTGCATCACGGAAAAAACGCTGTAGAAATTCGCCCAGTAGACCAATCCTTTTGAAAATTTTAGACAGTAAAATAAAAACTATTAAACAACTTTTGGCATTTTCTTTTTATTCATACTTCGAGCCCAAGCCCGTATGCTTGCACCTTCCTCTTTACCCCGTGCATAAGGTTCTGTACAACGTCAGGTTGTAGTTTTTTTTGAACAGAAATCCATTTTCTCTTGAAGTCCGCCTCCGATTTGACAACTTTTGGGTTCTTCCGGAGGGCCTGCTTCATAATCACCCAATATTTCTCTATTGGGCGAAGCTCCGGCGCGTTGGGCGGGTTCATTTCCTTTGGCACGAAGGTGACCCCGTTGGCTTCGTACCACTCCAACACGTCCTTTGAATAGTGGCACGAAGCGAGATCCGGCCAGAAGATGGTCGGGCCCTCGTGTTGCTTCAATAGTGGTAGTAAGCGCTTCTGTAGGCACTCCTTAAGGTAAGCCTGCCCGTTTACCGTGCCGATCATCACGAAGGGGGCGCTCCGCTTTCCGCAAGAGCAGATCGCTTGCCACACCATGTACTTTTTGGCAAACTTGGATAGTTTCTGCTTGCGAATCTCCTCCGGAACGCTGAATTTGTCCTCTGCGGAGAAGAACAACAGGCCCGGCAGCTGACGAAAGTCCGCTTTGACGTAGGTTTCGTCGTCCATTACCAGGCAATGCGGCTTCGTCAGCATTTCGGTGTACAGCTTCCGGGCTCGCGTCTTCCCCACCATGTTTTGCCTTTCGTCGCGGTTAGGAGCCTTCTGAACCTTGTATGTACGCAGGCCCTCCCGCTGCTTGGTCCGCTGGACGAATGAACTTGACAAATTCAGCTTATTGGCGACATCCCGGAACGAACTTCTCGGATCACGTCTAAACTGCTTAACTACGCGCTTGTGATCTTTTTCACTGACGGAGCATCCATTTTTGCCGTTCTTCACCTTGCGGTCGATGGTTACCCAGCAAACATTAAATCGTATAATTTTGCACGTGCTAAGTCTTACAAGAAATCAGAATAAATCATAATCGCATATAATACCAAACAAAGTATGTATCGTGTATATTTGAAATCGCACAAAATGTAAAAACTCGATTTTATATATCATTATCAAAATAAGTCGCATTTCGGTATAATAAACATCAGTTTTATGATGTACATTGTCGTAAAATAGATTTAATCTGCATCATATGCGTATATCACGCTGATGCAGTTTGTGTGTCGTATAAGCGTATAGTTTAAATCGATTCAGTACTGCAGTAAATCGTGTTGCATGCTGAAGAAAATCATGAAACAGTAAATCATATTAGATCCTAATAAAAACATATTACATCTCATTGAAATGTCAATGAAATGCTTTAATATTGACAAGTTTCATTTCATAACAGCAATGTCTGATCACATGCGGAAGAACAAAATAATTAAATTTAAAAAAAGTGGCTCTTATAGTCGATTACTCACGAAACATCGCAATCGCTGGAGAGAAGCTAAACGGATCGAAACAAATATGAGCGAAACTCATAATCAATTAACAGATGAAAATGGAATGTTGAACGAATCCCCAAAACAAAACAATTTGGATTTTAATTTGATTCCAGGAATGGAGCAATTCAATGACTTAATTGATGATGGTAATTTAATTTTAATTTTTAATGATTTCATAAAACGTGTTCAATTTCAATCTATTACAGGAAACCATAGATATTTTATGGATTAACAAAAATGGACTTCTGAATATCGGATATCTCAAACTGCACTGAAATCACTGATTACTATTTTGAAAACGAACCTGGAATTGAATATGCCACGTGATCCAAGGACTCTGATGCAGACACCAAAAAGTGTAACCATACTCAATATGAAAGAGAATGGACAATATTGGCATCAAGGATTGGAATTATGCCTTAAACGTACTTTCAATAATCTTACTATGCCTATGACAATATCGCTTAATATCAACATAGATGGTTTACCACTGTTTAGAAATTCAATGCATAACTTCTGGCCTATTGTATGCAACATATATGAACAGCCAGATATTCCTCCTGTGGAAATTGGTATTTTTCATGGAATTGCTAAACCGAAATGTGTGTTTGAATATCTTTCACCGTTCGTGGATGAAATATTGCCAATATTGAAATCGGGATTAGTAGTAAATGGTCACATTTTAACAGTTAAGATCCTTTGTTTTATATGTGATACCCCAGCAAGATCATTCATCAAAGGGGTTGTGAATTTTAACGGTAAATTTGGTTGTATTAAATGTACTACAGAGGGACAATACTGTCATACATCCCGCACAATGATTTATCCAGATCTCAATGCTCCTAAACGAATGGACGAGATGTTTCGCGAAAAAAAATATCAATGTCATCAAGTTCTTGATACTCCTCTTGCAAAACTACCAATTGATATAATAGAAGATGTCATTGTAGCCGATTCTTTACATCTGTTAGAATTGGGGGTGATGCGTAGGCTTCTCAATGGATGGCGCACGGGATCTCTAACTAGTAAACTAAAATGGAGTACATTTGAAAAAAAATGAGATCTCGAAGTTCTTGTGTAGCATAACGTTCCCATCAGAATTGCATCGTCGTATGCGTTCTCTAGAATTTATTTTCTCTTTGGAAAGGTCTTGAATATAGATATTTTTTAAACTACGTTGGCATAGTTCTATTAAAAAAGTATTTACCAAGAGTTTTCTATAATCACTTTTCGACATTATTTTGTGCAACCCGTATATGTTCTGCCACAAGATACAAACATTTTCTACCTGTCGCCCGTGAATTATTCATCGACTTCATAAATAATTTCAAATTGCTGTACGGTATTCAATATATAACAAGTAATATGCATAACTTATGCCATATCGTTGATGAAGTGGAAAAATTTGGAATGTTATCAACATTATCAGCTTATCCTTTCGAAAATTCTTTACACTTTTTGAAAAAATTAGTACACCCCGGAGTAAATTCTCTTATCCAAGTGGCAAATCGACTATCAGAATCAATGAAACATGACGTATCTATTACTATGAATTCGAATAAAACTAAAAAAAATCAAGTCATTTCAGTAGAACACTGTGAAAGCAAATGTAAAATAATATTTTCTACATTCATTCTCAGTACTGATTTCAAAGATAACTGGTTTATGACTAACGATTCAAACATTATTAGCGTAGTAGGAGCTGAAAAGAACAAATCATCTTGGCTAATCAAAGGCAAATGTTTGAAACTAAAACGTGATTTTTTGCAAAACCCAATGAAATCTTCTTTTCTAGATATATAATTATACAGTCATTCGCGGACTGGGATTTCTTTTACACAGACAAGACCGTCGTTTCCAAATGCTCGTATAATACTAGTTTATTTCCATTCCTTTTACATTGGTGCACCCTGACTCAGAAGGCACAGCAGGGGAAATAACTGCTTGTGCTGGTTTTGCTTATCTCAGAATGTGTAGGCTAAGAGAGATAATAATGTTTACGAAGGAAACATTCTATGTAAAAGGCAATAAAAGTTTATATCTATCTATGCTATGTTTCTACTGTAATCTATCTTATCCTACAAGCCATGTGGTATAACTCCTCCGGGGTGAAAAAAGAAACGTCCTCAGGCGTTTTCGTTTGATGCATTTGAAGATGGTGGATTTCTAGTTCTTCTTTTTCGTGAAACTCTTGACAGTATAGTTGTTGATAGCTTTTTGTAATGTAGGAGAGCAAGGACAAGGATAGTAACAGTTATTATCGTTGAGAGTGATATTCCTCCTAGTAGGCTCCAGTTCCAAATTTCATTTTTGTATTGTTTCAGGTACACATGGTCAATCTTCTTTCTATTGGAGAGGGCTATGCTGTCTACTTCGTGCAAGTCATTTTCTTCTGGTTGTTGGTCGATGAGAAGGTTGTGCATTGCTCCTTGAACGACTGTGCTTTGGATGGTACTCTCTCTAGTTGTGAATGATTTGTTTTCGAATTGGATACTGCAGTTTGAGAATGTAATTAGAAAGTTTCCCGTAAGCGTGCGGTTATCCGGGCCGCAGTTCGAATTTAGAGATCCATTCTTCGCATTGTTGATGAGAATAAGATTGTCTGATATTGCCTGAATTTCTGTTTTGGTTGTTTGTTTTGTTTTGCATTGACTTTTTTTTCCAGCCAACATAGGATTTATACAGGTGTCGGTGTACCTGTTAAGGAACGAGCTTTGTTGTATGTACTCGTCTGGTTTAGATGTTGTGTAAACATTTTTTCCAAGCTTTATCACGAAGTCTGGGTGATTTGTAATAATTTTACCTCCTTGGTTCAGTGGGATTATGCGGATAACTGTCCCTTCTTCTTGTTCCAGTTGCGGAATACGAGTGATGTACAGAAGTGTATTCTCG